>NW_022589724.1:17815891-18243337 GCF_004348235.1 Phoca vitulina | reverse complement strand
TGGAAAAAAGACAGTCTCTTCAACAAATGGTGTTGGGAAAATTGGACAGCCACATGCAGAAGAATGAAACTGGACCATTTCCTTACACCACACACAAAAATAGACTCCAAATGGTTGAAAGACCTCAATGTGAGACAGTAGTCCATCAAAATCCTAAAGGAGAACACAGGCAGCAACCTCTTCGACCTCAGCTGCAGCAACTTCTTCCTAGAAACATCACCAAAGGCAAGGGAAGCAACGGCAAAAATGAACTATTGGGACTTCATCAAGATAAAAAGCTTTTGCAAAGCAAAGGAAACAGTCAACAAAACCAAAAGACAACTGACAGAATGGGAGAAGATATTTGCAAATGACATATCAGATAAAGGGCTAGTATCCAAAATCTATAAAGAACTCATCAAACTCAACACCCAAAGAACAAAGAATCCAATCAAGAAATGGGCAGAAGACATGAACAGACATTTTTCCAAAAAGACATCCAAATGGCCAACAGACACATGAAAAAGTGTTCAATATTGCTCAGCATCAGGGAAATCCAAATCAAAACCTCAATGAGATACCACCTCACACCAGTCAGAATGGCTAAAATTAACAAGTCAGGAAATGACAGATGTTGGCGGGGATGCGGAGAAAGGGGAACCCTCCTACACTGTTGGTGGGAATGCAAGCTGGTGCAGCCACTCTGGAAAACAGCATGGAGGTTCCTCAAAAAGTTGAAAATAGAGCTACCATATGATCCAGCAATTGCACTACTGGGTATTTACCCCAAAGATACAAAAGTAGGGATCCGAAAGGGTACGTGCACCCCGATGTTTATAGCAGCAATGTCCACAATAGCCAAACTGTGGAAAGAGCCAAGATGTCCATCGACAGATGAATGGATAAAGAAGAGGTGGTATATATATACAATGGAATATTATGCAGCCATCAAAAGGAATGAGATCTTGCCATTTGCAACGACGTGGATGGAACTGGAGGGTATTATGCTGAGCGAAATAAGTCAAACAGAGAAAGACATGTATCATATGACCTCACTGATATGAGGAATTCTTAATCTCAGGAAAGAAACTGAGGGTTGCTGGAGTGAGGGGTGGGGTGGGAGGGATGGGGTGACTGGGTGATGGACACTGGGGAGGGTATGTGCTCTGGTAAGCGCTGTGAATTGTGCAAGACTGTTCAATCTCAGATCTGTACCTCTGAAACAAATAATGCTATATATGTTAAGAAAGAAAAAAAGAAGAAGAAGAATGTAGCAGGAGGGGAAGAATGAAGGGGGGGAAATCGGAGGGGGAGAAGAACCATGAGAGACGATGGACTCTGAAAAACAAACTGAGGGTTCTAGAGGGGAGGGGGTTGGGAGGATGGGTTAGCCTGGTGATGGGTATTGAGGAGGGCACGTTCTGCATGGAGCACTGGGTGTTATGCACAAACAATGAATCATGGAACACTATATCTAAAACTAATGATGTAATGTATGGGGATTAACATAACAATAAAAAAAATTAAAAAAAAAAAACAAATGTAAATCTCACAAATTGGCTAATACCTCTTCTAAGCTGTTTCAAGCCAGTTGCTACCAGAAGTCATTGGGAAGAAAGAACTACTTCATAATGGACCTGAAAGGAGCTTATGCTATCAAGTTCTTAACAGACAGTTGTGCAGCCCTAGGCATGATCTGCACAACTGGTGGGTGCTCTCTAGAGATCCCCCAAGGATTCAATAAATGGGATAAATGGACAACGGAGAATGAAGTGAATTGGAAAAGTGCCTGGTTGACTTCATAAATACTAGAAGGGAAAGATAGGGCAGGATTTATCATCCAGGAATAAATCGGTTTTACTTGGACTGTATATACATATATGCATGCATTTGTGCACACGCGCACAGGCACACACATTCTCACACCTTAATTTGTCTTCTGCTTTATCAAGATTTCTTGTGCTTCATTCTGACAGTAAGTTGACCCACCTGGACTTGAAGTGTAGTTAAGGAAAACACGAACTTATCCAGAGTGTAATTTGTCTCTATATCTGTTACCATAAGAAGCCATATCTCTGAGGTTTGACAGTCACCCAAAGAGAGAGAAGACAGCCTAAGGGTCTCAGGCTGAAATTGCTTTTACTTAGAACTATTTATCAATGTGCTTACTCTACTTTCTCAGCGTTTTCCTTCTGTGGCTTACCTTTGTAATGCAAATACCTTCAAGCTGAGAAATCTGAATGTCTGAATTTGCTGCCTCCCCTGCTAACCTGGTACTCAGTATCCTTCAACAGTATGTAATTAGAATAACCAATATTTATTGAACAACTATTTGATACTAAATACTTAACAGACATAACCTTATTTAATTTTTAAAACAAA
This sequence comes from Phoca vitulina, assembly GCF_004348235.1. Taxonomy (NCBI): domain Eukaryota; kingdom Metazoa; phylum Chordata; class Mammalia; order Carnivora; family Phocidae; genus Phoca; species Phoca vitulina. The sequence goes on along the minus strand of NW_022589724.1, from coordinate 18,240,976 downwards.
ACCGTGAGGTAAATATCAGTATCATTATTAGTATCATTTTCATTTTACAGTTGAAAATACTGAGAGCCACACAGGTCAGTAATGATAATAAAGTCTTAGTCATCATAAAGGTAGAAACTGAGATTTGAGACCAATTTTTCTTGGTTGAAAAATATCCTAGCTTTTTTTAGAATTTAAGTTCCAAATGGCCTTTCTCCTCTCTTATTCCTACATGAGTTTCTATATTATATTAATGCACAGCAACAGAAGAATAAAAAGTTAACAAGTGGGGCTACATCAAATTTAAAAAAAGATTCTGCACAACAGAAGGAGCAGTCAACAGAATGAAAAAGCATCCTACAAGATGGGAAGAAAATGTTTCCAAGTCATATATTTGATAAAGGGTTAATATGCAAAATATAAAAAGAAATCATATAATTGAATAGCAAAAAAAAGTCTGATTTTAAAAATGGGCACAGGAACTAAAATAGGCATTTTTCCAAAGAAGACATACAATGGCCAACAGGTACAAGAAAAGGTGCTTGATATCACTAATAATTAAGGAAATGCGAATCAAAACCACATTAGCACAGTACACCCATTAAAATGGCTATTATAAAAAGACAAAAGGTGAGGATGTGGAGAAGAGGGAACACTTATGCACTGTTGGTGGGAATGTAAATTGATACAAACACTATGGGAAATAGTATGGTGGTTCCTCAAAAAATTAAAAATACAACTATCATATGATCCAGCAATATTACTTCTGGTATATATCCAAAGGAAGTAGAAACAGGATCTCAAAGAGATATATGCACTCCCAAGTTCACTGCAGCATTATTCACAATTGCCGAAATATGAAAACAACCTAAGTGTCCATCAACAAATGAATGGATAAAGAAGATGTGGTGTATATATATACAATGGAATAGTATTCAGCCATAAGAAAGAAAGAAATTTTGCCACTTGGGACAACACAGATGGCCCTTGATGGCATTATGCTAAGTGAAATAAGTCACACAGAGAAAGACAAATAGTGTATGCTTTTACCCATATATGGGACCAAAAAAAAAAAAAAAAACAAAACAAATGAATAAACAAAACAAAACAGAAACACTCAGATACAGGAAACAAATTGTTGGTTCCAGAGGCTGGGGGATGGAGGAAATGGGAAAATGGTGGTCAAAGGGTACACACTTCCAGTTATAAGATGAATAAGTTCTGGGGATCTAATGCACAGCATGGTGATTACAGTTAATACTATGGTACTATATACTTGAACGTTGCTAAGACAGTAGATTTTAAATGTTTTCACCACAAAAAAGAAAAGGTAATTTGTGACAGGATAGAGGTGTTATTTAAGGCTACAAATGGCAATTATTTTGCAATATATAAGTATATCAAGTCAACAGTTGTACACCTTAAAATTATACATGGTTACATGAAAAGATGCTCAATATCATTCATCGTTAGGGAAATACAAATCAAAACTACAATGAGCTATTACCTCACACCTGTCAGAATGGCTAAAATTAATAACAAAGGAAGACAACAGATGGTGAGGATGCGGAGAAAGGGGAACCCTTCTTACGCTGTTGGTGGGAATGCAAACTGGTGCAGCCACTCTCGAAAACTGTATTGAGGTTCCTAAAAAGTTAGAAATAGGGCTACCCTACAATCCAGCAATTACACTATTAGGCATTTACCTAAAGGATACAAAACTACTGATTTGAAGGGACACATACACCCCAATGTTTATCACAACATTATCAATAATAGCCAAATTATGGAAAGAACCCAAATGTCCATCAACTGATGAATGGATAAAGAAGTTGTGGCATGCATATATATATATATATATATATATATATATATATATATACACACACACACACACACACACACACACACACAATAAAATGGAGTATTACTCAGCCATAAAAAAGAATTGAATCTTGTCATTTGCAATGATGTGGACAGAACTAGGGTGTATTATGCTAAGCAAAATGAGTCAGTCAAAGAAAGACAAATACCATATGATTTCACTCAATTGTGGAATCTAAGAAACAAAATAGATGAACATAGAGAAAAAAAAGAGAGTTAAACCATGAAACGGACTCTTAACTATAGAGAACAAACCGAGGGTTGTTGTAGGGGAGGTGGGAAGGGAAATGGGTTAAATGAGTGATGGGTATTAAGGAGAGCACTTGTGATGAGCTCTGGGTGTTATATGTAAATGATGAATCACTAAATTCTACTCCTTAAACTAATATTACACTATGTTAACTAACTGGAATTTAAATAAAAACTTGAGACTAAAAAAAAATTCTTAAAGCAATTCCTAAATTCAGAAATAAACCATGAATTTAAAAACAAAAATAAAAAAATGCATAAAATGAGTCTTGCTTTGTCTTTGTGGAAAAAAATTATACAGTGTTATATGTCAATTATAGCTCAGTAAAGCTTGGAAAAAAAATCAGAACCATGTATAATGCATTAAGAATATAATGGGTCAAATTTAATACTTTTTGCTCATTGCAACCAATTTTATAAAACTGCCTGTCTGGAAAATAAGATACTTTTAATAATTATGTATTTATGGAAACTTTTAAATCATGCCCTTTGATTGAATATCAGATTCTTATCTGGGTCTAATCTAACTACATTTGTCCTTAAAAGTAAAAAATATTTCCTGACTGTGGTAAGAAAGAGCTGTGCCTAAGGAAAGATGGTCAGAGAGATGCAACACTGTTGACTTTGAAGATGGAAGAAGGGAGCCATGAAACAAGGACTATAGGTGACCTCAAAACAGATGCTCTCCTAGAGCATCCAGGAAGGAGGTAACTTTACTGATACCTTGATTTTAACCCAGTGAGACCCCATGTCAGACTTCTGACCTATAAAACCATAGGAGAAAAGAATACATTTTTGTTGTTTTAACCCACCAAATTTGAGGTAATTTTTATAGCAGTTATGCAAATGTAATAAATCGTTAGACATTTGGACTAATCAAGGCCTAGATTTGATCCCTCCCATCTAGACCTTCCCTAGATGTCTTTATCTTTACCTTTTGACGGGCATCACCTACAGAACTAGATACACTTCAGTTTCTGAACCAAACATGTTTGAAGAATGATCCTACTATCTGGTGAGGTTGTAGTTTGAAGTCTTGAATTCAAATGTTGAACTCTCTACATCACAGACACCTCATATATACAAGATTGGCCCAAGGTGTAAGATCATATTTCTTGGTTCATTTAACAAATATTTTTTTATACCTACTATGTGCCATTTCTGTTATGCTTACCAAAATCCAGTGGTGAGCAACTTGGACAAAGTCCCAACTCTTATGGAGCTTATATTCCAGGGCAAGAATCAGCAAACCATGGCCCATGGATCAAATCCAATCCACTTCCTGTTCTATAAATGAAGTTTTATGGAACACAGACATGCCCATTTATTTGTATATTGTTAATGCTCCTTCTGTGCTATAATAGTAGGATGGAGTGGTAACAATGGGGACCCTACAGCCCACAAAGCCTATAATATGCACTTCTGGCTCTTTAAAGGTTAGTAAACCCTTACTGTAAAGAGAAGACAGGCAATGAAACAAATATGTACAAATATGAAGAATGTCATGATGAAGAAGTATAGGGGGCTCTGGAAGTGTCTTAGAGTGTGGAGTTAACATTTAACTAATTTGGTATAACCAAAGACTAAAAAAAAAAAAAAAGTAAGAGTTAGCCATATAAAGAAAGTGTGAGAAATTAGGAAAAAGTGTCCCAGGTATGAGGAAGATTACACATAAATGCCTGAAGGTGAGAAAGGTCATGACACATTGACATCAAGCTGCTGAGAAAATAACTGGAAGAATGGCCCCAAATGATGTCAACCCACGTAACATACTAGAGGCCACATTAAGAATGTTGGATTCCATGCAAGAGGCAATGGGAACTTAATGACTAGTCTTAAGCTGGGTTTCCCTGCCCAGTGCTTGATTATCTCCTTGACTTGAAGTCCTGTCCTGATTTGCTGCAACCACTTGGCTGTGTGGTTCCTTATCTTCCTAGATCCTGGAGGCTCTTCTTCCAGAAACCTTGGTGTCACTTCCTTGATAGCAATACTAGATAGGTTCCTGCTAACTTTCTAACCAAGTCCCACATTCTTTCTGTATTTTACCTATCTTCTTGTATCCACAGCTGACTCAGACTTCCTAATATGGGCCTTTCTCTGTCACTCCCTGGGTCACAGACTATTGGGCTGCCATGGCATTCTTCACTTCTCTGAGTCTCTGCCCCAATTCTGTTGGAGTCTAGTTCCCATGATGTAATAAAAACAGACAAACCAACAAAAACAAACTGACAAGAGTTATCTTGACTTTAAGTCCTAGCTTTCTAACTTTATAGCTTTGCAATTTTGAATAAGATGTGACATTAAATAGCTCCTAAGCTTCTTCATTTCTAAAATGGTCATAGAATTCTTATGAGAATTAAATGGAAAAATATGTTATGGTAGATTGACTACAACGATGGACCCTACTAAAGACATCCCTGTATCCATACCCTTTGCTGTCCCCTCCCACTCTGACATTTGACTTGACCCTGTGGCTTTCTTCGGTTAATAAAGAAGTAACAAATGTGACACAAACAGAGACTCTAAAATGTGCTCAAGTGTTTAGCTTCCTTTCTTACCTTCAGCCTTCCCGATGAGATATACCTGGACTAGCCTGCTGGAGAATGAAACAAGTGGGACAGAGTTGAATCAGTCTGTTTATCCCAGCCAAGGCCCCAGACATGTGAGAAAGTCCTCCTATGATCTGTAGAGTTGCCTAGCCAACACACTGCTAATTACAGACACTTGAGTGAGCCCTACCACATTTGGTTTAGAACAGCAAAACTGACCAACTGACTCTACTAAAAAAAAAAAAAAAAGTATTTATTTTGTATATCTTTGAGGTTTTGTGGTTAATTGTTTCATAACTTTTTTTTTTTTGTAGGACCTGCTAACTGATACATATACCTGGGATATGTAAGTAAGTGGGATAACAGTATGCCAAGCATACACTCAGTGGTCAATAAATGGTAGCCCCTCCCCACCACTGCAACTGATATAAATATCAGCAGGTGTCAATTCAGAGTACAAACTGACAATTGTCAATTCTCTCATTATTACACTGGTTGGGTGGTGGTTCACTTCTGCTGGGTTTCCAGACAGCACGCTTGTAGACACATACACACGAACACTTGCCATTAAATAAACTGTGGCCCCACCATCTGCACTCTTAAATAAGCACCTGCCTGTTGCAGTTCAAGGGACTCTCACTAAAGTCACCTCCAAATCCCATTTCCTTTCTGTTTAGGAGAAAGGGCTCTGCCCGCCACAGCTCCCACATACTCCTTTTCCCAGCAGAACTGAACAAGCTACATCATGTTAGGGTCAGCACAGCCTGGCTTCTGAAGTAGGTCTGGAGACGGTTTCCAAAGAGACATGTTATTAAAGAAACAATGCCTTTGTCTCGGCAGCAGGGCTAAGTGCTGTTTATTTCCAGATGCTTTCCTGGAACACAGGGGAGGGAGTGCAGCTGCACGTCATTCATGGAGTGGCTGAGACAGGATGGAGGCAGCACTGAGAGGAAATGACCAAGCTCATTTAGGGCTGGGGACATGATGCAATTTTCTGTCCCTGACAAAAAAGAATTCGGTTTCCTTCTTCACTGACCTGCACCTGCTCCAAACCTCAACATTCTTGTTTGTGTGAATGACACCGTCTGTTTCTCCTTTACCTGATCATCTAAGATTTACACAGTTTTTGATTTCTCCATATAAATGTCTTTCTTGGCCCGCTTTCTCACCCTCACACTGTGAGATAAGTACAGCCAAGTGGCTCAGACCACAGGCTGTGGAAAAAACAAAACAAAACAACTGTTTTGTTTAGAATCCTGTTTTGAACATTTATTCTCTATTTGTCCTTGGACAGTTCAAGACCCACTTGCATTATAATAATACTGCATTAAAAACAGTAGCTACATTATAGGTGTGTTTTATGAAATAACTCACCATTAAGTGTTTATCTCAGTGTTTGCAAAGTACTTGTTATTATTCTATCACCATCATCATCATCACCTTTTTTTGTTTTTATTATTATCCTGAGTCCTAGTATTTGTCTAACTAAACATCTCACATCTATTCTGCTCATCTGTCTGAATTTACCTTCTTACTTCTCCCCATATAAATCACCCTAGAAGCCTCCCAACTAGCTTTGCCAGCTCTTCTCTCTTCTAATTCTCTCCACTGGTCCACCATCTCTCCTAGGATAACTCCCATTCTTTGTAACATGTGTACTCGTTTCCTAGAGCTACCATAGCAAAGTACCACAAACTGAGTGGCTTGAACAACATAAATTAATTTTCTCACAGTTCTGGAAGCCAAACATCTGAAATTAAGATATTGGCCGGGTGGCCATGCTATCCTCTGAAACCTGTAGAATACTCCCTTGTCCCTTCCTAGATTCTGGTGACTCTCCAGCAATCTTTGGTGATCCTTGGCTTGTAGATGCATCACTCCAACTCCCCATAATTGCCTGGTATTCTTGCTGTGTCTCTGTCTCCACACAGCTGTCTTCTTATAAGGATAAGATACATTGGTTTAGAAACCCACCCTACTGCAGTATTACTTCATCTTAACCAATTATATCTGCAAAAATCCTCCTTCCATATAAAGACACATTCTGAGGTACTAGAGATTAAGACTTCAACACAAATAAAGGCAAAGATATAGATATTTTGGAGGGGGTACAAAGAATTCAACCTATAAAACATGGCTCTGCAGGATCTGCCTCCATTTATATCTCCATCCCTATCTCTCAGCACTTTCCACACCACCCTCTCTGGCCCTAAGAAACTTTTTGTTTCTTAACGAGTTGATCATACATCGTCTTCTCTGTTATCTCACAGCCTTCCGTAGGCTGTGCACTCTGGAAGGAACACTCCCAATGCCCTCCCCACTTGCTTTCTAGCTAAGGTTCACTTACTCTTAAAATCTCAACTTAGTCATCACCTATTATAAGAAACCTCAACTGAAGCTTACTTTATACACATCCATTAGGATGACTGCTATCCAAAAAAGAAAAAAGAAGAGAAAAAGAAATAAAGTAAGTATCGGTGAGGATGCTGGTGAGAAGAAACTGGAAGCTTTGTGCAGTGCTATGCAGCTTCTGTGGAAGACAGTGAGGCAGTTCCTCAAAAATTAAACATAGAATTACCTTAGGATCCAATGATTCCACTTTGGGTGTATTCCCAAGATAATGGAAAGCAGGGACTGAAACAGACATTTGTACAACATGCACAGAATTATTCACAATGGCCAAAAGGTGGAAACAATACAGGTGTCTGCTGATGGGTGAAGGGATAAACACACTGTGGTGTATATATACAGTGGAATAGGATTCAGACTTTTAAAGAAATTCTGGCACCTGCTACAACATGAATGAACCTTGAAACATTACACTAAGTGAAGTAAGACAGACACAAAAGAACAGATGCCATATGATTCCACTTATGAGGTACTTAGAAGATTTAAATTCATAGAGAAAGAAAGAAAGAGAATAGAATAGAGGCTACCAGGGACTGGGGCTAGGGGGTGGGGAGAAAGAAGAGTTATTGTTTAATATGTACAGAGTTTCACTTTGTAATGATGAAAAAGTTCTTCAAATGAATGGTGGTGATGGTTGAGAACAATGCCAATGTACTCAGTGCCACTGAGTCATATACTTAAAATGGTTAAAGTAAGTCGTATGTCATATATATTTTTACCACAATAAAAAAACAAACAAACAAACTATCTTTAACATCCTCCCCCAAAACAAAACAGAAACAAGTGAATGGATTCTACTTACGTATCCAGAGGTATGTGCATAAATCTTTTTTTTATTATTTTTTTAAAGATTTTATTTATTTAACTGACAGAGATTTTTTTTAATTCAAACAGCACACAGATAATGCACGTGTATATGTTGGCCACTACCCTCAGCACTATGTAAATATTAACTCAGTCAATCGTTACGATACCTTATGATAGAGGTAATACTGTTATACCTATTTTACTACAGGTGATTATACTGAAATACAGAGAGAGAAAGCAATTTTCCTAAGGTCAGAGTTTTGTATATGGCAGAGCAGGATTAGAGAGAGAGCATCTGGCTCTAGACTCGTAACTCTCATTGCTGAGATCATGCTCATCACTTCCACAAGCAAGACCTTCAGAGGTTATGTGCACTGTAAAGCCAATGCCACTTTGTTTTTCATGATCATTCTCAAAACAATCCTATCCTATTTTTATTCCTATAACATTATTTATTCCTATAATGTTCTTTCATGTTCCTTACTGAAATGAAAGGGTCTCTCCCTTATATTCTGGACATTTTTTGAAATTTTCCTATTTACATGATTTTGCCCCCATTATTTGTCCTGGTTATCTATTTCTATGTAACAAATTACTTTCTAACTTTTTGGACTACAACATAGTCATTTGGCTTTACTCAAGATTTTGTGGGTCAGAAATGTGAAAGGGCTTGGTTGGGTAGCTTGTCTCTGGATCCATGTGGTCTCCACTGGGACAGCTGAGGCCGCAAGGCACTTTCAAGATGACGGCTTCTTAACACACATGCTTGGCACATGTCTGACACGTCAGTGCTACCTGGCATCCTCTGTCTCTCCCGCTCTCCCTCCGTCCCTCCCTTCTCTCCTTCCCTCCCTTCGTGTGTATCTCAGTATTCTAACATAAGAGGACTCCACTGGCTTGGGCTACTCAAAGCAAGGTGATCTCAGGGTAGTCACACTTTTTACATGGTGACTGACTTCCAAGTGGCAGGAAGAAGAAGCTGCCTAAAAAGTTAAAGGCTTTCCATAGAACTGAAACAGCATCATTTCCACCATATTCTATTTGTCAAAACAATCACCCATAGTCAAGTGGGTGAAGAGATAAGCTCCATCTCTTGATGGAGTAACTGCAAAGTTACATTGCAGAAAAAGCATGTGGAATGAGAGATATTGTGACCACCTTGGTGTCATGCAAATTCTTATTATCTATTGCTTGCCTAGTTGGAATCAGATACATAGCTATATGGTTTTATGTTTATATTAGATAATACTCTGTCACAGTCAATCCTGTAAATAGCAGAAACCCAACTTTAACTAAAGATGAAAAAAGTATGTATCAATTCACTTACCAAAATCCAGAACAGGAAGGGCAGACTTTGCTTGTTTCAAATATAAGTCCAGGAAATCAGATACCTTAGAATTCTCTTTCCTTCTCTCTCTCTCTGTTGGCTTCAGTATTTGTCTAGAACTGGAAAGAAACATTAAGAGTATTGGAAATGCATAAAAAAGCTTAAAGAGAGATACTACAGATGGAGATGAATAATTGGGTATTATCTACATATAAATAGATAATTACTGGAGGTGTGGAAGTGGATGGGTTCTTTAAAGAAGATTAGAGGGACAAATGGGAGAAAAAACAAACCCAAATCACAAAGTGAGAACTTGATTTTCAGAGTGCAATTTTGTTTGTTTTGTGGTATATGCATGAGTGTGCATGTGTGTGTATCTGGTCAGGAAAAGATTTATTAAGTCCTTTAATTATGGTAACTAGTAGTTACTAGTGGCAACTATTAGTAAACACTCTCTGCTTTACCTATGTCAAAGTAAAGTTGCAACCCTAAAAAACAAATGAAGTAACACATTGTTCAGTGGGAAAGGATGTTGGAATTGGACTTAAGGACATTTCTTTAATTCTCCATTTTTCACAGATGGAAAAGGTGGCCTGGGACAAGTTTTCTAACTCCTTCAGGTTATTTCTTAAAGATATAAAATGAGGAAATTGAAAAAAATCAATCAATCAAATCAAATCAAATCAAGAGATTGAACTATAGGAGTGTGAAAGGCCCTTTTAATTCTAAAAGTCTGTACACTACAAAAATGCTTTTCCCAACTATATAAAATGCTACACAAAACAAGATTTTATGTTTTAAAGGTTGATTTTTATTCAGAGTGTCTGTGTGCATTGATCAATTTCACCTATAAATGTCAACCATTCCATTTTATTTGCACTGATGGACCCAACCATCAGGGTTACCACTGCACTCTGACCAGGTCCATGGGGTCACAGGCAAATGGAAACCCACATTAAGCGTGGATGGGGAAACTACAGATGAGTCCTCTTCACGTAGCTTCTGTGCTCATGACAAGCTTTTGGTTAGTGAAAATTCTGCAAATTTAGTTGCTTCTTAACTGCATTAGAAATACTTGCTATTTAAAAGAACCCCAGGGTGGCTTTTTTCCTAAAGAGCGAGTGCCTTTTGTAATATGAATCTAAATGGCTTAATTAGTGTTTTGCAAACTCAGATTTTGATATCTCCAGAGTTCTTAACACTCAGCCTACCCTTATTGCATAGTCAAATATTTCTATTTTGTTTCCTCCATAGAATAATTTAATATGCAGATTGATATCTGCCAAACAGATCAGTCAGACATATTTTTTCAAGTGAAATTTTTACCTCAATTGTCTAAATTGGTGTTTCTACTTTTCAAGTTCATTAGATAATCGCCTCCATATCAGCTGGACTTTGACAGCCAGGTCTTTTCCTACTTCTTTTCCCTGCTTTTTTCTAGTCAGTCATGTTATCAGTTTCTGCCTAGTTTACTTATTCCTTAATAATTTCCTTTCTTTTAGCTAAATTTACATGTGCATGTTTTGTTGATTATAAATGAAATGAATTCTTGCTATAAAATATTCATAAATCCCCACCATGTATAAAGTAAAATAAAAATTATTTCATTCTGTCAGTCCTCAAGCCCTTGACAGTCAGTGTTCATAGTTTGGCATGTATTCTTTCAAACTTCAATTCTGAGTTTTAAAATTCAATATATCATATTTATCATTATATAAAATGCACATATAGCCACATTATTTTCCAATATTATGTAGCATCCCATTGAATGATTTTCAAATCATTTATTAAATTAATAACCCAATTTTAAATATATTGCCTGTGTTTATTTTTTTTCTCATTTTAGACAATGTTGTCTTGAACATACTTATCCATTGATCTACCAAGCATTTTCTTAATATAATTTCTTAGAATTAAAATTCTTGCTTTGAATAATATGCACATTTAATGTTAATCTTTTTTGCTCTAGTTTCCTCTAGGAAATTACACCTAGAAAAAAAGTATATGAGGATGCTTGCTTGATCATACCCTTGGCTAAACCTGGTCTTAGGAATCTTTTGATAAATATTTCTTTTTCTTTCTTTCTTTCTTTCTTTCCTTCCTTCTTTCTTTCCTTTCTTTCTTTCTCTCTCTCTCTCTCTCCCCTTTCTTTCTTCCCTTTCCCTCCTCCCTCCCTCCCTTCCTCCCTTCCTTCCTTAATACCATGACTAAATATATTTTCATATTTTTGGTTATTTATAATGTACTCTTGAATATATAATGCCTTTATGTTTCCTCATCTTGATGCATTCTAACTTCTAAACATCGTAATTTTTTTTCTTTTAATTCAAAGGCATTGGGATCAAATCTTTTGAAGTCATCTCAGAATGAAAAAGAATCAAGTTCAATGTCCTGGGTCTCACATTTGAGATTCTTTTGAGATGGGTCCTACTTGATTTTCCAAACTTACTTCCTGCTTTTATCCTATTCCAGCTTTAAGGTCACACTGCCCCTTCATCTTTACCAAACATTATGCTCATCAGTGCCATTAGATATTCACTAATTTATACTTTGAAGTCTCATCTTCTCCATATAGCTTTCCTCCTGTCCCCGGCCTAAGCTGAGCTCCTCCATCACTACCTCTCATAGCACTTAGAGATGACACCATTCCTTCAGGATCCAAATTTGTAGCACCTGCTCTCCCTCTCCTGTTACCTCCAAAAGCAAATAACTCCTTTTGGGCTAGAATGACATTTAGTTCATTTGCATATTATTTCAATTCATACAATGGCGTTTAGAACACATTAAGGACTTAAACGTTTATCTTTGAATGGTCCATCCGTTTCTAATCCTCTGCTTTCACCTATCCTCTCAAATGCTAACTCATTCTTGTTAACTTCAGTTTGGAGCTATTTGTAGTAACCAATATTTTCAGATGCCAGCATGCTTCTCTCTTTTCTTTGCTCATGGATTACAATGCTCTCAGGTCATAAGAGTGATCATGTGACACAGGTCTAACAAAAACAAATGAATAAATGAATGAATGAATAGTCTATCTTTCTGACCACCGTAATTATTTTGGGAATGCTTACATGAACCAAACATAGTCTTGGTTCCCTGGGACATTTCTGCTGGAAATACCATCTCTTTCCTTGGTTGTCATGGTACCAAAGAATGCAAATCAGGCTGGCAGTTGCATTCTCCAGAGCCCCATAGATGGAACCCATTTAAAAATATAGAAGAGCCAAAACAGAGAGAAAGAAAAAGTGTGAAAATGAGCATATTGGACAAATCATTTGAGCCCCAGATCAAGACATGCTTGCTCCTCAGTTCCCTCTAGATTTCCATTTACAAGAATCTTAGGAACTGGTTTAATGTGTTTGAATTCCTCTACATGCTATGGAACTATTCCTAATAAGAAACATTATTCCTTTATACTTCTCTGCCTGCTACCAATCTGAAATGTTCCTTTTGGCTCTTCCTTCTTAATTTATGAATTTCTGAAACCTAGGTTAAGATCCCCCATTCCTAGTATGTAATTTCCCCAAGCTTGCCAACTCACTGTTTCTCTAAGTGCTTGGGGAGGGGGGTGTTTCTGTGAAGCACTGTGCATTTGACTGGAAGAGAGACTGGAATGCAAGACAGTATAAAGGAGCAAAAAAAGTTTAGATGTGCAGAAAAAAAAAAGACAAATGGTTACAAAAATTATAGCACATTTGTTCTTTGGCTATTATCTGTGTATTTAATAATGAGGAACACTATATAATAACAGAAGAAATGCTTATGAGACATTTTAGCAAAACAGGGTGTAGTTCTGCATATACCATAATTACGATGTAAGATAATGAGTATTAACTTAAAACTAGCAAGAAAGATAGAAAAAACAATCTCTTGGTTTTAGTGTGGTAGGATTACGAGTGAGGTTTTTTTTTTCTTCTGTAAATACTTACATTACGTTTACAGTTTAAATAAATAAAAGTTTTCCCCTTTATTTTCCCAATTTTCTACAGTGTATGTATGTCTCTGCATGCATGTGTCTGTGCATGTGTATGTGTGCATCAGAGGTGAAAGTGGGAAGCAGAAGATATGGACACACTGTCTTAGCTCCTCAACTTATCATGGCATTTTGGCAAGATTCTATCATCCATAGTCTTAGTTTCACCATCTGTAAAATGATGGTGAATGAATTTGATCCAGGATTCCAAATGCAAAAGCTTGCTTTTCTTAATCTAAAGAAATTATGTGCATTGAGTGCTCACTTACTAAACTTTTAGAACCATTCTTTACTTCCCCAAAGAATATATCTGTTTCCATGTTCTTTCATGAACCACTCATTCTACCCTAATCCTCTTCATAGAGAAACATATTTCTGCCAAAAGGATAACAACAGGGCAAATATACTGCATTGTGATTAGACTGGGCTTCAGTGTTGAGGAGACAATATTGAATAGTTGATACAATGGTGGACTGGAGCATGTGTCTTTGGCTAAAGAAGAAAGCAACTACTCATCTCTTGCTGATAACTGCCAAGCCAGGATGTTGGCTCAGAGGTTTTTCATCTTCCAATTTCTCAAGAATAATTGTGAAAATCTGAATTTTTTCTTGTTTATGTTTTAGATGTTATATATTAACTCAAATTACAATACAAAGTATTTATCTGAAGAAAATGAAAACACCAATTTGAAGAGATAAATGTACTCCTGTGTTCAATGCAGCATTATTACAATAGCCAAGATATGGAAGCAACCTAAGTGTCACCAGTAGAAGAATGGATAAAGAAGATGTGGCATATATACAATGGAACATTACTAAGCCATAAAAAAGAAGGAGATCTTGCCAACTGCAGTAACATGGATGGACCTAGAGGGTATTATGCTGAGTGAAATATGTCAGACAGAGAAAGACAAATTCTACATGATTTCACTTATGTGTGGAATCTAATAAAACAAACAAATGAGCAAACAAAACAGAAAGAGATTCATAGATACAAGAAAGAAACTGTTGATTACTGGGGGTAGGGGCTGGGTTGGGTGATGAGCAAAATAGGTAAAGGGAATTATAACTTGCAGTTATAAAATAAATAATTCATGGGATGTAATATACAGCATAGGGAATATAGTCAATAAAATTGTAATAACTTTGTATGGTGACAGATGGTAACTAGACTTATCATGGGGATCATTTTGCAATCTATAAAAAATATCGAATTACTATGATGTACACCTGAAACTAACAGGATATTGTATGTCAATTACACTTCAATAAAAAGTAATTACAATACAAAATAACCTTTGCAAGTCTTAGAAAACACATCTTTGGGATGAATCCTATCCTTGGACCATGAATTTACAATCTCTCGGCTAGATGAGATGTAAATACTCTTTTAGCTCTATGATTGATTTTAAATTAACTGGTCTTTATTTCCTTGAGGTCTATTAGAAGGGTAGGTCCATTGGTCATAGTTTGTTATTATCAGCATCCATTTACTTTCCTTTTGTAAAAAAATCCCAGATTGGAAACAAACATCTTTCTTCCACTTTGAGTCTATTTGTTCCTTTGAAGTTGAGTTCATCTGTGGCTCTAAGGGCAGCTTATGGAAATCAAATGCTGTATTCCTGTGGCAAGACTATTTCAGGCATAGATACATGGTCCAAGCCAAGTCAGAGACAAAGGGATTTGGGACTTTTTCTGGGAACTTTTCTTAAGCCATTAAGAAAAGGAACCTATTTTTCCCTTTGCTAGACTGGAACTAAGAAAGCAGTAGCCCCAGCTGATATTGAAACAATAGGGCAACGAAACCTCTAAGAGTAGAGATTCCAAATAGAGGAAGCAGAGACAACACAATTGGGAGGGAAATAATGGATCCTCATTGAAGTATTCATGGTCCTATATCAAGCATTGCCTGAAGCTAGTAACCATGGATTTTCTATCATGGGATCCTTTAAATCTTCTTTTTACCCTAAGCTAGTTTGCATCTGGGTTTCTGTAAACGGGAACCAAAGTCCACGCCGCTACACAGAGGGGATGAGGTGAGATGGGAGAACTCCCCATAGCCCTAAATTTCCTCATTACATACAAAGTAAAACCAAAACAAACACACACACACACACACAAACCACTGTTTCTTCACCCTCTCAGAAGCTGGATGTCTTTACTGAAGCATAGCTAGGCATAATGTCACCATGTCCCAGCACCATTTCCAGATGTTACTCTTTTGAATAAACACTGTCAGCACCTTCTCTTTGCACAGTGGGAAAAGGAGTGCTATTTTTCTTTCATCCCTGTTGCCATATTCCCCTGCAGAACCATTTCAATTTAGTGAAGTACAGAGGGACCCAGCAGTGTGCATCTTCTGTTATGAATGTGGTGCTTGAAATGCCAGAGTCAATGACATGAGGCGCAGGGCTTCATTACTCGTCAGCTCACCCAGACTCAGGCTTCCCAGGACCCAGTGATAGTTTGCTGCCAGAAAGACACATTTGAATTTCAATGTGCCAGGACTCTCTTGCTGGATTTTCCATGTTGCAGGCTACAAACGGCTTTTAGAAATCTTTTGAACATCCCAGCGACTCAGCTCTTTACCTTCTACCACTGCCTGACACTAAATCAGATATATTTACTTCCAAGTTGTAATAAATGAAGGAATAAGGGGTCTAAGGAGGAGCATGCATCTACAATGACAAAACTTTCAATAATAAGGACCTTTCAACAAGACCATTCCTGCTTCACATGAGGCAATTTGGAGGAGGTGATGAGCAGAGCATTTGGCCTCTGAAGGCCAGGTGTAAGTCTCTACCCTTTACTAAATAAGTGAATTTGGTGAAACTGCCGAACCTTTTTCTACCCTTAGTGTCCTCATAAAATGGGAATAATAATGATGTCTATCTTCATAAAATTATGATCTATATATTTCATTACATTGGGAACTATTATTATTCACAACTATTCTGCAATGAAGAATTAGGACCAAGAAAGGTAAAATCTATTCATTCATTCAACAAGTATTTAGGATGGAATTTTTCTCTTTTTTTAAAATGGACCTTAACAGTTGAAAAAAGTGCAGCATCAGGAATCAGAATGTCTGGGTTCCAATGCTTGGCCTAGTCGTTACTAACCAAATGACCTAGGGCTTAATTTCTTGTACCTCCCTTCTTTTTCTATAAGAGGATCCACCCCATAAGATTAAAGATTCATCAGATTAAAATTCAGGACTGTGTCAGCCACAGAGTAGGCACTTACTAAGCACTTTATGTTACTACTGTTACTGATACTGTTGCTGTTTAGGAGCTGGAGCACTCTGCAGTGTCTCAGACACAGTGATCAAGAAGACAGTAGAATGGGGCTGCTTTGCCTTGAGGTTCTGAATTTATACTGGACAACCTGATTTTTCTATTCTTTAACTCTGGGTCTTTGGGCAAATCACTTTGCCTCTCTGTCTTGGTTTTCTCACTTCCAAAACTGGAATATTAATAGCATGCAGTTTATAGGGCAGATGTGAGGACTACAAAAGTTATTCCATGGAAATCACTCAGTAGAACACCTAAGATACAATATATAATACTCAATTATTCTTACTATTATTACCATTATTAACAACAATGGCTCTTTTCCAGGTCATACAGGAAATCAGAGGCATAAACTGGGAGTTTTTGTTCATATCACTACATAAAAAGCTGTTGATCAACTAGGCTTCAAATTAATGTCTGACTCCAAAATCCACATTGTTACCATTATACCGTATCATCTCTTTTTAAGAAGATGAACAGCAGAGCAAAGCCAAAGGCAATTTTAGATATATTTTACTGTCATTTCAAACACATCAGTGAAGGGTGCCATATCACTTTTGAAATGTATATATTTTTAAAAAGATACAAAAAGTAGCTATTATAACCACCAACTGCTTGCAAAGTAAATTGTGCTAACCCCTCTGCCCCCCATTTGCAAACATATTTGGATTACATCTGGAACAAAATCATTAGTGGCAGGAAGACAGATGTTTTTCAAAATTCGGGTGTGCACGGAGACATCGAATATTGATGTTGATGTTATTTACTCATTTGATTCTTTACTCTTTTCCAAAAAGATGGATTTTGAGCTTTTTCAAGATTTATTTCTTCTTTCCTTGGTTCCCAAGGTGACAAATCAAAGTTCACCCAGGAACTTGTAAACTATATCATGGTGGGAGAAATCCGTCAGACGTGGAGTAACATTAACAACTAGTACTGTGCAGTTGTCAATCTGCATAAAGTCTTTTCTCAGAAATAACTTAAGGATCTTCTTCAAACCAAAGCAGTATGTATGTGGCAATGAAAGAATAATGCACAGTGCTGCTAATAGATTGACCAATATAGCAAATTTTACTCTAGATTTTAATTTTAAATGTAATTTATTAAAGTAAATTAAAATTTCACTGGGTTCATTTGAAGACATATACTTACGGGAGAGAATACATGCAATGCAATAGTCTATTAAAGAAAGCACATAATGTGCCATGGATGATACAAACAAATAAGAGATTTGATGAGGGTGGGAACAGAAGAATATGAGCAATTGCCCTTGAGCTATATCTATTTAGGCTGCTATAAAATCTAATATTTATTTAATGAAATACATTAGAATTTGTTTTACCCCGAGATAGTTCACTACTGAAAGTGAAAAAGGTTTTCCTCTCAACAGGGACGTAATAATTATATTGCTTGGTAGAGCCCATTTTCAGAATACCATATACATTTATTTGTGGACACTAATCAGTGAATGTGCTCTCCATGTCCTCCCTGCTTCTGCAAAGAACAATGGAACTCCAACTCATATAATAAAATGATTTGAAATCCAGGGAGGAAAGAGTATGGGTAATTTCAGTAAACTGTTTATGCAACCCAAAATTCATGATGAAGTCCTAACTTCCAACACAATAATATTAGGAGGTGAGGCTCTGGGGGCATAAATAAATCATGAGGTGGGAGCCTTCCTGAATGAAAAGAGTGCCCTTATAAAAGACACTTCTTGTTCTCTTTCCAGATGAGGGTACAGCTGGAAGACAACCGTCTGGAAACTAGGGAGACGGCTCTCACCAGACACTGAATCTGCCAGCACCTTAATTTTGGACTTTCCAAACGCTATAACTGTGAGAAATAAGTATTTGTTGTTTAAGTCACCAAGTCTATGGTATTCTGTTATATAGTATATGCTACGTTATAACAGCCCAAGCTAAGACATAAGCCAAACCAAAGTATATTTTTCCCATTGTGCATTACATATTTTCCTTTGTACATTTTTTCATGCACTCAACGTGCAGCACATTTTCCAACACTCATTTCTACATATCTAATGTGTGCCAATTTTAACATTCTAGCCTAAACTGTACTCTGCCCATAGAGCTTTCTCTGAGCCTCCTTTTTGAGACAGAACTTCCTTCTTTGCTCTCAAAGAACTTTGTTTCTTTCTGTATTTTTAAGATTTAGTAAATTGGATATAAATTTGCTTACATGTTTTTCTTCCAAATTCATCTATAACTTCTACAAGAAAAGAGCCCATGACTTATTCATCTTGCTCAATATGGCACACATCACATAGTAAATATTCAACAAAACCTCACTGACAGAAGGAATACATGCCATTTTTGTTTCTTTATATTAAGCCTCTCACATCATCTAGCCAAGTGCCTAACAAATAACAGGAACTAAATGAATGTTAGATAAATATTGATATCTGAATGTTGACCAAAGTCAATTTCCATTGTTTCACAAACCTTATGGTTAGCGGAAGCCATTTTATTTTAGTTTATCATGATTGAATTCACAAAACTAGCCCTTTTGAAATCTTTCTGTCTTTGACCTTCTCACATCTATGTCCAGGAGGCCTTTTGTTCCCCAGAAATATTTGTTATTCAGGGAAAATAATGCCCCAGGGTGACTAATTGTATAATAAATGAGAAGAACTCAACATGGTCTTTTCCCAGCCCCAATTTAATGCCAAGTGTTTTCTCCTATAGCCCATTTGCTCAAAACACAAAATAACTGTATTAACTGGGGACTTTTGGGGGATGATATTTTTTTTTATTTAAAATAAATGTTAATTTGCTATTAAATCTCTTGTTGAAAGACTAATAGCTTAATGAACGCATTAAACATGTGCAAATTAGTTTTTTTTTTTTAATGCATTACTTAGTTTCAGATTGAAAGGGGGTGATACATCATAGTCATCTCTGCAGGAATTAATGAGGCATTAGGCCATCTCCTGTCATGGAGGCCAGACTTATGAACGATCTGCCAAATTGCACATGTGAACCTTGTCCTGCTCTCCCTTTCCATCCACGACATACATCTTTTCTGGGCCTCCTGCTTCTGCAGCCTGAGCTTTGGTATTTGAAATACAAATGTGGGTTCACCATCAGTTTGGAAGTGAAAAGTGGTCTATTGCAAGTGACAAATGTTGTTTACCGTTAGTAGAAAAGAGGGTGGAACAATGAGTGCATATATTAACATCACAGGGGATGGGTTTGGTAGTCATTCAATTGCCATCTTGCCCTGTGAAGACACATAACCTCTCTCCATTTCTCTCAATCACCCACTCACTCTTAGACATCGACATTAAAATAAAGAGCCCAAGGCAAGGCAAGCTATCTTAACTATAATAAGTGGCAAGGTGTTCTCAACTCAACAGCTTTTGTCACCAGCTCTCCATCTTTCCTCATCACAAGCATGGCTTTTTCTGCCTGCATCTTTTGATGTATTTGCCTTATCCTGCAGTTCCCAAATCAGCAGTTCCAAACCTCCATCAACAAGCAGCATTTAGAAGCCATCAGTTTAATCCTATGACATAAACTACCTCGTACCTGCATTTATTTTTATAATTAGCAGGTATGACATTTAATTCCGTTTCAAGAATCTTTGATAAATTTTTGCTGTATCTTGAGATAATTGAAGATGTCATGGCCTACTCAAAAATCATGGACGGAGATCACTGGTATAGACATTGGATTAGGCGTAGAAATAACATCTGTGTGGGACGTGGAAACATTATAATAATGTTAACTAATATTTTACACTTTAAAAAGCATTGCTTAGCTCTGCATTACTTCTTTAAGGTGTGTGTATATGTATGTGTGTGTATATTTAATGTGTATATATATATGTAATGTATATATACATGTGTATATATTATACATAAGATATGTGTGTATATCTAACATTGTTTTCCCCACAGAACATAATAATTTTCTCTATCTGCTTGGCTAGATTCAGGAAACTTCAGGCCCTAATCTATGTATGTCTCTCACTAGTCACCAAATTTGCCTGCTGTCTTCCAAGCACATTTCAATTCATGATTCAGGCTTACTGCATAATGGTTCCTCTTTTACAACATAGCCCCCATAACAGCAATTCCCTCTCAGGAAATTTTGGATCATTCACCTTCAGATTCAGTATAAGTCTGTTCTATCCAGCTGTATTCAGCTGTACTGTTACCTAAAAGCAGATTTGGGACAAGTACATTCATGGCCATTATCAGTGACATTGTTAAGGATCTCATGCTCTTCATCCAACTGATGGCTTTTTGTTTTTAGATAGACACATACTTCATTAGTTAACATTCTTTTGGTTGTAAGCAACAGAAACTGATTACCTACTCATGAGAATAAAAAGGAGGTTAATTTATTAGAAGGGAAATGGGGTAGTTCATAAAATGGAAGATGGGTTGAACAATCAAGACTTAGGAGTGAGGAGTCAGGACAGATCCCAGGATCCCTGCAACTATAGCTCCTCAATCATCTTTTAGGACAGTGCAATGTGATGACTACATTTCTGAGATACATAGAACACAGAACCTGTGTCTTAAGAATTTTACTTACATACAAGTCATTCCAGGACACCTTGATCAATAAGGTGTGGCCAGGGAGGTGTGATCACTCAGGAGAAACTAAGATTCTGGGGTCTATGTCCTCCGTATTGAGGACTTCCCAGCAGAAAACTATGAGTAGGACAATTACTACAGCCACTCCCACTGGGTCACTGTGTATGGAACGTTTCCTTTTAGGAGTCACAGAAGGCTCGTACTTGAGCTAACCCTTCCCCATCTCTGCCAACCCTCCCCACCATCATGGCCACATTTTCTTCACCACTGCCTTGAGTGCATAACAAGAGCAGATATTTCTAAAATTGGGAAGAATGAGCTGATTTGACTTGAAAAGTCCAACTTCTTACTGGGTTATCCCTCTCTCCCCAATTAAAATAAAAAGACAGAGAAACACTAACATGTATCACGTAATTTTCAAGGTGTTGTGTCCAGTTTTACAACTATGAGCCTCTGAAGATGAAGGGATGATCATACTAGAGTATCCTTTTAAAAGGTGTCAACCATTCTGGAGGTATGTTCACCTGAATGGTGAATATTGCTGAATGGTGAATGGTAACAATGACAACACCTAAATACTGATTCTCCATGTTTCACTGATGTATTTTAGTGCTTCTACCCTAATTATAAAAGTAATATATACTCAATGCAGAAATGTTAAGGGACCAAGATGCACAAAATATAAAAACCTTTAGTCACAACCCACTCTGTTCACACACTGGCATTGCCCTATGTTCTTCACGCTTTGTGTATTATTTTATAACCTTTGTTATTATCCTTTTTCTATTTAACGTATTGTAGATCCCACACAATGATAATATTCTTCTAAAACATTTATTATTATTATTATACCAGTGGTATATATGAATCATAAAGTAATTAGAAAATACAAAGAAGAGAAAGAAAGTCACCAAGAATCTTACCACCCAGTGGTAGCTTCTTTAAAACAATGTGGTATATATTCTTTCAGGTTTAGTATAAAATGACTTTAATATCTGCAGACCATTCCACTACATGAATGTATTTTAATCTACTTAATAATTCTCATTATGTAGCTTATTTTCAATTTTCTTATTAATAAAACCACTACAATGATCTGTTTTATGTATATTCTGTATGTATCCTTTTTCTAACAATTTTTTTCAGTTAAATTCCTAAAAGGTGAAATTGTTTGTTAATGCATTTTTAAGCCGCCTCTTGGTATGTGTTCTCATATTTGTTTTCAAATTTCTTTCAGATTTATTATATCATTTGATTTTCTCAACTGCGCTGTGAGGGAGGCAAGTGAGACATCATTATCTGCTTTCACAAGTGGGAAGGCTGAGATTCAGAGAGTTCTGCCCAGATCATACAACCCTTAAGTGGCAAAGCCTGGCATCTATTCCAGGTCCTTTGTCTCCAATTCATACTTAAACACAGATGTGCTGCTGACAGAGTAAAGATCCAGTTCTAATCCTCAAAGAAAAACATGGCATAATAAGATAGCTATATTTATTGTCTACCTATCCTGAACCAGGCACTCTGTTAGATTATTTTAGATATATGATCTCATAATCCTCACAGTAAACTTGTGTGATTGGCTTTATTGTCTCTTTTACAGATTACAGGACAGAGGATTAGTGAGGTTAAGTAACTTCTTCAAAGACACATAGCAAGGAGGTGAAGGGAGGATTCCAACTCTAACAGTGAAATCCATGCTTTTCCCTATGCACCATGCTATGGTCCTTAATTACAAGACTCCAACCAAAACTGATTTCCTTCAGTTAAGGCCAATGTCTGAATGAGCCTTGCTTCCACTAAATGTGAGAGAAAGAAATAGAGACAGACAGACAGACAGACATGATGCGTGTGTTTAGAGTCAGGGATAATTTTTTTTTAAATTTGTATTTACTTATTTATTTGAGAGAGAGACAGAGAGAGAGAGTGTGCAAGTGGGGGTGGGGGCACAGGGACAGGGACAAGCAGACTCCCCGCTGAGCACAGAGCCAGACATGGGGCTCCACCTCAGGACCCCGAGATCATGACCTGAGCTGAAACCAAGAGTCAGATGCTTAACTAACTGAGCCACCCAGGCGCCCCAGGGATAATTTTTTTTTAAGGTCAGGCACAGACTCAGCCAAGGCTAAAGATGCAAGTCTAAATCCGCAAGAGCTTCTAGGCGCTTGTATCAAAGAGCAAGAGACTGGAGGGTATTATGCTGAGCGAAATAAGTCAAACAGAGAAAGACATGTATCATATGACCTCACTGATATAAGGAATTCTTAATCTCAGGAAACAAACTGAGAGTTGCTGGAGTGGGGGGTGGGGTGGGAGGGATGGGGTGACTGGGTGATGGACACTGGGGAGGGTATGTGCTCTGGTAAGCGCTGTGAATTGTGCAAGACTGTTCAATCTCAGATCTGTACCTCTGAAACAAATAATGCAATATATGTTAAGAAAGAAAAAAAGAAGAAGAAGAATGTAGCAGGAGGGGAAGAAGGAAGGGGGGCAAATCGGAGGGGGAGAAGAACCATGAGAGACGATGGACTCTGAAAAACAAACTGAGGGTTCTAGAGGAGAGGGGGTGGGAGGATGGGTTAGCCTGGTGATGGGTATTGAGGAGGGCACGTTCTGCATGGAGCACTGGGTGTTATGCACAAACAATGAATCATGGAACACTGTATCTAAAACTAATGATGTAATGTATGGGGATTAACATAACAATAAAAAAAATTATAAAAAAAAAAAGAGCAAGAGAAAAGGAAAAGGAGTTGAGGAGCATGTGTATGAGGCACAGGAAGTACTGGGACGGTAAGTGGTCAACAACCAGCTCCCTCCTGGGGGAGGCAGTGTCATCTGCAGTACCGCTGAGCCTTGGACCACACAGGGCTTAGGGACAGACCCACCCACACATTCAGGAATCTGCATAAATGGGGCAGACTTCTCCTTCTCCTCCTGCCCCTTCCCGTTCATGCTCTCTCTCGCTCTCGCTCTCAAATAAATAAATAAAATCTTAAAAAAAAGAAATCTGCACATAACTTTTGACTCCCCCAAAACTTAACTACTAACAGCCTCCTATTGACTGGAAGCCTTACCAGTAACATAAACAATTGGTGAACACATATCTTGTATGTTGTATATATTACATACTATATTCCTATAATAAAGCTAGAAAAAAGAAAATGTTTATTAAGAAAATCAGAAGGAAAAGAAAATACGTTTATAGTACTGTCCTGTAAAAACATCCGTGCATAGATGCACCCGTGCAGCTCAAACCTGTGTTGTTCAAGGGTCCACTGTACTTCGCAGTCTCCTAGGCATAAACACTCCCACACAAAGGCTGATTTCAACCTACCAACTGAGCTCATAACATCATCAAGAGTGATTCTGTTCAACTTTCACGAATGAAATTCTCCTGGGTCTTAGAGATACAATTCCTGGAATATGATATTCATTATAATGAAAAATTAAACAATTTTTGAACCTTTACTTTATATCAGGAAGTATGCCAAGCATTAGAAAAAGTTAAGCCAGACATGGCCCTGACCTAAAAAACAAACAAAAACCCCCCCAAAACCCCTCCCAGGCTGGTAGTGGAAAAGACATGTAAACAGTTTAATGTGATATATGAGCAATAACAGAAGCATATCCTAGGAACAGTGATGATATATTAGCATATTAAAGTGATCAGCTCCACTCCAGTAGGCCATCTGATTCTTCCGTACTTACCATCTATAAATTTTGTCCTTTTTTGACATTATATTATCCACAGCAATCTTGAAAAATACTGTAAATAATCTGCATTGAATAAGTGATCTACATATTCAAAAATATCTTCTATCACAAGTGATAGGGTTTCCTCTCTCTCTCTACTTCTACCAACAAACATGCAACATAATGACATTCTCAGTGGCTCTAACTGCATTAAGTTTGTAGATGAAGACTGGAACTATTTTCAGAAACTTAAAAAAATTACCAA
Source organism: Phoca vitulina (assembly GCF_004348235.1). Lineage (NCBI taxonomy): Eukaryota > Metazoa > Chordata > Mammalia > Carnivora > Phocidae > Phoca > Phoca vitulina. The sequence continues at coordinate 18,215,985 of NW_022589724.1, read as the reverse complement.
GGGAGGCACTTTCATCATTTATTCATATGTAGGCTCTTTATTTTTTATTTATTAATGAGGTTTAGAAAATGGTACTTGTAGAGCATAAGTGGCTTTCTTATAAAAATAAAATATGACTAATTCAGGCTTCAATGGTTCTGCCCCAACCCAGTGTTCACCTTTGGAATATACATTTCTCCTCCTGAGAATCACAAAATAAAATTACCATCTCTATGCTTCTGGGAACTAATAGACTAAGCAAAGGCAACCAAGATAAGTTCACAAGACTAAGATAATTAGGCAGAGTCCTAAGTGTTTCATGTATTTGAAAAAAAAAAAAAAATCATTGGTTGTATTTCTCATTCAGTGAAGCTATTCAAGAACTCACTAATAATTTGATAGGAATGTTTTAGAGAGGCTTCAAGCAGTTGGGGTTAAGGGGTTGGGTTAAACTAGATCAATGTTTCCCACACTATTCTGGAAACTGGGGGAAAAAATTAAAGAGGTATGGCACAGAAAACAAAGAATATCATACAAATAACTTTAGGAAACACCGTATTCTAGAATGACCTATTTAAGTGTAATAAAGGATCTGAAAAGTTTTACAATTAAGAAACAAGTTCAACTTTGATTCACTCAGGATTTTCCACATTGTTTAGTTTCAGGAATTTTTAAAAACAGGGCGGTATAAATTTATGACGTATCCCTGCATCACACAAAGCACCAGGTTTAGACAACTGCAACTATAATATTGTTAGGGTTTCTTAAATGCAAATGCTCCATCTTCAACAATTTCACATCCTATTTAAGACAATGGCTCAACCAATTTAAAGTCACCTGTTGCCAAAGAGAAATTGTTACAAAGGCTGGTCTGCTTTTCTTCCCTCTTTGTACTTAGTTAGCCCAGGTCACTGGTGAAATCTCAGCGTGACCACCACTTCTACAGAGGAACAATCTTCAACCCACAGATCCTGCATAGCTCTCTCAGGATGCATATCATTAATTTGAATTATTATCTGATTAATATATTTCTCCCCCTTGTAGACTAAAAATGCCATGAGGAAATGGAGTTTATTTTTGCTAAAAGTTGCATTTACCGTCGCTGCCATGATGCCTGCTGCAGAGTGTTGCTTAATAAATCTGTCAAATGCTTAAAGACTAAAGATCCTCCTGGAAGTTTAAGATCCTTCCCCTCTGAATGTATAAGTTCAATCTTGTGCAAAAAGATTTTGCTAATGACTTAGATGAAGGCTAGGAGATGTGGTTATCATTTTGGTAATTGGCACAAAGTTTAGAAAGTGGGTATGGAATGATCAATGAGGGAACAAAACAAGTCTCATCAGGCTGAGTCAATGGACTGAATCCCTAAATCTGGCCTTCGATGGGAACAAATGGTAGGCCTGCAAAAAATTCCACTAAACAATTACAGTGTGGGGAAGTCAGGGCATAAGGAATTTTCATATGAAATAAAGCACGTGAGCGTGTGCACACGCGTGCGTGCGCACACACACACACACACACACACACACACGGGAATATCACCTAGTTCAGTAGGCACAAGGGAGACATTGCTGACACAAACGTGTGTTGCCCCAGACTGCCTTCCACGGGATAACACAAGATTTGGGGATTTAGGTGACAGAGCAGAGGCTCTCACAAGGTGGACTTTGAGACTTTGAATCTTAGTTCTGCCACTTAGCAGCTACACAACTTTAGAGAAGTTACCTGATCTTTCTATGCCTTGGTTTCCTTATCTGTAAAATGAGAACCTCAAAATTACTCTGAAGATGAAGAGCTAATACAGTAAAGGTACTGGAAAGATTAGCTCTCTGTAAGTCTTAGTGATTATTATCACTCATAAAGTTGAGTATTATTACTGTTGCAGTAATTCTGCTTTGAATTTTGCATAAGCACTTTCAGTGAGAGGGGAGGCAACGTGGTGTATTCGTCAGCCCCAGGCCCTGTGCATCTGTCGAGCTGGATTAGCTCCCACACATACTCTTACTAGCTGTAGGAGCTTACACAGGTTATTTGCCTGCCGTTACTTCCTTATCTTCTCTGGGTAACTGAAAGAAGTGAACGAGTGTCACCTGAGCATCACTCAGTTTCGCACAAGAACATAACGAGTGACAATTTCAGAGGAAAGTGGCAGGATGGTTGTGTAAGAGAAGCCAAGCAAGAAACCTAACACAGGACTGACTCAGGACAATGTGCTCAGTCTTTTAAAATATTTGAGGGGCTCAGGTAAAAGAAGTATAGAACTCTCGGTCTCACCAAATAGGTATAGGCTACAGGGAGACACATTTTAAGATCAGCATAAAAATAGAATAATATTTGAGCAGTCATAGTGGTCCAAAATTGGGATGGGAGGCCTCAGAAGATAGTAAATTATCCACTCCAGAGGTCATTTAAGCTTCCATGACACAACAGTGTATGAATCAAACTAAATATTTTAAAGCTCCCTCCAACCCTATGTGACCGTAGTTCTTAACGTCCCATTGATAGTCACATGCGAATGATCCTTTGGGCAGAGATATGTTCTGACTCTGTCTTAATGTGAAAAGACAGAGGGGCAGGGAAGGAAGACCAGGAAAGCTGATTTTGTTGCCTTAAAAGGAGATCTCCATTTCACCATATGTCACTCATAAACACCTGTGCAGTAGAATTTCTGAACATCCCAACACATGAAGAGGATATTCTGACTCAGTAGCAGTCTCGGATATTGACACCAGTTCATTACCACACGAGTGCTGTACATTTTATTAAGGCTATAGAGCATCTTCCATTCTGAATGTTTGCAAATCACATCAAAATGCCATATTCTTAAGGCAAGAGGGGCAGCTATGCTTAACAACATTAAATCTTCAGGGAGATTTCTTTGATATTGAGGTAAAGGCAGAAGAAACTAAGGAAACAAAATGCAAATGTCAAACCAGGGTTTGACCTTCTCACAGGGTGAGAGACACAGCATTCAAAGAAAGACAGAAATCAGTGGGCAGAACGTGGCAATGTCCTGCATTTGAGTTGGCTGAATCATAATAGTAAGCAAAATATAACAACAATATTGCTTGTTCTCTTAAGAGAACATGCTAAGTCCCACCCGCATTTTTTATCATGAATGAAACACCTAAGATTTGTCATAAGAGACATAAGATAATTCAATAATTTTCAAGATGAGGATACTGAGGTTTAAAGGGAGGAAGGTGCCAAAAGCCAAAATGTTTGGGCAGAGCACAGCCAAGATTTGATCGCAGCCAGTAGATTCCAAAGTCCGGGTTTTCAACTTCACACCACGCCGCATCTTGCTCTTACATTGCCTTCTCAAATCCTTCCCCCCACCAAACATTCGACATGACTTTATTCTAAGTTGTTCTCTCCTCTCCAGATCCTCCCAGAGCACCCTGTGCACATATGTACCAATACAGCTTTTAGGTTTGCTGTTACCATTATCTGAGATGCTAGCTCCATCAATACTTTCTGCCCCAACCGAATGACCAACGTTTATACACTCTCTGTGTAGTGTCTGCAGGCCAAACACATAGAAATAGTACTAGTACATAGAACAGTATACAGAAATAATATCATTACTACTTACATAAGTAATAGCTAATATTTGTTGAGGGATTACCATGTGTCAGATCCTATTCTCAACACCTTTCATGCACTAACTAACATTATAAGAAACCAGTGTGGTAGGTATAATTATCATATCCATTATGCAGAACATTTAAGTACCTTAGATACCTAATTACATGAACATGCCTTTTCTTATCATCATGAACTGCTATGATTTTAGTCTAAGTTTTGCTCACCTCTCGCCTTCTGCTGCTTCTAAATCATCACTTACAAGGCTCCTATAATTATCTTATAAAAGCTGGGGTCTGCATCAGTCTGCTCCTCTGGTGGTGCCATTTTCTGCAGGAAAGAGTCCAAACCCTATAGTTTGTCAAATCAGCCCTTCCTAATCTGACCTCAGTCTTTCTTGCACCTGTATTTTCTTCCCCCCTTTATTTTCCATATGCCCTAAATCATCTGGAAGTTCACACCTCTGAGGCAGTTCAAATTATGTCCCTTACCCTACAATGTCCTTTCCTGAACTTGCTCTGCAGAAAAAAGTAAACATCCCACTGAAGCCCTGATTACACCTAGCCCAAGCTTGCATCATCTCCTGCCTGGATGAATGCAATAGTCTCTTGCCTGTTATTTCTGCTTCTATTCTTTTTTTAAATTTTTTTTATCATGTTCAATTAGCCAACATACAGTACATCATTAGTTTTTGATGTAGTGTTCAATGATTCTGCTTCTATTCTTGACCCTGCCCTTCCCAAAAGGTCCCCAAGAGCAGCCCGAGGGAGCTTTTGTAAAAAGGAAACCAAATCATATACTGCCCAGCTCAAACTCTGTGACTGGCTTCTCATCATATTCAGTATACCTAACCTTGCCCCTTGAGACCCTATGTGGTCTGGCTCATGCATTCTGTTTGTCCTCCCCTTCCACACAGTTCTTGTTCCTTCACATCAACTGTGCTGGCCTTCTTTCTTGCTTCAAGAACATGAGCTCACTCATTGTTCACCCATCTTTGCCTTAGCAGTCTTATTTGTTCCCTGTGATACTGTGATTTATAATAAATATATATTTGGTCCTCATCCCCTACTCTAGCACAGAGCTCCTACAACCCTGAAAATTCCTTAATGATGAGAGTGATCAAGGTACCTTTTGTAATGTTAATGAAGCAACTTTTGGAAAGATGGGGGCTGGTTACCAGTGGAGCCAACTTGCAGTCCAACCCCTCAAACTTCCTGGGGAAGAGAGATGGGCTGGACGTTGAATCAACTGCCAGTGGCCAATGATTTTATCAATTGTGCCTATGTAATGAAGCCTCCATAAACAAGAACTACAACAAGAACAAGAACAAAAATTGAAAGGACTGGGTTTGGAAAGCTTCCAGGTTGGTGAACATGGGGATAATTGCAAGGATGGCCCAAGTGAAGAGGATATGGAGGGCTTTCATGCCACTTCCCCATACCTTGCCCTCTGCGTCTCTTCAGTCTGGCTATTCCTGAGTTATATCCTTTTATAATAAACTGGTGATCTAGTAAGTAAAATGTTCCTCTGCGTTCTGTGAGCCACTCTAGCAAATTAATTGAACCCAAGGAGAGGTCATGGGAACCTCTGATTTACAGCCAGTGGGTCAGAAGGTGATAACCTGGCTTTGTGACTGGTGTCTGAAGTGGGAAGTGGGGTGGAGAGACGGGCATTCTTGTAGGACTGACCTCTTAACCTGTGAGGTCTGACACTATCTCCTGGTAGATATTAGCGTCAGAATTGAGTTGAAATGCAAGACCCCAGCTGGTGTTGGAGCATCGCTTGTTGGTAGAGAGAACAATCTTCCCCATGTTGAAATTGGTATCAGAACCCATTTATTCCACAACATGGATTTTTGGACAGGTCTCTCCCTGACTTTATTTACATCTCTGTTCAAATGCCACCTTTCCAGGCAGACTTTCCCTGGCCTTAGTTTGAGCATTCCTTGCTCTTCTTTACATTCACTTAACTATTTACCCGGTTTCTTTTTCTTCATAGCATTTCTGACACATGATGTGTCAGTGTGCATAAATCTGTGTACTTTACAATCTGCCTGCCCACTAAAAAAAAAAAAAAAAAAATCTAAGCACCATTAGGTTCAGGGATTTAGGTTCTTTTGTTCTCTGTCTTTTCTCAGCAAATAATGCTAGGCACAAAAATAAGTATTTGTTAGGAGTGAATGCCGTTCTGTGGCATTTTTCCCTTTACCCTAAGAAAGACTGTGTGTTCTTTATCACTTTTTCCCCCCACAGCAGACAGGATTGGCTAACACATACTCCTCAGTTCATGACAAATTTTTATGATTTGTCCTTACGAGGACCTGCTCTTGTTTTATTTATTTTATTCCCGTGTATCCCCATTTCCTTCTCTAGATAATAGACAGTCTAATGTAGTTAGCCGGTACCCTGTTTATATGAGCTCGTGCATGTTTGTTGTCATTCTGTGGTTGATATGTTATTTTAATGTACATAAATGAAAGTTTGTTATATCCCTCATTCTGTTCTTCTGTTCTCCAGATCCACCCATACGGCTACTGCACATCTAGTATGCTGTGCCTCGTGACCTCGGATATTCCATCACGTGCAGCTGCTGCATTTTACCTGCCCGAGTGGGGCTCTTACACTCCTCCCACCTGACTCTATAATGAAAACCCTCTTACGCATCCTTTAAGATACACGGAGGAAAATTCCTTTTGAATATATACCCAGCAAAGACCTGAGAAGCAAGACTAGTCCAACATTTAATCTGCCTAGGTATACCTGGACTGTCCTCCAGAATGCCTGTACCCATCCATCCTACAACCAGCTGTGCGTGCCAGCTTCATATCCTCAGATCCCTGGCAACGGCTGCCATTACTGAGCTTTTCAATTTTTTTCGGTGCACTTTCCACATTACGGTATCTATGACACACAGTACCCTATGCTATCAGGTCACCATTTCTGTCATTCTTTTTGGCCTGTGCTTCCTAAGGTGGAATTACATAGTTATTTTTGTACTCTAGTTGAGTGCCTATCACAACATACAAATTTGATAAAAACGTGCTAAATAAAAAATAAGCTGTGTCCCATCATTTCACTCCAGTTGCATTTAGAATATTTATTTACTTTAGAAATTCTGTGTGCTGACTGCTATTTTAGGTGATACAGACATATTTTCTACAGTTCTTGGAGGAAGTGTTTTCATTCCTATCTACATATGAGGAAATGGAGGCTGAACACGTTTAAACAACTTAGCTGAGGTTTTTCAAGAGATATGTATCAAACACGGGGTTTGAACCTGGGTCTGAGTGACTCCAAAGATAAAGCCTTTCTTTGTTCTGTTTATTCCAGTTGACTCACGTGGTAACGAGATAAAATGGATAACTGAAACTTGTTTCTATACTATTTTATGAGTATTCCACCCCTCCCCAGCAGGTAACATGGTTTTTTTTGTTAAATTTAAATTTTACTCAGTTAACATACTAACACAGTATTTTAAATGTGCCATAAACCACAGCTCAGAAACTCTGTAAGATCATGATAACTCACATTCAGGACATTTTTGTTGCTGTGGTTGTTTTTGTTTTTAGGACATGTTTAAAGTCACCACCACTTGCAATGATCTTTGGCATTTGGGAGTGTGTGTGTGTGTGTGTGTGTGTGTATTTTTTTTTTCCTGGAGACTTCTTAAGGGATGTCAAGTCAACTAGCTATTATTCTAGACACAAAATCCTTGCTTATCTACAAGACATTAGAGGATTTGTAAAATGCCTGGTTGAAATGTATTAAATCCATGTGTATGTGTTAATTTCTTACTCTCTGCTAGACACTGTGCTAAATTGACACATGATGATGAACAGGCCAAACATAGTCTGTTACTTTGGAACTCCATGAAGGATATGACCATGTGGAAAAGACAGAGACAAAACAAATCGAGAAGTGACAGGGCAAAATGTGAAAACATTTTAGGGACATTTACCCCAGCCCTGGGGCAAGGGAGACTTTTGGAAGGAAATGATGGACATAAATAGGAGTAGGGCAAGGGCACAGGGAGAAGAGGGAGTGTGTTCAGAGAGGAGGGAACAGAATGTGCAAAATCCTAGAAGGGAAACCAGGCCTTGTGTATTCAAGGAAACCAGAGAAATTGAACATGCTGGAGTACAGAGTACAAGGGGGGAGGTAAGCTATTAGAATGTAAAAATTCTCAATTAGAGAACTGAGCAGGGGCCATCTTATGCAAGCCCATTATAAGGTACCCGGAGTTTATATATGAGTGCATCGGACAGCCATTAGATGGTTAGCAAAGCAGAGAGCTGACATGATCAGATTTGTAGTTTGGAAGATTGTACTGGCTGCAGAAAGATCAGACATTACAGGGATGGGTGGGGAATGGGAATTGACAGCAGAGATAAACACAACAACAACAAAACCACTTAGGAGGATCCAGGCAAGTGATAATGATGGTGTGAATAAGAATGTAGATATTAAAGATGGAGAAAATGAAAGAAATTCAAATATTTTCAAAGTAGAATAGACCTAGGGACTGACCGGATGTGGGAGGGGGGAGTCAAGGATGACACCTAGGTCTCAACATTAATCTGATACACCATGGAATGTAGGTTCCAGGCTCCTGTCTCTGTAATGAGCATTTTGCAGCAGGCATTTCATCCAAGCTATAGAAAAGCAAAGAACAGCATGAACCTAGGACTGGAAAGGTGACAAAATCCAATGTTCTTGTATCCCAGCTTTCATTTGAATAATGTCTTAGTGCACATTAATGCCTGAACTTCTTGGTGTTTTGTCCTGGTTCCCAATCCCTTCCCGCTCAGGCCAATAGAGCAAATGGTGAGTGAAGGTGGTCAACCCAGAGCTGATGGCCAACCATTCAGAGTGTTTAGAGGAGAGTCTCCATTTCCTTGGCCTTAAATCCCTCCATGGTGGGGTTTCCATTAGTAGCATCTCCTAACCTTTCACTCAGTCTCCCCAGGAAGAATGCATTCTTTGAATGGTGAATTTCAAAGGAGAAACAGTATGTATGGCTGAGACATGCCTCTCAACTTCATAGCTTCTGTGCTACTTTGTAACAACATCTCCAAATGCCACATAGGACCTCTCTAGATGAGAAAGTTTAGATTACAAGCTGAACAACGGTCTTTTTCAAAGCTTATTTCTAAACACGTCATTACCTCTGCCTCATTTCACCTTCTTTCATCCTTTTCCTCTGGTTCCATTCCATTTTTTAAACTCTTCTCTTTCTCTCTACATTTCTATTTCTCTCCCTCACCATTTTGTCTCACTAGTTCCTCCTTAGAGGTCTAATTTCTGTTTCAATCTAAAGGGTATCAATTATTTGTGATGATTTAAAAACAACCTTGTTCTTTAACTCTCTCTCTCTTCTGTTGTCTCAGAAGAGATCAGAACAATTTCAAATCTATTAATTAAACAAGTCTCACCTTGTCATTCTAAATTACTTTGAAACCAGTCTTAATTTCTAAATAACTATCTAGTTTTGTAAATATGATTAATTGGGAAATAGCATCCAAAATTCAAGGTCTTTCTTCACCTGCAATTACACATCTTTTATAAGTAATTTTTATTGCCTTTTAAATGTTAACCCTGCCCCATAGCCAAATCAGCCTATAGGGAATCCAAGATTTTCTGGAATGTTTCCTGGAATTTCCTTTCATGATTGGGTTATTGTGCACCCTTCACTACTTACAAGGAGGAACTCAAAACACACTTTTTCCGAAAAGCTGCCCTTGATCATGCCGCTTGATCATTTACATACTGCATCACTCCACACATATACATTCTACACAAACACTTCACTAAACATTTTAGACTTTTCCTAAAAATTCCTCTAATCTTGAATTTGTAAAATAAAACTATGGATTTTCCTCTTAGAAGACCTGCATCAGGAATCATTAAACTTTTAAGTCTGAGCCTTGAATGATATGGGAATGATCATCTCTCCCCACAGTGCAGGGAAGTACATGTGTTTGCTCTCATCAAGTCTACCCTGGTTCTTCCACAGGTCATATTGTGCTCTTGACTTTGGTGGGTCTATACTGAATGTTTACTCTCCTAAGAACAGCATTTAGGAACCATTAGTTATCACAATTTCCTTTGGTCCTATCATTAGAAGTGCTGCAGAATTATAATGAAATATAACAAATCATTTTGTATTTGCATCTTATTAAATTATAACCACCTTATTTTTGTTACAAGAGTGATTTCTGCTTCCATTAGTGTCTATCCTTCTACGGGCACCATGTTTGTTATTTCTTTTGCACCTTCCAATACGAATTATTTGGCATTCTGTACTCAGTAAGTGATCAATAAGTGCTTGTTAACGAAGTTGGCAGGAAATTGGGTCTTTGGCATCTGCCCTTGCAAAGGAGAGACATTTCCAGCCCAGAAAGTGTGAGAACAAGGAGTCCACAGAGAGGGGCCATTTGGAACCTTGGCAAATCACATGTTGTCATATTGCCTCAGAGTCCTGGGCCCTATGCCTTAGGGGTTGAGAAAGAAGAGGATCCAACCTCTGATCAAGGACAAATGATTGCAGGGAATCCTCAGAGCATCAGGCAGAAGAGAGGTGATGCTAGACAGAACTTTGATTTCCTGGGAAATCTCAGATACTGAAAGCTACCCTGTTGTCTGGGCACTCCAGCTCCGTCCAGAGCCACTGCCATGGGGAATTCAAATGTGAGAAGATACAACTTCAGAGCAACAGCTATCATAGATGATTATTTTTGCTATCATAGATGACTATTTCTGCTGTAAGTCCCTATGGCTCCCAACTCATCCGTAATTAAAGTAGGGACTGATGAAATTTTTCTTCACTGGAATTTCTCCTACCCTATGATGTAATCCCTTGAGTCTTAGATGACAGGCCACGGAGTAAGATCCTGAGTTTTTAGACCGTTTGTCCTGGATAGCCTACAAGTAACCACTTACCATTACCCACCATCATTCTATTATAATATACTGAGCTGCCCACCTCCATACTCCTGCTTATGGTATTTCTTCTATTTAATGAGCCCCTCATCACTCCATTTCTTATCTTTTAAGATCCAGCTAAAAACAAAACAAAACCCTCTTATTTGAACCCAGGTAGCAGAATATAATGATTCGCACTGTGAATCTAAGAGACAGACTTCTGGGATTCATATTCCAGCTCTCTATGCACTGGCAGTAGGACCTTAGGTAATTCACTTAACCTCTTCTTGCTTCAGCTTTCCAGAGGCAGGATATCATATGGATATTAACTTACCTACCTGAGGGATGTCGCAAGAAATAAATGATTGTTTGTGTGTCCATAGGTGCACTTGTGTATGTTTATGTACACACACATACACAATAACATAATATACAATATGCTTACATATTATATATTAATAATATATATACATTATATTATATTTTACATACATATATTTAGGATCCTGCCTGGCACTTGGTAAATGCTGAATGTTTGTTATTGTCATCACCCTTTTAATTTCTTACTTCTTTGAATTTCCATAGTTCTTTCTCCCCTCTTCTCTCTGTTTCTCTGTATCTTTCTGTCTCTCATGTGCACTACTTCTCCTATGCGTTACATTGCAGTGTGGCCCTTAAGTCTGTAGAATTGATAAGTATCACCGAAGCAGTATCAGTATTTTTTTAAGATTTTATTTTTATTTATTCATTTGACAGAGATAGAGAGAGCATGAGCTGGGGAGAGGGAGAAGCAGGCTCCCCGCTGAGCCAGGAGCCCGATGAGGGGCTCGATCCCAGGACCCCAGGATCATGACCTGAGCCAAAGGCAGATGCTTAACCATCTGAGCCACCCAGGCGCCCCCAAGCAATATCAGTATTAAGACCCCGCTCTCAAAACGGGTCCTCAAATGGGTGCCTCACATGTGCATACGGAGTAGTCCAAGAGACACACTCACCCCCATATGTTACCTTCCACAATTTTCTTTCTTGTTCAGACTCCTGAGTTATTTCTACTGCTACCTGCACTAAGACAAGCCCTGCTTTCTGCTGCTGTTTTCCCCCAGAGGACTGGCAATGTTCTCGTCAGGGGAGTGTCTCCACATGCTTTCAAACTTACCAACCCTTGTGCTGCTGACAGAATGTCGGGTTTTTATGGCAATGAGTGAAGAACAGATATTGAAAGACAGGGGGTGGTAGGATACACCCCTTCTTCCTAGGTTCTGTATCAAATTTTGGCTCCTGGTGTCTTACTCTGTCCGGGCTGCTATAATGAAATACAACAGACTGGGTGGCTTATAAACAACAGGAACGTTTGTTTGTTTTTAATAGTTCTGGAGGCTGGAAGTCCAAGATCAGGGTACCCTCTTCAGGGTGGCAGGATTTTCATTGTGTCCTCACACTACATAAGGGGCTAGGAGCTCTGTGGGGTCTCTCTTATAAGAGCATCAATCTCATTCATAAGGGCTCCATTTTCCTGACTTAAACACCTCCCAAAGTTGCCATCTCCTGATGCCATCAAATCAGACATTAGGATCTCAGCATATGAATTCTGGAGGGATGCAAACATTCAAACTATAGCACCTGGTATACAAAGCTTTAATGCTTTGTGCTCAGGGTAGCTCAAATCCTTGGGAGACACCCATCTTTCCATCACTTCCCATGGTTTTCTTCCTGTGGATCTCTTCAGCTCCTTTCTTATTAAATTGTTCTTTCTTCTTTCATAACTACCAAATAATAGCTTTGGACATGTGAATAGTAGCTACAGATATGTATGTATGCATGTGTGTGTGTGTGTGTGTGTGTGTGTGTGTGTGTGTGTATCTGTGTGTGAGAATGCTGACCCTTTATTATCAATATCATATGTAGTTTTGAATAAATAACAAAGACAAGGAAATAACCAATAAATAAGACTAGCACTAAAAAACACAAAACATATTTAACTCTTCAAGGAATATGTCAAGAATATTTCAAGGGTTTTATGTATGTGTCTATATGTACAGCTCATGCCAACACAATGATTCATAATTTCAAAGCAGCTCACATATTAAGTTATGCTCTTCATTACAAACTTGGGAAGTAAGCAAATTTATAAGATTTTCTCTTTCATGAGGAAACTGGTGGTTAAGTTTCCTCATGGAAACTCTTCATGGTAGCCACATCTTCAGAACAATTAAATGGAAGGGCTTGGATATGAACTTGTTATCTGATCCAAAGTCTAAAATTTAACATCAAACATAGTAGCTCCAAAGATAGCAATGGCTCTCATTCTTATAATCCTAAAATAATTTCCCATCTGCTTTATAATTTTATTTGTAACTCATAAAACTTGAACTTACATGATACGATCTTGCCATGGAATTACATTCAAGGAAATATAGTGCAGTGATAATAGATAATTATACAGTTTAAAATATTTCCTGGAGGACCTCAGAGAAGATCAAAGAGAATATTCTTTTTTCCAGCCTGCTTACTTATCTTTCTTACCCCTTTTCCTTCTACTTTTTTAAACCCCTGTCCTGGGTAAATTTTAATTCACTCCGATCCAAATTCATCATAATACCAGGAAATAATGCCAGGATTAATACCAAGAAAAGGGCTGATAAAGACAAAATCCACCTCAGGGGGTGGAAATATGTAATAAATGAGTGAGGGAAGAGATTTTTTTCTTTTGGAGTTAGGGAAAGGAAGATGGTAAGCCTTTGCAATGTACTCTCTTATTTAAGCCCCACCAGATATCCCAACAAGTTTGCTGTGAGACAAGTGTGTCTGGCATTATTACTGCTTTATTTTACAGAAAAGGAAACCAAGTCCTGAATGCAATAAGGGTAGGATATCTGCCTACTGCAAAAATATATAGACCTGGGTATATGCAAATGTGGCTTTGCAGGCACACACCCCATTACCCTTCATTTCTCAACTGATCCTCCAGCACTTGCATTTGATGTTCTGTCAATTAAGGTCCAGAACATGTAGAGGAGCAAACAGACCCTCTGCTTATTTATCTACCTTGTGATGTACATGGAATCCTAAAATGATAGCTTCATCTTATGATTGTGCCAGCCAGCCTCTGATTCATGGTATTAATCAAAGGGTGGTTAAAAGGCTGCAGTGGGTGGAGAGGAACAGCTACACTCAGGTCACAGCCCCTGAATTGCAACCCCAGAGGTGAGATTCCGCTTTGTAATTAATGAACAGAGGGATGAGGGTAATCAGAGGAAAGCCAATGCTTGGAAAACACCCTGGGACTCCCTCCGGCTGCCATCAGGAGCTCCAGCTTCAAGCCTGACCATAGACTGAACTGTAATTATTCTCAATGTTTGTCAGTCATCTCTCTTTCCTCTGGTTCAGATTTGTCATTCCTAAAATTCTAAAGCTGAATAAAACAAGAACAGGCATCTGACTCCAACAGGCACCTGACAGGAGTTTGCTTTCAGACAGCAGAGGATGCTGCAGCCTACGTTCATATACACCCCCTAGAACTACTGTCATCTGATATCTTCCCCCACTCCTACTCTGCTCCAGCCACAGGGGCTTCCTTACTGTCACTTGAGCATGCTTTCTCAGGGCATTTGCACTAGCTCTTCCCTATACTTGGAATATTTCCTCCGTAGACCTTTATCCAACATCCTTATCATCACTTAGTACTTTTTTTAAAGATTTTATTTATTTGACAGAGAGAGCAAGAGAGCACAAGCAGGGGGAGTAGTAGAAGGAGAGGGAGAAGCAGGCTCCCTGCCGAGCAGGGAGCCCGGTGCAGGGCTCGATGCAGGGCTCGATCCCAGGTCCCTGGGATCATGACCCAAGCCAAAGGCAGACTCTTAATCATCTGAGCCACCCAGGTGCCCCTAGTATTTTTTTTTTAATAACATGTCTCTTAGAGATCTTGCTCTCCACCTTAACTGAAAGGACCCTGAATTAGACTGAGTCCTCTAAGAAGCAAATACCAAGACAGAATTAAACGTGCAAAAAAATTATCAGGGGGAACGCTTGTGAGAGAAAATGGAGAATGATCCTCCCAGGGAAGGCTGGGAGAGCTATCACAGTAATGCAGTTCTGACTCTGAATGAAAGGGAAGGAAGGAAAGAAGGCTGGGTAAAAGCATCTGAAGCTGTGTTGCAATGGGGAGGGAAGTTTGGCATAGCCATAGGAGAGTCCCTGGGCCAAAGTTGTAAGTTAGAGAATTCAAACATCTCCCCACTCAGTCACTGACTGGGAATAGCCCCTGAGGAGTGTAGCCTTAGTGGAAATGGGTGATGGATATGACCACATTTGGAGATCTGGGTAGTGCATTCTCATGGCTGCCATATACTTCCTCCTTCCATTTTCCACCTTCATCCTATTCCTTTATTTATTTTCTTCCTAGAACTGTCTCCAATTATATGCTTCATTATTTATTCTGTTATCATTTGTCTCCCTCACTAGGCTAAAAATTCCATGAAAGCAGGAATATTGTTTATCTTCATGCCCAAAAGTATGTATCAGGCACATATAGTAGGTAGTCAGTAAATATTTTTGACTTGTTAAATGACTATAAATAGATCATCACTGATTCTGTGAGCATGAAATATGCTCCTCACTGACCTTCTATGAGCTATTTCTAGAAATCCTCTACTCACCTATCATGACATTGTAGTCTCATTCCTTAACAGCTAAGTTTGTTCCTTTCTACCCACCTTCCAATCCAACAGGAACTCTCAAACTCTATAACTGGCCGTTTCACATCTAATAGCTAAACTTAAAACCTCAGCTAATACCAGCCAATGAGGCCAGCCTAATGATAAACTTTGGAAGAACTGTAACATTTATAAAATGCTTACTTCTAAATGAATAGCATTATAGATCACTCATTCTTAGTACTTAAGTGTGTAGTGGATACTATGTAGCCCAACTAATGATCCAGTTCTTTCATTTTGTCCTGAGATTTCACATCCATCCAAACCCTTTCTGGCTATTTTAAAGATTGACATTACTCACCATTTAGACATTAACAGGGTACTCTTTGTCTCTGTAGGTTTCTAAGCCATTCTGGCCGTGCAGACAGTCTGTATCACTTAGACTTCTTTCTCTCCTGTTCTTATTAATTATTTCTTTCCCATAAGATAAAAACTTTATGAAGTAAGAGACTGGAGCCAGCACTAAGTTCTACCTTTACAGAATGCTGAATTAGTGTAAAGTGAATGCCAATGATCCCAAATATACATTGTGCAACTACTACATGCAGAACTTTTGATTTCCATCAAAATCTACCACTTCCGTTATGGATGCAACTCTCCTATGTTGCCACTGAGATGGTTCATTTGGCGGCTTTGAGACTTATTCTTAAAAAGTATCCTTGGGGGCACCTGGATGGTTCAGTTGGTTGAGCCTCTGGCTCTTGATTTCAGCTCAGATCATGATCTCAGGATTGTGAGATCAAGCCCCATGTCAGGCTCCATGCCGGGCATGGAGCCTGCTTAAGATTCTCTCTCCCTCTGCCCCTACCCCCCCAAAAAAAGTATCTTTGAAGCTAGTTCATTTTCCACTGTTTGACTTATTTATGGATTTCTTTATTTTGTATTTTAAAAACATAATGAGATCGGGGCGCCTGGGTGGCTCAGTTGTTAAGCGTCTGCCTTCGGCTCAGGTCATGATCCCAGGGTCCTGGGATCGAGCCCCGCATCAGGCTCCCTGCTCTGCAGGAAGCCTGCTTCTCCCTCTCCCACTCCCCCTGCTTGTGTTCCCTCTCTAGCTGTCTCTCTCTCTCTGTCAAATAAATAAAATAAAACCTTTAAGAAAAAAAACATAATGAGGGGCGCCTGGGTGGCTCAGTCGTTAAGTGTCTGCCTTTGGCTCAGGTCATGATCCCAGGGTCCTGGGATCGAGCCCCACATTGGGCTCCCTGCTCCGCGGGAAGCCTGCTTCTCCCTCTCCCACTCCCCCTGCTTGTGTTCCTTCTCTTGCTGTCTCTCTGTGTCAAATAAATAAATCTTTAAAAAAAAAAAAACATAATGAGATCAATAAATATTATGATCATCAGTGGCCCTTGTATTTGCTGCAGCCACGTAATTTTCCCCCAAAGACAAATTCAACCATGTCACTCCCTTCAAGGACTCAACTGACTGCCCTTAGAACAAATTCTGAGTCCATTACATGACTTCATCTTACATCTCCCTTCTACCTCTCTGAGCTCATTTATCTTAGTTTTTTTCTCAGCACACAATCGATGTTCCCCATACTACATTTCTATTTCATCTCTAGCCCTTCCTTCTTGGAAAGCTCCCCCAACCCCAACCTCACCCCCAGTCAGGTTTGCTCCTGTTAATGCTCCAGGTTTCAGCTTAGAAGTCACCTCCTTGGGGAAGCTGTCTCTGATTCCTTCTCCACTCAGGCTATCCTATGTGCCCCTCCTCTGGCTCCCATAATAACCTTTACTTTCCCATCAGTGGGTATTTCACACTGTGTTACAATTAATTGAGTGTATTTTACAAAAGGTCAGGAATCACATCCATTTTGTTATACTCTTGGGATTGTAGTAGATATTTCTTGAAGAAAGGAGAAGTAGGAAGGGGGGATGAATGAAGGGTTAACAAAACAAAACAAAACCACGGGACCAAAATACAATCACTTCCACTGAGCCCAACCACACCAAACGGAGACTTAATTACAGTTTCGGCTCTCTCAGAAATGGGTCACAAACCAGCCTAATCCGGAACTGCGTCATCTGTACCAGGTATGTAATCCACCCTACAGACCCCTGCCCTCCCCTAAAAGAAAGTAACTTTGCAATAGCCAACCTGCTTTTTTTTTTTTTTGAAGTATAGTTGGTGCACAATGTTAAATTAGTCTCACCATTTTGCCTAATATAACTTCCTTCTTCCTGCTCCCTTCTGCCTTTAAGTCTTTCATTTTGTACAATTCTATCTGCTAGACTGGATGCTGCCCCCATCTGAATCTCACTCAAACTCTTAAAGTTTTTAATGTGCCTCAGTTAATCTTCTAACAGTTCTGGTGACGGAAGAGAGAACCAAAGGACAACGGAGCCCGACGCCCCAGGAGCAACGAGCCACGAGGCGCGGGTACCTGCTCAGCTCCTGGAGCCGCTGCGTCCTCGCTGTCTCTGGAGGAGGCGGTAAGTCCCTCTCGCAGCCTGGATCCCAGCTCCCCAGCTTTCCATTCGGAGCTTTCAGACTTGATTTGAGCATTTCTTCTTCCACACGGGGTCCAGAAACCGGCAGGAGCCAGACTGGGTCCGGCTGAGAAACCAGACCCGCTGGGCTGGGACTCGGCCCGGAAATCGCCTGAAATTGGACTGGGTCCGACTTAGAAACCTGACCGGGTCTAGGAACAGAGTGGTTCCGTTTGGAAACCAGACCCGATCAGGGAACAGCGTGGTTCCGTTTGGAAATCAGAGTGGGTCCGGGAACAGAGTGGTTCCGATTGGAAACCAGAGTGGGTCCGGGAACAGAGTGGTTCCGATTCGGAAACCAGACCCGGTCCGGGAACAGAGTGGTTCCGTCTCGGAAACCAAACTGGGTCGGGTTGGACTGGGTCCGACTTAAAAACTGGGCTGGGTCCAGTATGAGACATCAGGTGAATAAAATTTTAAGGCTGAACAAGGTTCACCTTCCCAAAGATAATCTTGAATTACAGTGACCACAGTGGAGAACCTTTAACCATCTTAGATAAGGTTATCCATCTACAGACGCCCTGGAGATAAAGTGTCTCAGCCAGGCACTCGCTATAAAGGGTGGAGGGAAAACCACTTTTCCTCCTTTACAGTTTCTGGTGGCCCGGATGAGACCTGCTGGGACATCACCTCGCTCTGGAGCCTGCGGATGGGATCCTGGGAGAACTGGCAGAAGCCGGCAAAGACGGAGACTTTTTACCAAAGTCTGTTCCTCCAGATTTCTATCTGTGGTGCCTGGTCAAGAGAGGAAGCTACGATTTCATGTTGTCCCCTCCTTCCCAAATCCACATTGGCAGGAAAAGAAAAAAAAATTGTAAGAATTAGATCTTTGAAACGGTGACTGTGATTTGGCTTTCAGGTACCCACTGGTTGTCCCTCTTTTCCTTCCAGGGATAGCCATTGCCTTCTTGTTTGTCTCCTTTTTGTGTCCTGAGAACTTAGCTTGGCAACTGTCAGGTTGGGGCCCCGCCCGAAGTACGGCCAGACAGAAATGTGGGTTGTACTCCATTTGCAGCTAGGGTATCAACTATTTCCAGATTTCAAAGGAATTTGTCTAAGTCTCTCTTTCGGTTATCTTTGGGAATGGCTCTGGATCCTGGGAGGGTAGTATCTTTTTCACCCTCTTTGGGGATGCCCCCTGTGTCCATGAGATTGTTCCTATTGCCAGGAATAATTCCTGTTTATCCCAGCTGAAACCTAGTAAGATATTCAAAAGAGGTTTTTGTTTGTTCACTTGTTTTGTTTTTAGTAGCCTCATGGTCAGAAGTTGGTCAAATTGGAAACTGATATTTAGTGCCTAAGAGGAATTTATTTATTTATTTATTTTAAGGCCTTCTCCCTAAGCTAGAATAAAACTATGTACCTGAAGCCTTTCTGGAAAGATTTACTAAAACATTCTGGAGACACCCAGCTCTAAATCTAGAACATAGGAATCCTTTGATTTTCATCTTAGTTGAAGATCTTCTTCCTGATATAAGGAAGTAAATGAAAGAGTATCACTGAATGGGTTTATCAGCCTCTTTGTATCGTTCTGGTTGCAACCCATTTCTCTGAGGAATTAAAAACAACTATCCTTGTCCTACAAATTGAGTCTTTATTAAGAACAGGAATGTGACTCTAGAAACAATTCAAAGCCCATCCACTTTTTTTTACCAATACCAAAACTTCCCCTATTCATCCCAAAGAGTTTGCAGATATTATAAAAGATCTGGGCTTAGAGAACAAAAGTCCTTCTTGGGGGAACTTGCATTATTTCTCTGTGCCTTTTGAGATCAAAGTGTTCTACCTTGTCTTCTCCAGGAACCAAGGTAATTCTTATAAGAAGGGAAAAGGGAGGGGGAGGCTGTTTTGAAAACTAGGCCTATAAGAAATCTTAAAAGTCTCTTCCACAAATATTAGTAAAAAGCTTCAGTCATCTGAGCAGAAAACCTTAACTTATTCCGTCTGCCAGAAACACAACTTGGATGCAACTGTTCTGTTATAAACTAGTGAATTTTGAATTATTATATGTCTCAAGGCTAAAATTTTAAAGCAAAAGCTATAACATCTTTTTTTTTTTTTAAAGCTATAACATCTTGATTTGCATCTTGTACTCTCAGAAATACAAAAAACTAACCCAAATGTTTTTCAAGTTCATGGGATCTAGGATAATCTTTGGTAAATAAAAGCTAGTTTAAGTTTGTTGGTTTAATTAAAATAGGCATGTCTTTAGAGTTATCAGCATTAAATATAATACTTTTATTCTCCCTGGGTTTACTAAAAGTCAAATAAGCTCATGTTATCTGTGTTACAGAATTTATCAGCCAGAAAGATAATTTAAGATGATGGTTAGCTGTTTATGGTCTCATGAAATTTTCATGACTAATCTAAACATAATTAAGAACAATGAATTAAATAGATATAAGATAAAAATTTATAAGTGAGCTTTTTCAACAACAATTATGCTTTATGGTATGTCTACTTAAAAATAGTTTCCACAATCTTTTGGTAAGTCAAAACCTTAAATGTATGCTGAAATAAGTGACCAGCTGGTCAGAAGCACAGGTAACAGCCTGGATTTGGGACTGGCATCTGAAGTAGAGAGGAATTTTGTGGGATTGAGGACTTAATCTGTGGAATCTGATGCTGTCTCCAGGTAGACTGTGTGAGAATCAAGTTGAATTACAGGACACCCAGCTGGTGACAGAAAATGGTTTGGTGATTTTGGGGGGAAAAGACGCACATTAGAATTGGAGTCAGAATTATAATGGTAATCCTTGACAATTGTAAGGGAATTATACTTGTCCTTTTGGGGTTGCAGTATTGAACAATGACCACATACTCAGCTAAATCACCCTTTGGTGTCCCTTAATGCACCTAAAAGAAGGGTTGAGCACTACAGAGAAAGAGAAAGACAAGCCCAGCAGTGCATTTTGCTACTGATGAATGCAGGACTGACTTGAGTCACAGGAATATTCCTGATATTATTTCTATCCAACTACTTTCTCAAAGATAGTTTCTGGTATCCATCAAATCCACCAACCAGAAGAGCACTGGGCTGTGATTCAGGCGTCACATTCTTGCTGTGCAGCTTTGGGCTTCCAAATTGATTTTAATATACATCACATTAATGAGTTTAAGTAGACATCATCTATGGCTCTCACATCCTGTTGTCTTGGGTTTCCAATGCCCCATTTGCCCTGGGCAAAGGCATCCGTGCCCCTCTATAGCTGACTTGCCCCCTCTTCCTCTGCCCACATCCCTCCAGGACAGTGCATCATCTTGGACCCCAAAGTGATATTAGGCAGCCAGACAATCTCATTTACTCACAACTATTTCCGTCATCAGGACCCACTATATCCAGTGGCAATTTACCACACGCCGTTAATATGTTTGTTATATTTTGTTGGCGGAATATGAAAGTTCATCAGCAAGCCCGCACACAGGGAAAGCATATTGAAATGAGCATTACAGATCTGTCAGGCTGGAGTTTATGGCCTTTTCTCAGTACTACACTGTAAGTAAAACAAGCCCTGATTGAGTCAGCAGCCTCCTGGGTACTCATTTGCCAAAGTGTGGAAATTTAATGCTAAGTTTATCTGCCTGCATTAGGCAGGGAGGGTAGGGTGGGGAGGAGGTGGGCAGATTGCTTTGGCTTTAGGGTATTATAGACCAGCCTGCAAGTCTGGCACCAGGCACCAGGAGGGAAGCTTTCAGTGGGTTTGGCCTCTTATCTTCTTATCGTCTTATAGATTTTGGAGATGTAGTGCCCTGGAGTTTTAATATTCAGTTTGCAAATCCTCCTTTTAAAACCAGTGCATTGAAATGCAATGGAAAAGAGAAAGGAAAAAAAAAAAATTCACTGAGGAATGGCACTGGGAAAACAAACAAACAAACAAAAGATGATGAAGGAAAAAGGGGGAGAATTACTTGAGAATTACTCAATTACTTGAGCATGATTGACGCCAATATCCCTACACATTTTCTCCTTTGCAGGCGACTTCCAGGAAGGGCTCAGGCACCCTTGCTGGGGAACAGCGTTCTCTGAATAGGACTTTGTAGATGCCGATGCAGTCTAAAGGGATTACAAAGCATTTTAAGTCCAAATTAATGCACTGGGAAAATAAAAAAATTTGGAAACAAGATTTCTGTTTCTTCTTTTAGGCAAAGCAAAGGAAGCGCAAAATGAGGGGAACACATTTCTACCCATGGGAAGAGATCTGTTTCTCTGATTTGGGGAGGGTCAGATATTTTTCAGCAGGGGGTTCAAAGACGTTGCCCTGACTCAGAGTCAGGTGTTATTAGTATTAACAGATAGTCATCTCATAGCAGCTAAGTCGGTCGCTACCATTTCTTCTTCCTCAGCAGGAAGGCTTATCTACTCCTTTTTCTTTGAGTAGGCATTTGGTATTCTAGGAGCCAGAATCTATTTCTCATTCCAGTGGCGTGAAGCTGTGGGTCACCTGGCTAATGCGGAGGCTATTCCACATTCCACAGGCATGGAGCCATGGTCACTTGGCATTCCAGAGGCATTCTGAAGCTGCAGGTCGTTCATTATGCCAAGGTTAGTTTCTCGACCTGCAGAGCCAAGAGCCTTATTCTTTGCTAGTTGAGATTGGAAACTGCAAGGAGGATGTAACTCCACTGGTGTCAGAAGGACAGAGATGGAAAGAAAGACAGAGAAAATAAAAATTAACTGCAAAGAATTCTCAACTCATTCTTAGAATGACGGGGACAGTATGTGGTACACATGGATTTAAAGAGGAAATTTCTTTGAGGAGAAAGAAAAGTATAAATACAAATCAGATTTATAATTTATTGCTCTATCTTAATTCAATGAGAAGCAAGATATAACATAGTAATGAGGCATACTGGTGCTAAAATCCATCAAAATTGGGTTCAAATCCTGCCTCTGCTCCCTACTAATTGTGTAACTTTGAGTGATTTATTTAGTCTCTTTAAACATCAGTTTCATCATCTATAAAATGGGGACAATAAGACAACTTGCCATTTTAATATAATACCCTTAAAGGTGTTTAGCACAGTCCCTGCCTCAAAGAAAAGACTATAAATTTTATTATTATTATTATTGTTTTGTGTGTGAGATTCTTGAATTTCAAAGATGAAGATAATGATCTTGCTTTAATATTGATTAATACCCATTCACTCTTTCCACTATTTTCTATCATACATCAGGCACTGTGTTAGGCACACAGTTATTTTGCTAACTCTGGACAGATTAAGACTGGACTGTGACCACAGATTCAACTCAATAGGCTTCCAGAGAATATCTGCTATATACAGAGCTCTTTTTTAATTCTGATAGTTGGAACAAAGATCAAGGGGATTTGTTTTTTTGCCATTAAGGAAAGTATGACACACAGTTAGATAAACACAGGTAATGAGGAAGGGTAAAAAGCACATGGAATTCAGAGAATGATCAGGAAAGATTATTTATTTTTTTAAAGATTTTATTTATTTGACAGAGAGAGAGAGACAGTGAGAGAGGAAACACAAGCAGGGGGAGTGGGAGAGGGAGAAGCAGGCTTCCCGCTGAGCAGGGCACCCAATGCGGGGCTCGATCCCAGGACCCTGGGATCATGACCTGAGCCGAAGGCAGACACTTAATGACTGAGCCACCCAGGCGCCCCAGGAAAGATTATTTTTAACATGCACATAGACTGGACACTTCTCAGGCAGTCCCAAACACAATTATGATGGTGGCAAGATGGCTGTACCATTCCCAGCATTGTGTCTTTGTACGTTAAAATCCAATAGGACAGGTGGTTGAAGCCAGATAAGGAAGAACCTTGATTTTCATGCTAGGAGTATGAACTTTATTCTGCAAGGGGTGATGAGAAAAAGGAAAAAAAAAACTTGGTTTGCTTTACTTTTTGTTGTTTTTGTTCCTACAGGTGAATGACATAATCTGTCCTTCTGGATCTCCCAACTGAATTGCCAAATATTGGAGCAGAATATACGTGTGTAGCATCTCAAGATCGTCAACAGAGGACACGTTTGTGATCTATGAATTATGGGGAAAGGGGGCAAGTCAGACTTGGGATGGGGGCAGGGTGGCAATGGGAGTGGAAGGGGGCAGTACCAAGACTACAGGGAATTTATATGTGGCCTGCTTCACTGTTGGAAGCTAGGACCTTAGGGATGTGCTACCCACAGCAAAGCCCTAACCGTGCCTGAGCTGGTAAACTTGGATGGGAAGAGGAGGTTTCTGTGTGCGCGTGCGGTGGCCACGGAGGCTGCAGAGCCTGCTTCAGCAGGTCGCAGAGGATGGCCTATGAATGCACTGGGGTGCTTGTTAAAAGTGGATTGTGTAATTCTCACCAGGAACAGATCTCCTTGGAGCAATTCCCCAAGGCCTCTAAGAAATAAAGGTCAAAGTTTCTCTCAGAGAGTTCTCAAAAGAAATAGCAAATCAAGTTGAAAAAGGACTCTGAGAAAACATCTTGTGATTCTTGCAAACATTTGTGGACTCTCTCCTGGTTCTAAAATCTGGGAATACAGGCTTCACGGAAAACACAAGTTCCCTGCCAGGGCAGACCCTATAGGGTATAGACTGTAAAATCGTGGGGTCCCCTTAAGAAATGAATACAGAAATAATGAATAAAAATTTAGACTTGAAAGTAAATCTTTACCTTAGAAAAGAATTATAACAAATGACAATGCTAATTTGCTGACAATGCTGAAATGCTGACATATATTTCACAAAAGCCAGAAAAACATGATTTTTCTTTATAACCAACATACCATACCTCTACAATGTTGTCTACATTTTACCTATATACTTTGATATTTTCATATGATGATGTGTTAAATTATTTTCTATAGAGAGATTAGGAAATTCAGTTATTTTCCCCCTCTGGTGCTATTTTTTTTTCTTAATTGACACTTCAAAAAGTTCCCATTATTCTTCCCAATTCATTATTAAAAGTTAGTAGGTAAATATTTAGCGTTGATGTCATTTTGGGAAAACTAATATCAAATTTCTTTAATATATGAGCATTCAGATTTCAGAGAATTTCAAATCTTCTCTTGCAGTACTGTAATTTAAATATTCCTTGTGTTGACACTACTCATGAACCAGTTTGTGATCAGGGTCCATATTGGATTGGCATTTTATGACTTTTATGCTAACTTTGTTGATGTCTATAGTTTATGCCAAATCAGCAAGAAGTGAACGAGAGCATATAAGACTCAATTGGGCCAGTCATTTTGACCAATGAAAATGGTGGGAAAAAGCAGTCTAATAGTCTTTATTTTTTTTAAAGTAGGCTCCACACCCAGCACGGGGCCCAATGCAGGGCTTGAACTCACAACCCTGAGATCAAGACCTGAGCTGAGATCAAGAGTCAGATGCTTAACTGACTGAGCCACCCAGGCATCCTAGTAGTCTAACAGAACCAAGAATTTAGTTCAAATAGAGTACAGTGAGCAAGCTGGACAGCAATGGGTACTGAGACTAGAACTATGTCTTGCAGCAAGGAAGGCAGGTCTGGAATGAGTATTAAATACTGACAAGTGGCCAGATTTGTATTATCATACTTCTAAATTTTGGAAAAAGATACCTGCTGATTTATTACTAAATTTACAAAAAGGCAATGACTCAACATGTTAAGATCATTAGTACTAGAAGAAGAAAATATCCATTTGAATCATAGCTCTGCCCCTTACTGACCTGTGAAATCTTGCTAACGATAACTAGTCGCAGAAGGGATGACAAATCACAAAAATATACCCCACCAAACCCCACCAAATATATACCCATTTAAAATTCCCTTTGGCTGGATGCAAAAAGGCCCACACCACTGGACAAGAAGCAAAGTGTAAGGAAGGGAGAGTCAGACTAAAAAGAGACAGTAGTCTTGATCAATTATGTAATGCATACTTTCCTTTTGAAAATTATTAAAAAGAAAAAAGAAAACACACATAACCATGTGATCACATTGCTAATGCAAGTCCCAGAATCCTAAAGCTTAAACTTCATTTGCCTCCTGGTACATCTGCCTCTGTTCCCTGTGGTTTCCATGGAGCTCACATTTGAGTTCGGGGAGACAGATGATAAACACATGAACAAAATAGTAAACAGACAATTTCGTATAGTTACTCTTTGATGAAGAAAAGTAAAATAGTATGTGTGATAAAGAGTTACTGCAGGCAAGGAAGAAGCAACACTTTGAGGGAGAGGTCAGAGAAGATCCAGCTGAGGAAGCCAGGTTTGAGCTGAGATGTGCATCGGGAGAAATCCAAACTTGCGAATCTGCAGACCCGGGACCCTGTGGCCCAGAGAGAGGAGTGACTAGTCCAAGCTCCCCCAGCAAATCAGTGACAGAGTTAGGACTGTCACTGAGACAGCCTGGACATTAAAATCCCTTGATCCCACTCAAGGACTCCAGGTAAACTTTCACTATGGATACTTTTGACATATGGAAACTAACACAACCCTTACTGCCTTTACTCAGCTCCTGGTAAAGGCAGGTACTTCTTTATTTTTAAAATCACCAAAAAGCCAAAGCCAAGTACTCAATTCAGTAGTCAAACTGCCATCTCATAGTTTTAAGATAATCACAATGATTAGAATAACTCATTTCAGGACCATAAAATCATTAAGAAAAAAAAATAAAGCTATAAAAACTCAGAGAGAATCAGGCAAGTATTCTTTAGATTGTTTTAATTACATGTCTGTATCAGAATATATCAATCAATCAAATAGTCAATCAACCAAGAAAAATACATACATATATATATATATATATATATATATATATATATATATATATAAAGAGAGCGAGAGGGAGGATACACATACAATGTAGGCTTACTTATTTACTTACTTGCTATTTATATTATGTGCATTACAAAAATACACATTAAGACACACAAATTTTACAAGATGCCCTAGAAATAAATGAAAGTAAAGTTCCAGAATCTTCTACCCTTATACCATTGGATCACTGTGTATGTATTTTAAGAAAACTTTGTCTCTCTTTGAAGACTTCTGATGTAGTCTATCACTTCCAGTTTAAGCACAGAGAAACTGAGGACAGAGAACAGAAATGAGAAAGTAATACTGATGATCCAATGTAAAAAGTATACTACAGTACCTTAAAATAAACTCAGAGTCATATCTAAAGTCTTTTAAACCATCCCTGTTATTTGCCTAAATTATAATTTTTCCTATGCTTTCATTTAGTCTTTGCAAGGCCCTTCCTTACTCCCTAGGGATTTATTGCTTTGCTCCTGATCTCCTCTCAACAGTGAGCAATCCGGGATCAGCAAACCTCTGTCACCAGACCCCAGCAAAGAATAAACTCCTTCAAGTCCATAGGCTCACCCCGAACGCAATCCGTTTTCCTCAAGGATTCCCAGAACAGACACAGGCTCCCAGCCTGCTTAGGAATGCGGCGCTGCACTTCTCAATAGCATTTTATGACACATTTCTCAAATCAAATTTAAAAGCATAACTGAGTGGAATTAAATTAATGCCGTCTGGTAATGTCAGCAGCCACCAGGACTGCAACAGGCTGGCTTAACTCTTAAACCTTCTAGAGCTCCATGATACATGTTCAATCTCTGGTGTAACTGGGAGGATCTGTGTGCACTGAGGGTGTGTGTGCGCACCTGTGCACGTGTGCAGTGGGGTGGGGGCTGGGACGTGCTGGCTGAGTGGTCTTCAAGAGCATCAAAGGAGTTACAGATACTTAATGATCACACAGTCCCAATGACCTTGCTGTTTTTGAGTTGACATTTGCATTCCCCTTCCTGTTCCACAGAGTATGTTTAACTTCATCATATCATTTGATCACGATAATCACCCTGGGAGGAAACCATTCATGTTTTTATCTCCTTCCTTTATTATGTCTTACTTGAACCCAGGTGCTGGGACTCCAAATTCAGCATTCTTTCCACTCATTAAGTTTAATAATAATGACAACATTACATGTCTTTTCAAGGTTCCCTTAACCTCTCTGTTGCTAAAGCCAATATTCCATTTGTCATTTTCATCTTAATTGACTCAAAAGCATCATTTTACTTACTTATCACTCCCTTGTTGTCAGAACATGTTTTCTCCACTTAATTTCAAGATGCATGCCCTTTAATTTTCTTTGTACATCACTAAACACTCTCTGTGTCTTTTTCTGGGGACTCTTTCCTAAATGTTAGATGTTCTAGGGCTCCTTTTTCCCTCTGGCTAAACTACCCCCCTGGCGATCTCATCCAGTCCATGGTTTGGTTGGTTTTTTCTTTGTTTTTGTTTTGTTTTAAGTAAGCTCTACTCCCAAGGTGGGGCTTGATCCCATGACCCTGAGATCCAGAGGTGCATGCTCTACCAACTAAGCCAGCCAGCTGTGCCCAGTCCATGGTTTTAAATGTCATTTATACCACTGGCTTTTGAATCTACATCTTCAGCCAAGATGTCTCTCCTGAGCTCCAGTGCCTGCATCCAATGCCAGGTATCTTCTCTTGGATGTCTTACAGGCCTATCAGATATCACCGATATCCCAATCTTGACCCCAGCAGACCTGCTCCCACAGTCTTACTCATATCTGTAATACAAACTCCACCCCTCCAGCAACTCAGTCCCAATGCCTGTGCTATTGTCAAGCCCTGTCTTGTATCCTCCACACCTCATCTGTCAGCAAATCCTGTCTACTGTATCTTCAAAGTATGCCTAGAACCCAACCACTCTGAACTTTAGTCCCTACCCCCGGATACCATCATCTCTTGATACAGGGTCCAGAGAATTCCTTTCAAAAGGTAAATCCAATCATATCATGCCAAGGGACGCCTATCTCACTCACGGTGTGAGGCAAAAGCCATATAGTAACTTACAGATTCTTACTGTCTTTTCCCCAACTTAATTTTGCTTCCAATAATGTCCCTCTGACTTACTCTAATTCAGCCAACAGACTTCTTTGCTATTCTAGGACACGCTAAACATACTCTTACCTCAGGACATTTGAATGTGCTGTTTTTTAAATTTTTTTTTAACTGGAAGATGATTCCCCATATATCTTTTTGTTGTTGTCATTGTTTAGGTCTCATTGTTATAGCATGAATTACTTTCTAACACTATGCCAGTTTTTATTTGTTTATAGTCTATCTCCTCTCCACAGATTATAAACTCCAGCAGGGTTGGCAATGTCTAAGTCTTGTGTCCCTGGTTCTTCCAATAGTGTCTGCTCATAGAAAGTGTGCAAAACAGATTTTTGATTGCATGAATAAATATTTTACTTGCATGTCATGAATTATCTTTCCAAAGTTCTTTCACCTGCATTATCCTGTGTTGAGCCTCAAAAAGATCCTAAGGAAGTAAACAAGGTAGACATTTTCCCATTTAAAAAAAAAATGAGACAACTGAGACTCAGTGAATTAACTGATTTGGCCAAATTCACTCAGGAACTAAAGGAAGAATCCAAGGAGAACTCTTCTCTTTCACATTCCTAGGCTGCTCCTCTTTACCATCTAATGAGTTCTGTCTCAGGGAGTGTGGGCTTACATGACAATATGGAGTAAGCATACAAACTTAGCATACGAACTTTAGTGTCTGACTGCTTGGGCTCAATTTCTAGTTCTACTGATTCCTACGGTGGTTAAGTTACGTAGCTTCCATTTTCCCTTCTATGAAAGAGTTATAATCATAATGTCTTCCATAATGGGTCATAAGGGATTAAATGGCATAATACCTCGGACATTGCTGCACAAAGTAAAACACTCAAAAAACATGTAATTGTGGGCATACGTTAATTGTTTGCAGCAAGAGAAATATGAATTTGGAGATCATCAAATAGATTCATGTGCAGATATGACCCACACGAATTTGGAAATTCCACCCTATTTGAAGGGATGCGTGGATGTTAGAAGCTTAGTCTCCTGTTCCTGATTGTTGAAACAACCAGATTGCAGTCCAGGAAAAGTTAAAACTTAAGGCCAAACTGCAGGGTTCAGATTAAGAGAGATGTGGCAATCCAGGAGGCCAGAGTACCTCACCCAAGTCCAGAGAAGCATCCTGGGGCAGGACTTAAATCTTCCAGGTCCTGAGAGCTCTGCCAGTGTCTCACACAAGAGCCTACATGTAGGTTGCACAGAGGAATGTGTGCTGAATAAAAATAAATATTTGGGTGAATGAAAACTGGGGATGATAAAGGAGAACACAGTGTATGGAGAGAAGAGTAAGGAAGGTAGGGGGTAGAGGAAGTGTATCAGTTACTTACCGCTACATAACAAATTACCCCCAAACTTAGCAACTTAACAACAACAAACATTTATTATCTCTGGAGGGTAGCTGACATGACAGATGACTTTCAATAGGTATTTATATTAGAACTAGTTACAGATATCATGCCAATACTTAGACACATGGGTGTCTTTATTTGTTTTAATAATAGTATGCCAGGCAGTGTAACAATATGGACATATGTTATCAAAATTTACCATCACAGCAATCCTAGCTGTCATTCTACCTTATTAATTCATTTTTTAATTTACTCATTTATTAAGCAACTATTTGTTAATCCTCTACAATATGCCAGACGCTGTGAATTTAGAAGCCAACAATGCAGGTCAAAATTCCTGCCTACATGGAGCTTCTAACAAAGAAGGGAAAGACAGACGTTGGTTGGCAGACTGGCCCACTTCCATGGAAGACAAGGAGAAATCAAAGACAGAGGCCGACCACTCCAGATTGGTAGGTGGCAGTGGTAATAAGCAAGGGAAGTTACTTACAAGGTTGTCCTGGGTGGCTGCAAGACAGGTAGGTTTCTGCACCCACCTGTCAAAATATTAAAAATTTATATAGAAGCCTGAAGTGGATTCAGTCATATATACTGTCCGGATGGTCTCAGTGATACCTTACTCTCTCAAGGCTATGCTCCTGGAACAGCTCCCATTGTGGCAACCATAGGAAGAGCATACTTCCTGAGATGGGGGGTGCGGGGATGAGGGAGGAGTCTGATTGCCTGCGTCCAGCTTGTGGGTCAACCAGGGGTCACGTCCTCTTGCTTATTTACCTCCTTCAACAACGGACATTCACTATATAAATAAGTACACAGTACAATGCATATTGTGTCAGAGGGTGAAGTGTGTTCTCAGGACAATAAAGCAGGGAAAGAGAAAGGAGTCACTCCAAACAGAGAGAAATGAAGTAACTGACCAGTGCTACACCAGCAGCAGGGGGAGAAGCAATATTCCACGTTGAATCTGCCCCCACGGGGCACACTAGTAACCACACACTCTATCACAGGAACAAGAACTTCAGGTTTTCTTTAGGGTGCCTTATCAGTTAGGGTCACTCAAGCACATAGTTAGAGAAAACCCTAACTCATGTGATAAGTTGCTTCACAAACCATGAAACTCAGAGGTTCCAGGCCTGGAATGCCAGAAACTGTTTTCCTTCTGGAAACATGGCAGCTGCAAATTTAGCTTTCCATCCAGATACTCCAACATCTACTGGAAGAAAATAAACATCTTTTTTTTAATAAACATCTTTTTGGGGAGCCTGGGTGGCTCGGTCAGTTAAGCGTCTGCCTTCAGCTCAAGTCACGATCTCAGGGTCCTGGGATCGAGCCGGTTGTCGGGCTCCCTGCTCCGCGGAGAGCCTGCTTCTCCCTCTCTCTCTGTGTGTGCTGTTCTGCCTGCTTGTGTTCTCTCTCTCTCTGTCAAATAAATAAATAAAATCTTTTAAAAAAATAAACATCTTTTTAGTAAAGAAACCTTTCCCAGAAGGCCTAAGTAGACCTCCCCTCACTGTATAGAGCATGATCACATGATCCCCACTGGACACATTCCTGGCAGGGCAATCTGCACCCTTAGCATTCTGGATGGACAGTTGTTCCCCCTGCCCTGCAGCTTCACTTTCTGTGGTTAAAGTTACCTGTGATCAACACCAGTCTAAAAGCAGATGATCTTCCTTCTGACATATGGGCAGAAGGTCATTCGTAGCCTCACACTACGTCACAACGCCTGTGTCATTCACCTCACTTCCTCTCATCATGTGGGCATTTTAACATCTCACATCATCACAAAAAGAAAGGTGGGTACAGAGAGAGAGGGAGCACATTCACATAGCTTTTATTACAGCCTATTGTCATAATTGTTCTATTTAATTATTAATTATTGCTGTTAGGGCAAAAATGAACTACTGGGACTTCATCAAGATAAAAAGCTTTTGCACAGCAAAGGAAACAGTCAACAAAACCAAAAGACAACCGACAGAATGGGAGAAGATATTTGCAAATGACATATCAGATAAAGGGCTAGTATCCAAAATCTATAGAGAACTTATCAAACTCAACACCCAAAGAACAAATAATCCCATCAAGAAATGGGCAGAAGACATGAACAGACATTTCTACAAAGAAGACATCCAAATGGCCTACAGACACATGAAAAAATGCTCAACGTCACTCAGCATCAGGGAAATCCAAATCAAAACCTCAACGAGGTTTAGCCAGTCAGAATGGGTAAAATTAACAAGTCAGGAAACGACAGATGTTGGTGGGGATGTGGAGAAAGGGGAACCCTCCTACACTGTTGGTGGGAATGCAAGCTGGTGCAGCCACTCTGGAAAACAGTATGGAGGTTCCTCAAAAAGTTGAAAATAGAGCTACACTACAACCCAGCAATTGCACTACTGGGTATTTACCCCAAAGACACAAATGTAGTGACCTGAAGGGGTACGTGCACCCTGATGTTTACAGCAGCAACGTCCACAATAGCCAAACTATGGAAAGAGCCTAGATGTCCATCAACAGATGAATGGATAAAGAAGATGTGGTATATACATACAATGGAATATTATGCAGCCATCAAAAGGAATGAGATCTTGCCATTTGCAATGACGTGGATAGAACTAGAGGGTATCATGCTAAGCAAAATAAGTCAATCAGAGAAAGACAAGTATCATATGATCTCACTGATAGGAATTCTTAATCTCAGGAAACAAACTGAGGGTTGCTGGAGGGATGGGGTGGCTGGGTGATAGACACTGGGGAGGGTATGTGCTATGGTGAGCGCTGAGAATTGTGTAAGACTGATGAATCACACGCCTGTACCTCTGAAACAAATAATACATTATATGTTAAAAAAAAAAAAAAAAGAAGGGGCACCTGGGTGGCTCAGTCGTTAAGTGTCTGCCTTCTGCTCAGGTCATGATCCCAGGGTCCTGGGATCGAGCCCTGCATCGGGCTCCCTGCTCCACGGGAAATCCGCTTCTCCCTCTCCCACTCCCTCTGCTTATGTTCCCTCTCTCGCTGTGTCTCTCTCTGTCAAATAAATAAATAAAATCTTTAAAAAAAAGAAAAAAAGAAGATAGTAGGAAGGGAAAAATGAAGGGGGTGGAAATCGGAGGGGGAGACGAACCATGAGAGACTATGGACTCTGAGAAACAAACTGAGGGTTCTAGAGGGGAGGGCGGTGGGGGGATGGGTTAGCCTGGTGATGTGTATTAAAGAGGGCACATATTGAATAGAGCACTGGGTGCTATACGCAAACAATGAAGCATGGATCACTACATCAAAAACTAATGATTAACATAACACAATAAAATAAAATTAAAAAAATATTAATTATTGCTGTTAATTTCTTACTCTGCCTACTTAATAAATTTAATTCCATCACAGTTATGCACATATATGAAAAAACATAGTATATGTAGGGTTCAATACTATCCATCCACAGTTTCAGGCATCCCCTGGGGGTCTTGGAACCTATCCCTCGGAGGAAAGAGGGCACTCCTATATTCCTGGAGTCTAGGATAGGGTTATCTTCCCCTGTGTAATGTGAGGGAGCAATGGTGATTTCAAGAAAATCTGTCGACAGGAAAAGTGGAAAGTAACAACTGTCAGCATTTGCCATTAATAGGGACAAAGTCTTATTTGTCATCTAGTGATCAACAAAAGACACATAAATTTCTTCTTTTTTTTTAAAGATTTTATTTTTTTATTTGACAGAGAGAGACACAGCGAGAAAGGGAACACAAGCAGGGGGAGTGGGAGAGGGAGAAGCAGGCTTCCCATGGAGCGGGGAGCCCGATGCGGGGCTCGATCCCAGGACCCTGGGATCATGACCTGAGCCGAAGGCAGATGCTTAATGATTTAGCCACCCAGGCGCCCTACATAAAAGAAATTTCTTAAGCAGTTATTAATTTGGATTAGAGTAAGAATTAGGAAAAAAATTACAAAGGATAAGGAAGGGGGAGGGAAGTTTGGAGTAGAACCATTTTAATCTTAATATAAAGAAAAGAGAGTGTACAACAGTCTGAGTTGAGCGGGAAAGACTCGGTTCCTCACTGATGCCCAGCCATTCAGAAGCTGTATGACTTAGGGCTGATCACTTAACCTTTCTGTGACTCAGTTTCATGAACAGAAACTCTAATCTAATAATGCTAATTAGTCACATTTTATGAAAAGCAGAAGATTGAATAAGACGCCTGTGTTTGGTGAAAAGAAAGAAATATGTGACATTCGTTTGAAAGTGAGTGTGTTCTCTACTTATAGATAAAGAAAAAATTAGAAAGAGTGTGTCTACAACACAAGATAATTGAGTTAGTCAAGGAGATGATTTAAAGAGTGTAACACACAAACACAGACATATCCATTTGTGTGTTCACGCACACACACATACCCCTACAATCTTTCCTCGTTAAAAAAATATATTATTGTTTATTGTTCTCTGAACAATTACTGTTTGCCAGGCACTAGCTAAATAATTTATGAGCACTGTCTCATTTAATTGCACAACAACCCATGAGTTAGGTACTTCTATAGTTTTCTGTTTGAATTACCTGGGACAGAATAGATTTTTCAAACTTCCACTCCATTTTACATATATGCACTTCCTCTTCATCATTAAGTGGATGCCATTTCAGTGAATGACTATGGTCTTCAGGTTATTTCTCCTAAATTTAAATACAGTATTTCCGTCATTTTCCTTGCACCAATGAACCATTCTAGAGTGCTTTGAGCTGATCAGATCAAAATTGTGCAGGAAAATTTAGCACCAGCCGGTTCCTAAATGCTGAGTTGGCTCTGGTTATTTCTTGACCGCCCTGCCTTTGCCTTACCCAGTCCCCACACCAGAACTTGGTGCCCATCAATCACTTGCAACATGTCCCTCTCAGCAATTCCTCAACAGAAACCTTGACTGAGGTATCGTATTGACGAAAGCAAGCTAGTATTTCACATTGGATTTCTCTTCAAAGCACTTTACTCAGATGATGTGCATAAGTGATAGGAGACGGAAAAACAAGGTCAGAAAGAGATTCAGAGAGAAAGAGTGATTTGGCAGGTTTCCCATGAGAGCTCCAGGGGAAGGTCCAGGGCTCGGCCAAGAGCACCAGGTATGGAGTCAGGAGAGGGGGAGACTCAGTGTGTCTCTGCCAACACCACACTGCGTGTTTTGGGGCAATTCTTTTTAAATCTCCCAGCATCAATGTTCCCAGCTGTAAACGTGGTGGGAGAGAACCAAGTTAGGGTTGGAAGGTACCTGGCAGAGGTGCCCGTAGCAGACACGGCAAATCAATCATGGCACTTTTTCCCACTGAGCCTGCAATAGGTCCCCATGTTCTTCTCAGCACACACTCCAGGTAGCCTAGAACAATTAAGAGTCGGCACATCATTTAGAATATATCTGTCATTTCTGGATGAAATAATTTCTAACATTCATTTTGGATCTAATATTTCAGGAATATATTGCTGCTGTGGAAAGAATCATGAAGTCGGGATCGGAAGGCCAGGTTTAAATTCTGGTTCTGACATTTATTACTGCTGTGACCTTAAGCAAATCAACTCATATCTTTGATTTGGTTTTTTTTTTGTTTTTTTAATCTGCAAAATGGGAATAAAATATCAATGTCCTATGGTCAGAGTGAAGATCAAATGAGATATATGAGAACACACCCAAAAGCACCTAGCATATCCTGGCAAATTGTAGGCATTCAATCACTCATTAAAATAAATATTTTAAAGGTGACACCTGGTGAAACTAATGCATATGTGATGAAATTGCTAAGCATGCTAGAAGCCAAAAGGAAAGGGAAAGAGGAAAGAAGGGTCATTCCTCTCTGGATGTTTCAGCTCTTCCTTTTATCCACCACTGCTTCTGCTGGTTTCTGCAGTCCTTACTCTGGCTTTCTATCAGCAGCCCATCCATACCTCATGTCCTCAACCCAATCAAGAGACGAGGTCTTCCTCTTTAGCTCTAGATATCTGACTCACAAATCTATTTTTTTTTAACATTTTTAATTTATTTTTTGACAGAGAGAGAGACAGCGAGAGAGGGAACACAAGCAGGGAGAGTGGGAAAGGGAGAAGGAGGCTTCCCACGGAGCAGGGAGCCCGATGTGGGGCTCGATCCCAGGACCCTGGGATCATGACCTGAGCCGAAGGCAGATGCTTAACTGACTGAGCCACCCAGGCGCCCCTCACAAATCTATTTCTGAAACACATGTCCACATTTCTAAACCCGTATTGTTTGATTCCTCTCTGCTTTTGCCCCTCTTGTGGGCTCCCTCCCTACCCGCCAACAGATAGATATTCCATCAGTATATTAACTCAGCGGGATGCTTTGGCTTGGTTCATCTGTACTCAGCCTTTACCATGTGTGTTGGGGGGAAAGGGTAACCTGAGGTCAGGGAATGATGCTAGGGTTTTTCCTCCTTCCATATCATCAGCACAACCCGAGGTGTCGAAGGCCTTCATCTCTGTTTCTCAAGTTTGTAATCATCCTGCTGATGAAAGATAGTTGTCCATGCAGGATACTTATGGTGGAGGTGTTAAAATATCAGGGCCCAAGCAGCAGTCAGTTGGTCACTATCGGATTTACTGATGGCAATTACACGGACTCCTCCATTGTTCCTCCATGCAGGTGGGGAGGGGTGCTCACGACTGGAATAGATTTGGGATGGTCCTTAGTCCACACATATTCCCACACTGGTGGCAGGTGCTCCATGCTCTGGCAAAACAGAGAAATCTTCCTGATGACAGCACTTCACTCCTCCCCGTCTCCTCTTGCCCCATTCTATGGGATCTTCTCTAGTCCAGGATGATTGTGCATGTGTGTATGTGGGGGGTTTTCATTATGCATACATGCATCTTACCTTTTTCCTTAGGTCTGAGTCCATTTATGCCTTTGTATCCTGCAAATGTAACATCACTCAAAGCAGGGGTGGGCTTATGTTCAGGAGTGTATCCTGTGTAAAGGACTCGTTCAGGGACCGAGTGAATAAATTTGATGAGTCCCCAGGTAGGTAAAAACACATATATTAATTCATACTTTTACATATTTTCCAGTCACATTTTTACTAGAATATCTTTTACTCTAGCATAATCAATGGCAATAATTCTTCTTTCTATCATGTGATTTAGAAGTTCCTGAAGGCATCTGGGAGAAATGGGGTCTGGACGAGACATGAGGAAGAAGTGAGAAGGAAGGAAGTGGTAGGAGGCTTTGGATACTTTGCAGGATGAAGCAGCCATGAATCATCCCCAGTTGAGAGTCAAAGGGACTTTTATAACCAAGAACATCTAATACTCAGTTTGGGGTTATTTGCATTATTGTGATGCAAAACTCTTAGCTCTCAAAATTTTTCACTAAAATATTCTGTACATAAAAGTAGATATATATGAATAGTGTGTGTGTGTGTGTGTGTGTGTGTGTGAGTGAATGAAAGGAAGGGCAAAGATAAATCTCCAGGTGGACACAGCTCAGAGCAGTCTCCAGGTAGGGGCACCATGCATGTAATGTTGAGATAACTCATAAAGGGGGAATCCATGAGTTCAAGCTACAAAAGTACACTTGTGCCCAGACATCTGCAGAAACATCATGAGAGGTTTTTGTTTTTTTAACTTCTCAAGAGCACAGAATTTGAAACCCAAACGAATCTTTTCTGTATCTAAAGGATCAGGAAGGCTCAGTGAACATTTGGGTTGGACACTCCCCATAACTCAGATCAACTTCCTTCTCTATGGAATCTTCTTCAAACACCATCTGAGAAAAATTAATTACTTCTTAAGGCTCTTATATCACTTTGCTGACAAAACTTGTCATCATGCATTTTGATGTCTGTGCCTCTCACTCCCAATCTGTTCCTATGCTTATTTGTTCATATTTCTTCAGAAATTACTCCCTTGTTTTATGTAATGAATTAAAACTACTTTATAACAATTTTCCTTTGCCTCCTAATAAAAGTCTACATACCTCTGCATTGGTTCAGGACTGGGAAAATAAGGAAAGTAAGAGAATTAGTTCAGGACTGGAAAACCCAGCTAGAATGGTAGAAACTATGACACTATGTGCAGAAAACTCCAAAGTCTGCAGAAAAAAAAAAGGGTGAAAGGTGAACCAAAATTTGGCAAACCCTAAAGATGAACTTAGAGAGTTTACTGGCAGGAAGTTATGTTCTCCATAACAGCTCTCTGCACCCAAACAGTAGCATCTTCCCTCCCCTCTTTTCTACCTCTTTCCTCTTCTGACCCCTCCTACTGGATCTTAGATAAAAATTAAAGGTTCCATCCCTAGTACCCCAGAGTGAGGTGAGACCCACTTCTATGGTGATGAGGTAGTCAGTGTGTGGCCCCATGAGCCACTGCAGTGGGGAGACAGTGTCTCTTTGGAGATCCAGGTTGGGCCCTGAAGGTATATCTCCTCAATGATTTTGTCTGATAAACTATGGCTAAGATCAAGTATACTTTATGCCCTCCATGGGTTCAATAGGTTTTGGCAGAATGGAGCGGGGACCCCAAAACACAATGAACAATACTAGTTCCATGTTGAACATAACTGCTAAGTTTTAAATAACCAACTTACAAACAAACTTTTGGCATAGACTCTATTGATCCTTTAGCTCGCTGCTTTTCAGAAACAGAACTTAAATCATTAAATAGCCCCTCACTCCCATTCCCAAACCCTAGGGAGCTTCCATACCTCCCTCTGTATTCAATGGACCTAATTTTACATAATTTTAAACACTGGAATGTTTATGGACCACTCTGTGGCCCGCCCTATTCTAATTTGGCCATGGGAAGATGTTCAAATTGATTGTTCAAAATCAATTTAAGGGACCATTAGTCATCCAGAGGCTAATTGCTGTTATTATCTTATTATTCATCATAATCCCAATAACATAAGAATAATGCAAAATTGAAAAGGTAAATCCAATTTGCTATGCAGTCATCGGAAAAGATCGTAGCGATTTCTAAACACAGCCCTTGGGAAGGAGTTTCAGTGCTCTTTGCTCCAGTCAGTCTGGCAAACATCTACTAAGCCCTTCCTGTGTACAAGGCCCTGAATTTGCTACTGAGATGGGGGTTATGGGGTGGGGGAAGGAAGGATGGCGGTGTTGTGGGAGGATTCAACAATAAAAAGCATATGGCCCTTGATTTGACGGAGCTTTCTGTCACACAAAGGGTGATGTGTTTATTCACTATTACGAGAAAGACAGACATGAATAAGTATAATACAATTCACCAGTTATTATGGGTGCACACTGTAGGGAATGGTTTTGATTTTTAGGGTTTTAGGAAGACTTCACAGAAGAGGTGGCTTTAAGGCCAGGTCTTGAATGATGCTTAGTATTCCATTGTTCCAACAACAACAACAACAAAAAGTCATTCTGTATTAGACAGCAGATTTACAAGTATTCTTTTATTATTTTACTTCTTAACTTAGATATACATTTCAAATATTACATTAATTAAAAACCCTGTTTTCCTGCAAATACTAATTTTAGGAAATCAATTCCTCCCTAAACAATAAGCAAGCAAGTGATTGAACAAAATATCCTTCTCTTCCTTGACCTCTTTTTATCTCAGTATTCCAAATTATTCAAGAGAAGTGTTTCTGCTTATTTTTCTGTTGTTGTTAGTTGCTGTTTGCTTTGAACTGCACAATTTGGAGACACAAAGTATTTAAGATGGCTACTATCTCATCTCTGGCCCTTTAAAAGAAGCCAATTCTTCCACACATCTTGTGAGAATCACACAGAGAATATAACTACGGGCAAGATAGGGTTCCTGTGCCCCAATTACATGCTCAACCCCTTGTTTCCCATTCCCAGTTGTTCAGACTTCTGATTCCTGGACCCTGACTTTTCACACCTGCTCTTATAACATGTACAATAAAGATGTTGAAGGGCTCCCTTGTGCCAGACAAGCAGATGAAGCATCTTACAAGATACAACTTATCGGATTCTTGGAACAATCCTATGAAACGTTACAATCTTGAATTTGCAGATTAGAATTCTAGTGATAATATGACTTGCCTAGGTAGACAAGTGGTGAGTGGTGGTGCCTGGCTTTGAACCCAGGTAATCTGAGTCCCAAGCCTATGTTTGTAATCACCTTGATAAATGTCTCTGTCTGATTAACACTGCAGTACCTTCTCCCCTTGCCCTTGTCATTTTCAGGGAAAGCCATGCTATCTACCAGCTCACTGATAAGTCTAGATTCTCATGGGAGGGGGAGAAGGTTCAGATAACATGAACCAAAAAAAATGAAGACAATATTGTAAACTGACCTATCCCAGATTTTCAAATCCATTTACTGGGCACATCCATGATGATATATAATAGCAGAGAGACTGAGAAAGGGAAAAAAATATGATCTGGGCCATGGATGTGGGCCATAGGATGAGGTGAGCTTAGGGAAGTAGAAGGGGAAGAGTTCATACAATAGTGCTCACATTGGGTGCCTGGGTGGCTCAGTCGTTAAGCCTCTGCCTTTGGCTCAGGTCAGGGTCCCAGGGTCCTGGGATCGAGCCCCACGTCCGGGTCTCCGCTCAGTGGGAAGCCTGCTTCTCCCTCTCCCACTCCCCCTGCTTCTGTTCCCTCTCTCTCTCTCTCTCTCTGTCAAGTAAATAAATAAAATATTAAAAAAAAATAGTGCTCACATGAACACTGCAATCTTGGTCTCTGCTGGAGCTGGCATTCATCTCTGAAGAGGTAAATTATGAAGAGTCTTGGCAAGAGAGTGGAGGAATCCAAATTCTGAGGAGCCTGAGCCTCCCGAAATAGACTCAGCTGTGACTCCTTGTATTAGGAGATTAACAAAGAAAACCAGGTTCATTAAGAACAAACAGAAGTCATTGATTAAGCCAAGACATCTGGAGTTCATGGTTAATGTCCAGTCCTATGACTAAGAGCGTGGACTTAGCAGACAGCTTAGTTCACAGGTTGAACTCACAACTCCCTAACCAATGCCTACCTCACTCATGTAAGTGTTAAATGAAATAATGTAGTTCAAAGCTTCATGGAGTGATTGGCACATGGTAAATGTTTACTATTTAGTGGGTTAAAGAAAAAGAAAGAATGGATATTTGAACTCAGGGAAGATTCCAGACTTCGGGAAATATTATTTTATTTTTTATTTTTTTAAAGATTTATTTATTTGAGAGAGAGACAGAGAGAAAGGGAGAGAGCACACAAATGGGGGGGGCTCCATCTCACAACCCATGAGATCATGACCTCAGCCAAAACCAAGAGTTGGACGTTTAACTGACTGAGCCACCCAAGTGCCCCGAAATATCATTATTTTAAAGCCCACTTGCTTGGGGCAGATTTTGAGGTCCATACTCTTTAGCTCTGCTGGTTTAGGACTTATCTTACCTTCCCTGGCTCTGATGGAGCAAAACCATTGGTTGAAAGCATATCAAGGTCCTTACTCCTAAATGGGGCTGACTAAGGCAGGTGCAAATAGCAGTCAGAATTGCAAGGTCTCACCAAAAACAACACAATGAGGGTTGGAATAAAACCATTTGGAAAGGCTGCTCTCAAGCCTGAGTTATGATGGCTGTTTTTATTGTCATAGTTGTTTATTTAGTCTCTCCCAGTTGACAACTCTGGTGGAAATACCTCCTGGAGCTTGGTGGACTGAACATTTCAAAGTTTATGAGGGGGGGATTATGTTTCCCTTTAACTCTGCTAATTATCTTTGGGTCAATGTTTTTAGGCAAATTAGGGTAAATTATTGCTACAGGAATCTTATTACTTGAGTCCACATTCAGCGTATCCTGAAAGAATCAGGATACCTGAAGAATCTGGATAATATAAGGACTACTGGTCAGAGAGGGAAAGTCCTAGATTATGGTCACTCCTGTTTACTGCTTTCATTGTATAATGCTTTGGCTCCTTCCACTAGGAGTTGGGAAGTCAGAGAAGCACTGTCATAATTTCAACCTTCTTGACTGTGCTAATTGCTACAACAACTGCAATGTAATAAGAGCTAACAAACGGGAAGAACTAACTGTGACTGAAGGCTTTGTGGAAGGCTTCATGGAAGAAGGCTTCATGGAAGGCTTCATGGAGGAAGTGGCTTTTAAGCTGAGATGAGGAGGAAGGATGACTCCAAACAGGTTTAGTCCATTGAGAGACTTGGAAATGAAGCCAA
Organism: Phoca vitulina; assembly: GCF_004348235.1. Lineage (NCBI taxonomy): Eukaryota > Metazoa > Chordata > Mammalia > Carnivora > Phocidae > Phoca > Phoca vitulina. Next base: position 18,173,923 of record NW_022589724.1, on the reverse strand, counting down.
CAACTTTGAATTTTATTCTCCAAGGCAGAGGTAACATACTGCCTGGAAAAAACAAAATGAAACAATTGAGCAAGTCAGGAAACCTGGAATCCTGATTATCTGTGTGCTCTTGGGCAATCCATTAATATTTTCTTTTTTTTTTTTTTTTAAGATTTTGTTTATTTATTTGACAGAGAGAGAGACAGCGAGAGAGGGAACACAAGCAGAGGGAGTGGGAGAGGGGGAAGCAGGCTTCCCGCGGAGCAGGGGGCCCGATGCAGGGCTCGATCCCAGAACCCTGGGATCATGACCTGAGCCAAAGGCAGACACTTAATGACTGAGCCACCCAGGCACCCCTCATTTATATTTTCTGATATATACAGGAAAGATGAGAAAGTCCAGGGCAATTTTTGATTCAAAGGTTTTTGGAAAGACATGTTTTATAGGTATAGATGTGTATGTGCTCATGAGATAGATAGCTACTCTTCCCTTTAAGCCATAAATCATCCCTTTTAATTACTGATCAGCTGTCCATCATGGCCAGAAGGGTGCTCTTGCCTGTCAGGTGTCTGTTTCATCCTTGTGTAATTGGCTTCTGAGAGTTTCAATATATTGGCAGCCATGACCCTGCTAGGAACTCACAGAAAGGTGAGGAGTGAGGGGGACAAGAAAAATGGCACCTACAGAAGATAAAAAGGAAACACATATATTTATCTTTCCCTAGCTCTGTGGTTCTATCAAAAATTAAGGTAGCAAATTAAGTATTCTGCAGAGGTAATGCTAGATGAGGGCACATGAATTGGTAATCATAGAATCATAGACTCATAGGCAGGATGGCATAAGCAATTACCTGATTATGCCCCTGAAAAAAAATGCCACCTAGAAAACCCTGAAGAGACAGTGCGGTATAGGAAAAGAGCCATGCTCTTGGGGGTCAAAAGATCTGCATTTGAGTCCCAGGTTTGCTCCAATATCATGTGTGACTCTGACTAATGAGTTATCTTCATGAAGATTCCGCTACTTGTAAAATGCTCGTAACAATGTTTATGATGCAAAATATCTAGGAAGAGTTAATGAGATAATATACGTGAAGATACTAAATAAAGAATTGGGCACATAAAAAGGAATCAGTAGTGTTGAGAAACAATGGTTGGTTTGAGTTCTTTGAATATAAAGAACAAAGACTGAATTTAAGGCAGATAGTTGAGGCAAATGATAGATTTCAAGAGTATGAAGTGAGCTGAAATCTTAATGACATGAGATTAGGGGAATGTCACTGAAATTTGAGTATAAGGTGGTTCTGTGGACCTTACAGCAAGAAGTTGTGGCTCCTCCCTCCAGTACGTGTAGTTGCTCTAGGTCTTTCACCTACTTCCTTATTCTGTACTTTACACCTCTTCTCTACACCTACAGCTTCTGCCTCCTAGAGTCTATTTACTCAACTCGGTAGCTTGAAAATAACCTCCTATGGTTATTTTGCTTCCAGATGCACATTTCATTCATTTACTCATTCACCTACTCAACCAATATTCAACAAATATTTATTATGCTACAATGTCTGCCATGCTGGTCATACAGTGGTGTCATAGACAATAATCCCTATCCTCAGAGATTTTGTGCTCTAATTAGGAAAGGCAGATAGTAAATAACCTATTAGATTAGAAGATAATCCACACAGTGAAGAAAAACCAAGCAGAGACAGGGAATGAGAAGTTACCGGGGTGGGAGTATTTTCAATCGAACAGAGAGGTCAAAGTAGTCACTGAGAAGGTGAAATTTGATCAATGACTTTTCAGAGGTGAGGGAATGAGACAGGTAGAGATCTGCAAGAAGAATGTTATAGAGAGAAGAGGTAGTGTAAAGGCTGTTGCATGGGAGTAGATGGTGGGAATAACAAGGAACCAAAAGGAGGCCAAGTGGTTGGAGTGAGATAAATAGGAAAGGCAGCAGTAGTAGGGAATGAAGTTAAAGAGGCAAGTCAGAGACCCTAATTGTATAGGGCCTTGCAGACTATGTTAAAAACTTTGGTTTACTTTAAATGGGATAGGAAGCTATTGAACAGAGGAGTGATGTTCTCGTTGTTAGGTTAAAAATAGATCTGTATAAGGCAAGGGCAAAAGACAATGGAATCATTCAAATGAGAGATGCTGATGGCTACAATGAAGGTAGCAGCAGAAGGGGTGGTAGGAAGTGGGCAGATGGGGAGCCTACTTTGAAGTAAGGGCTGCCAGCTTTTTGTGAATTGACTGTGGGCTGAAAGAGAAAAATCAAGGTTTCAACCGCCTTGTTTACTCTGTACTCCCAGTACACATTTCCAAGAACAAGAGTTGGATTCTCTGAGCAGAGCATTTCCTACCATGCCACAGGATGGTATATGCATTGGTCACTCCATCCAGAGCCACTATGGCAGCCAAGCTTGAGGGTGGGGTGTATGAGAGGTTCCATGCTGGAAGTCAAGGCTACCTGGGGCTCTCCTTTCAGCAGGGGGTGTAGACAGGGAATGTTTTCCATAGAAGGGTCTGGGAGCACTCTTTTTTTTTTTTTTTTAAGATTTTATTTATTTATTTGACAGAGACACAGCAAGAGAGGGAACACAAGCAGGGGGAGTGGGAGAGGGAGAAGCAGGCTTCCCGCTGAGCAGGGAGCCCGATGCGGCGCTTGATCCCAGGACCGTGGGACCATGACCTGAGCCGAAGGCAGACGCCCAACGACTGAGCCACCCAGGTGCCCCTGAGAGCACTCTTTTAAAATGAAATATGTTGTCATCATTATTGGCATGCCTTGTTACTAACTTGCAAGACTTCTCATCTGCCTCATTTTACAGATTGGAATATGATAATTGAATGGTTGCATAATGAACTCAAGTTTATATGGCTATGCCACAGTTTAAAATAAGACTAGATTCCAACCAAGCCCTCTGCCTCTTTATTTTTTCTTTCTTCACTGCACTCCAATATTCACCTTTAAAGGTGGGTATTTTCCCCCATTGTGTTTACTTCCCAAATTACAAAATCTCCAAGTGAGAATATCCATTCTTGACATTTGGTCAATGCCTAGGACAGCACAATGGTTTTGAATGTGGCTCTGGTATCATACTGCTGGGGGTCTGACCAAAGATCTTATTAATTCTGTGTTCTTGGGCAGGTTGCTTCATTACTCTGAGCCCTTAGTTTAGGATTAATATTTGTGCATATTTCACGAGGCTATTGTTTAAAATAAACAATGCTCAACATAGTACCTAGACACACATTAAGTTCTAAAAAAATATTAATTTAATACTATTTATTAGTAGCAATATTAGTAGTAGTAATATCCATCCATATTTTGGATGGGTAGGTGAATGGACATGCAAATGGATGGAGAGCTAGCCTATGACATCTTTTTTACAAAAAGCTGCTTTCCTTTGATGAAGATTTCTCGTATTTTGATCTATTTTGGCAGCCTAGATAAAAGGGAGGAGATTCCAGTTGTAAACTATACCCCTCAGGGTTATCTGAATAGAATGGTTGAAGCAGAGAAAATGGCCAATAATGTTAAGAACAGAGTCCATCTAAAAGAAATGACTCCAGCTGCAAGATCATCAGCCCCATAAATTATTTACGCTATTGTTGATCTAGAATCCGCTGCTACAATTTTAAAATTAATTTAGTCTAATTACCCCCACTTAATAAGATAACTTGTCAGTTATCACCACTCCCATAATCTCCTGCATTTCCGTCTCTTTTTAGCCTAAATTATCCTCTTCTAAGCTTGTTTTTAATGTATTGCAAAAAAAAAAAAAAAAAATCCTTGGAGGTATAATTAACTTTTTCATTCAGAATCCTAATTTCCTCTCCAGCTCTGTTGCTGCAGTATTTAAACTATTTATTATGCAAACTTGCAGAACTTAAACTATGAATTATGTACAAATCTCTGGATGCAAGCTCTGCCCTAATCATGGCATCTTGGTGCCTTTCTAGTTTGAGGTAAGCAAAATGTGGGCGAAATGAATGTTGCAATTTACAAATGGGCCTACATTTGTGACTAGGCTTTTGAAGGGTTATTCTCTATGCCAGTTATTATTTTTAAAATCATCTTTAAGCCTATAATTCCTTAACTCTTTTTTATCTATTTTATTTGTTGTTGTTGCAAATGATGGAGATTTTGGTGCAGATGTTCTTATGCAAGTCTAATGAGTACCAATAGATTTTCATTCATTCATTCACTCAGTCACTCACTTATTCTTTCATTCATCCAATATTCATAGAACTACTCAGTGACAACTGAACTAGGCATAGAATTGAAACAGTAAGTGCAATGTGCTCAGTCTCAACTCCCAAGGAGCTTATACTTTAGCAGAAGACAGATGCCTAGACACTTACAATTCAGCTTGGTAACTGCTATGATGATGGGACATAAAGCAATGTGCAAAGACAGAAGTTGGGTACCTAAACACACTGACGGTGGTGGGGACATGTAAGTATCCTAGAGCATTTGATATTAAAGTTGAGAATAAGCTGTAGAAATTAGTTGGGAAAATGAAGGTGGGATGCATTATATCTGTGCATGTGTGTGTGTGCATGTGTGAGCCCGTATGTGTGTGTGTCTAGAATAAACAGAAGGCACACATGTGTACAAGCCAGAAGGTCAGATAGAACATGGCCTATTCAAGGATTGGAAGAGAAAAAAATTTGGATAGTGAGTAGAGGCAAGAAAGGAATTAATACCATATGTTTACATCTCTTACATATTAGAAAATCCATTTAACCCAACCTGACTTTCTAGAGGCAATATGGTAAAAGTTCAGTAGACTGCTTGAATCTAGAGTTGTTAATTTTTTTTTAAAGATTTTATTTATTTAACACAGAGAGAGAGAGAGCACAAGCAGGGAGAGCAACAGAGTGAGAGGGAGAAGCAGACTCCCCGCTGAGCAGGGAGCCAGACACAGGGCTCAATCCCAGGACCCTGGGATCCTGACCTGAGCCAAAGGCAGATGCTTAACCAACTGAGCCACCCAGGCACCCCTAGAGTTGGTAATTTTTTTTTATTATCTGGTGACACACATATAAATTAAGCAGATTATATGTGTGTATATCCAGCAGCAGGAAACCTAAAAACAAAAACAAAACCTCTTGAATCTTCTTATCTGTGTATCCTATGCAAGTTATATAACTTCTCTGAGCTTTAGCTTCCTCATCCACTTAAGAGTATAGGTAATGGTACTCGTACCTGTGAATAGTCAGTAAATAAAGCTATTTCATTTTGGTCTTAAAGGTCATATCGGACATCTAACTCCCCAGATACAGGCTTATTGCTCTCTTCTACCAGTCTGCCTCTGAAGTGAAGGAAGGCAAAGCATAGAATGAATAATAGATCATCCTTACAATGTTCACATGCTCAAAGCACTCTTCTGAATGGTTTACATCTATCAGATTATTTAAACTTTACAACAAACCATTAGACAGCCACTCGTTTTTGGACCACTCAGAGGTGAGGAATGGAGGCACGGGGAATTTTAAGTAATTTGTCTAAAATTAGTGGTGTACAGGTAATTTGAACTCAGGATGGTGGGTCTGCAGCACTCCTGTTAACCACAACTACTCTCATTAGAGTAGAAATAAACAGACAAAAGACAGTACTTCATGGTCTATGTTAAATGGACAGTGACTGCATTTTTCCCCAGCTCTATTGAGACAACTGACATATATCACTGTGTAAGTTTAAGGTGTACAATGTAATCATTTGAGTTTAAGGTGAATATTGTGACGATTTGATACACTTCTATATTGTGAAATGATTACAATAGGGTTAGTTAACGTCTCCATCACCTCACATAATTACCATTCCTTTTTTATGGTAAAAACATTGAAGATCCACACTCTTGGGAGCTTTCAAGTATATAATACAGTATTATTAACTATTATCACTATCCTGTACATTAGATCCCCAGAACTTAATTATCTTATAACTGGAAATTTATCCCCTTTGATCAACATCTCCCCATTTCCACCACCTCTTACCCCTGGCAATCACCATGCTACTCTGTTTCTATGAGTTTGACTATTTTAGATTTCATATATAAGCGATATCCCACAGTATCTGTCTGTCTGACTTATTTCAGTTAGTATAATGCCCTCAAGTTTTTGTCACAAACAGTAGGATTTCCCACTTCCTCATGGATGAATAATACCCCATTGCATATACTTACCACAACTTCTTTATCTATTCATCTGTTGGTGGAAACTTAGGTTGTTTCCATGTTGTGACTATTATGAATAATGCTATAATGAATGTGGGAGTACAGATATTTCTTTGAGATCTTGCTTTCATTTTCTTTGGGTGTATACCCAGAAGTGGGATTGCTGGGTCCTATGGTACTTCTATTTTGCATTTTTTGAGGAAACTTCATGCTGTTTTCCACAGTGTCTGTATCCATTTACATTGCCACCAACAGTGCACATGGGTTTCCTTGTTTCTACATCCTGGCCAACGTTTGTTATCTCTTGTGGGGGGTTTTGTTTTGTTTTGTTTTGATAATAGCCATTCTAAGTGTGTTTTTGACTTGCATTTCCCTGACAATTAGTGATGTTGAGCATCCTTTCATGTACCTGATGGCCATTGTATATATTTTTTGGAAAAATGTCTATTCAATTCCTCTGTCCATTTTTAATCAGTTTGTTTGTTTTTCTGTTGATTTATATAAGTTCCTTATATATTTTGAATATTAATCTTTTATCAGATAATACGATTTGCAAATATTTTCTCCCATTTTGTAGGTTGCCTTTTCACTTTGCTGACTATTTCTTTTGCCATGCAGAAAATAAGTGATGTAATTCCACTTACTAATTTTTGCTTTTTTTAAAAAAAAGATTTATTTATTTAATTGAGAAAGAGAGAGAGAGCATGCGTACATGCACACATGAGTAGGGATGGGAGAGGGAATCTCAAGCAGACTCCCTACTGAGCATGGAGCCCAATGCAGGGCTCAATCTCATGACCATGAGATCATGACCTGAGCTGAAATCAAGAGTTGGATGCTTAACTGACTAAGCCACCCAGACACCCCAATTTCTGCTTTTTTTGCTTATGCTGTTGGTATCATATCCAAAGACAACTTTGCCAAGACCAATGTCAAGGAGGTTTCTCTTTATTTTTCTTCTAGGGGTTTAATGGTTTCAGGTCTAATGTTTAAGTGTTTAATCCATTTTGAGTTAACTTTTGTGAGTGGTATAAGATAGAGATCCAATTTCATTCTCTGCATGTGATTATCCAGTTTTCCCAGCACCATTTATTTGAAAAGATTATCCTTTCTCCATTGAGTATTCTTGGTTTCCTTGTCAAATATCAGTTGCTTATATATGTGAGGGTTTATTTCTTGGTTCCCAATGTTGCTCCATTGGCCTATATGTCTATTTTTATGTAGTAGCAAACTGTTTTTATTCCTATAGCTTCATAATATAGTTTGAAATCAGGTAGTGTGAGGCCTCCAGCTTTGTTCTTTCTCAGTATTGCTCTGGTTACTTGGGGATTTTTGTGGTTCTATATGAATTCTAGCCTCCTTTTATTATCCCCAAAATGGAACTAAAGCTGAAATCTGTAGTCTCTTCCTGATCTGCAGATTGGGGCTTATTTTGCACATGCTCACTAGCCATCTGCCAATGCTCACTCTTGCTGCCATTGGAATTGCACACAAAAAGCCTGCCATAGTTGGTGGAGGAGTGTAGGTGAAGTGTGTGGAGGGCTGTGGTTGCCCTGTTGGGGGTAATCTGTGGGTGAGGTCTCCCCAGTGGCTTGTGATAACGTTTCTTGATGGAATCCACAGTACAGTTATTATGATCCACATCCTTTTAACTATCTTCCCCAGAGTCTTATCTGCTACTCTCCTAGCTTCCTCCTGCCTCCCAGTCATGCAGCTCTTGACTCAGTACTCTGAATGGAATGAGAGAAGAATGGGCCTTTTTGGCAACGTTCCACACAGCTGGGGAAACTCGATGCTCATTCACATACTCTCACTTTCCCCTGCAGAAGAAATCACAGAATAAGAAGATTTCACTTGACACTTGACTGTTCTGCCTTTGGGGAGGGGTGAAGTGAGTAAAGTCAAAATGTTCCTTACACTTTCCAATGCATCCAAGCTTGTGTTTATTATTTTTAAATTTTTCCAGCAATGATGTACTGCAGATTGTCCTCTCAAAACCCAGACTTCTCCAAAGGCTCACTTGTCTATGTCAATGTTCTCCAGGGGCTCCAATACTGAGGAATGAGAGCCACTGTAGTGCCATTCAGTGTCCACAGTTGGGCCAAGGTCTCTGTGCCTAATACCTAATGTGGGGTTGGGCAAGACTTCTTGGGTCCCTTGGTGTATGGTACTGAATCCCACAGCTCTCACAAAGGTACTTTTGTCCTTGATGGATACCAAATTGTTGCTGAGAGGAAGATGTAACTAAGGTCATCTTATTAGCCACGTTGTTGATGTCACTTCTAGTCATTGCACTTTCCTGTGGTTTTTCATGATTTCAGAAGAGAGAGAGCCCAACCTGATCTTAATGGTGCAGGAATCTGAATATTTTTTGAAAGGAAGAGTATGTGAATGAAGGTATAAAAGATAAAGAGGAGAACCCCAGTGAGGCAGAAAACCAGGTCAACTGAAAGTCATGTGACTTGTGTCTTGATTTTTAACTAGTGATTTGTCCCCTGTGACCTTTGGAAAGTTAGTTCCTTTGTCTAGAAACATAGTTTGCACCATTGAAAAACAAATAGGTTATTAGAACTGACCACTCAAGTAACTTTCAGGGTGGATATTTTGTTCTAAAATCTCAGAATGAATAGTCCAACTGTAAAGGTACATTCTTTCCTTTTCAAAGTGATATCCTTGAGATATAACTTGATATTGAAGAAAACATTTCTTGGCAACTTGCCTAATAACACTGAAGGCAATTAAAACGAAAGTATTTTTTTTCTTGAATTCACATTTTATTGCACCAGCTGTGGAGTTTATTTGTTTGCTCAAGTTCGCCCAGTAGGAGTTAATATCTCTTTCCTTTATATCTCTATTGCACTTTCTCAGTCCCTTTGTTATAACACTTATAACATTCTAGCTAATATTAAGATTGCTTGTGTACATGCCTGTCTCTCCCAATGAGTTACAGTCCCCTAAAGGCAATGACTGCTCTTATGATCTCTTTCTCTCCCACTAGGCCTAGCATTGTGCCCAGCATGTCATAAGGACTCCGTGAATATTCATAGACTCGAATGAACTCACATTTCTGAAACTTGACTCCATTTAAATTTTGGAAATTATTTCAATTGCTTTTCTATTAACATATCCTTTTCAATAGCAGAAATCAGCTTGCATTTTATAAAAGCTTTGCCACTGAATTTACTTTTGCTTAGTTGTTAAAATCTATATAAAAAATAGAATAAAATTTCAAAGTGAAATCAAAAGGTAATGACCATAATTAGACTAATCTAATTATGCGGCAGTAACAACAATTTAAAAAAGTAAGTTATACTGCAAATTACATAAAAAAAAAATCACACGTATGTGAATCTCAGGTTTACCCATTGCTAAATGAAATGGTACTATAATATCTTCAAATGGGTCTATATGATTGCATACGGCTCAGTTTCTAAAATTATATTAATTACATACCATATCCTGGAAAGAAACACATACTTAAAATGAGAAGATATGATTTCTGGTCTCTGTTTCACTTTTGCTGAGTGACCATGAGCAAGCAAGCCAACATAGTCCACCGGTTTCCTGATCAGTAAATATAAATGGTCACATCTACCAAATGATTACATGGCATTTAAGAGTATACACTGTACAATTAGATTTTAAGGGTGTAAATTCCCGGTTCCACCAGTGATTAGGTACACCATTACAGCTGGACTACTCATTCTGAGATTTTATAGTAAAATATAATACCATATTTTATTTTTCTCATCTATAAGATGTAGATAATGATACTGCCTTCTCCAAACAGTGTAAAGTCTAAATGTGGAAACTTTTATATAATGTCTACCAAGTAATAATTAATATTGCAATAATGCATTCAATGAATAACTATATTTTTTAAAAAAAATTATACCTTACTGGATTATGATGAGGATCAAATAAGATAATTTATCTGAGGAATCTTAGACGTGATAAACATTTGTAAAATGCAAGGAAGAGGAATTATTGTTAATGACATACATACATGCAGTAAGTAATTTACCATTTTATTCTCTTAACAAAATCTTTCTCTCTCTCTCATGAATGGGTTGGAAAATGTCCATAAGGATATGTGTAACTTTGGGGAAAAGAGAAAGGTGCTTTCAAATATAAATAACAATTTGATGATAAGCATTTGAACACTTAGCAGTAATAAATTTGAGCAGTGTCTCACGATACCCAAAGATCAATGTCTCATGACTAGGCAAAGATGAGATACTCTAGATGAGATAAGGTACTCAAACATGAGATGAAGTACCTATTTCCAGAACTGATCTGGTTTACATCATACCTTTCTGTGCCTTGAACATGCTATTATGTTGAGCAGAGCTGGGGCAAGCAGATATGCAGAATATGGAGAGTGTTGTAAACCTCAGCTTCCGTCATAGTTATAATGGGATGGAATGTGAAGAATAGCTCCCCTTTTCAGTTAGAAAGACTAGGGATTAGTGAGGAATCCTGGTGGACAGCTGACCCATCAAAACATGTAGTCCTTTAGAGAAGGTTTACTTGGGTTACATTAAGAGTGCCCTATATCCTGACATACATGGGAGGGAGGACTAGAAGTGTGAAGACAGTAGGATACCAGGGAATAGAGGAGTTGTGACCTATTGTCTCATACGGGCATAGACTACCAAATGCAACAACATGCCAGATACTTCTCATGAGACTTCCATACTCAACGTTTTTCTGGAAGTTGACTGAAAGGCCAGGGATCAAGCGAACATAACAAGATACCCAACAGGGCTTGTAGCTACATACAGAGGAAGAACAGAGAAGAAAATAGAGAATTAAAGGAGAAATAAATCTGTCTAAACAACTAAAACATTGTTAGAATATATATGTGTGTATATATATGTATGTACATATACATTCGTACATGTACATATATATGTATGTATATATGCATATATATTCTAGCAATGTTTTATATATGTGTATATATGTATATACAGTGTATATGTATGTTTATATATTTTTTAGATTGTAGGCTTTATAATCTTCTAATATTGTAAACCATTTACAATCTTATTGCAAGATATAAAATAAAATCTGCCAGAGGAAAGACATACCTTTGGGTGGGAAGACTTAGTACTATAAAGGGTCAGTTTTCCAGTATTTAATATAAAAGGGAGAAGAAAAGGAAGAGGAATGGATGGAGAGGGGAGAGGAAGAGAGAGGAGGAGAGACCAAATAGACAAAAGTATCTCAAAGTACAAAGATAATACATGAAGTAATGGATATCAAGAAGGCAGTTGTAAGTGACAAATAAAAAATACAGAAGACCTACTATTCAAACAGTAGAAGTCTCAGAAGGAGAAAAAGGAATGGATAGGGAAGAAAAACAATGAAAAAATAATAGAAGAAAGTTTGGAAAACCATTACCAAGTAGTACTTATTCTTTGAATATAAGGTTCATTCAAACATATCAACATAATTTTCTACATTACCAAAATAGGGGGGGAAAATTAGCTGAGTCAAAAGGCATTTAATAAATTTGAAAACAATTCTTAAGAAAATATAATTTAAATAAGAATTGAATTAAACTGGGGGCCTGGGTGGCTCAGTTGGTTAAGCCACATCCTTCGGCTCAGGTCATGATCCTGGAGTCCCAGGATCAACTCTCACATCGGGCTCCCTGCTCAGCAGGGAGTCTGCTTCTCCCTTTGACCCTCCCCCCCTCTCGTGCTCTCTTTCTATCATTCTCTCTCAAATAAATAAATAAAATCTTTAAAAAAATAATTGAATTAAACTAATACAATACATATCAGGAAACTGGATGAAATACCTGCTATCCATATTAGTATTCAAAAATGTCTTAGATGTTCTGGCAAATATCCCAAAGCAGGAGAACTGAATAACTTTTGCTACGTATTTGATGAGAAGAAATTTAAAACTATCCTTCCTTTAGCAAGGTTATTTATAGAAAGAACACAATGTTTCTGGTAGAAGACACAGAAATAATAGAATTTGGGAGGTGGCTGGATATAAAATAAATGTACAATATATACATATTTTTCTCTATTCTAGCAGTAAGAAATTGAAAAGAGAATAGAGATAGCATCAAAATAGCCACAAAATTAAAAATCATTAAAAATAAAATTATCATCAAAGAGACAGGACCCACATAATGCTATACAAGATTATTGAAAAACACAAAATAAAACCGGCCAAAGACAGTAGCATGCTCTTGGGTGGAAAGATTTAATATCATAAAAGGTCAAAATTCCAGTAATTAAAATAAAAGTTAGGTCAATTCCAATTAGAATAATCACGTGCAAGTTTTATCTACCTAAATTTCTATGTAAATCTCTCTCTCTCTCTCTCTGTATTTATATGTGTGTGTGTCTGTGTGTTTGTGTATATATAGATGGATAAATCTCCACTATTTGCTTCGTTGAGGAAAGAAGACAATTCAAGAAAATGATCTTAATATCATATAAAGTCCTAAATTATATCCAAGAAAAGTGTCAAGGATAGAATAATGCAGGTTGACTGGCCTTGCTGATATTTGAACATGCTATAATAGCCCTCTGTTCAACTCATTGTAGTATTGCAATAAGAAGATAAAATACATCATTCTCTAAGGAAGCTGATAATAGCTTAACTATTCTGACACATTAGTCAACCACATTAGCTTTGATATTTGTCAGAGAGAGCATGCCAAGCACACTCCTTTTTGAGGTCTTTGCCTTTGCTGTTTCCTCTATTTCAAATGCTCTGCTATTACATATACACATAGATTACTTGCTTGAATCATTCAGGTTCTGTTCAAATGTCATTTTATGAAGGAAGAAATCTCTGGATCCTCTTTCTAAAAGGACATTCTTCCTCACTCTCTATCCCCTGCTTTACTTTATTACCATCAAATACTGATTGATTGATTGATTGATTGATTGATTGAGTTAGTTAGTCAGCTTTTTTTTCTGCTTTCCTCTACTAGAACATAAACTTCAGGAAAATGGGGACTTTGTTTTATTCCATGCTATAACTCCAGGACTTAGCAAATTGCATGGCAGAAAGTATATACTCATAATCCAAAAGGAGGTCACAATATTTATATAAGAATTTAAAATGTAACAAAAGCAGCATTTCAATATGGGGGGAAAGGATGATTAAATGAAATAGAGCTGGCACAACTGGCTACCCATCTGGAAGAAAATTAAGTTGGAGCCTGTCTCACATGATAGAAAAAATAAATTCCAGATGGTTTAGAAGCTTAAATACAAAAATAAATGATTAAATAAATAAAACAAAAGTATCACAAGGCATTCTAAGCATAGGAGTAAACTTCATAACCAAGAAAAGAAGGATAGTGGGGTGCCTGGGTGGTTCAGTCAGTTAAGTGGCTGCCTTTGGCTCAGGTCATGATCTCAGTGTCCTGGGATTGAGCCCTGCATCACATGGGGCTCCCTGCTCAGCAGGGAGTCTGCTTCTTCTTCTCCTTCTGCCCCTCCCCCCTGCTTGTGCTCTCTTTGTCTCTCAAATAAATAAAAAAAATCTAAAAAAAAAAAAAAAAAGGAAAAAGGAAAGCTAGGAAATTAAAAGAAATATTTATCTCTATAAAATTGGAATATATGTATCCTAATCTATGTGTGTGTATATATATGTATATACACAGTAGTGAGTAGCAAAACAATGAACTGGGGAAATATAGAATATTTACCAACCTGATGACAAAAAAAAAAAAAAACAGAAACAGAAACAAAAAACAGGTTTGACATATTTTTTTTACAAATTTAAAGAAAAGAACTGAAACAAAAATGTAAACAGTTACATTCAATCTAAATAGTGAATGAAAATATGAAGAAATATTCCTATGAAGGAAATAAAATTCTCAAGTATAATGAGGCAGACCTTTATATCCATCATATTGGCAAAAGTTAATGACTGATCACTCCTTTTGTAGTGAAGATGCAGGATAAAAATACTCTCATGTATTGTTTGTATAAATTTGCCTTGCTAGAGGACTATTATAGAGGAATTAGGTAATATCTATTAAAATTGAATATATTTGTACTCTACGTATCAATCAGCTTTTGTTGCAATAACAAAGAATCCCCCAAAACACAGTTACTTAGAACAACAAACAAATATTTACTATATCTATGGATCACCTGTAGTTCTGCTAAATTTGGTTAGAGTTTTTTCTTTCTGAGAATCAGGCTCAAAAAGCAACCAGTCTATTCGCATAATGGAGGAAAAAACTCAAGAATATATCTGGAACTCAATCCTTTTAAAGTCACATTTTTTTGATCATAGCAAGTCCAAAGTCAGTAAGGTGGAAAAATACACTCAAAGCTAAGGTGTGGTAAGGAAGAGAATGAGTATTTATTTGCTGAGCAATAAGATAATCTACCACACTATTCAACCCAGAATTCCCACTCCAGTGAATCTGTCCTTCAAAAATTAAATATGAGTATATGAATAAGACTGAGTAATACCCATGGCTAAAGATGCCCATATCCTAATCCTCAAAACCTGTGACTATGTTATCTTACATGGTATTAGGGACTTTACAGAGGTGATTAAATTAAGGGTCTTGAGATGGGGAGGTTATTTTGGATTTTCTGTGTGGGCCAAATGTATTCATAAAGGTCCTTATAAGAAGGAGGCAGAAGGATCAGTTAGTAGTAGATGTGACAGTAAAAGGGAGGGAATGGAGTTATTTGAGGAAGGGGCTAAGAGCCAAGCAACAGAGGCAGGCTCTAGAAGATGAAAAAAGACAAGGGAATTTAATTATTTTTTCTCTTGGATTCTCCAGAATTAATTGCCAACCCATTTCTGGAGACTTCTCCAGAACTGTAAGAGAAAAAACATTTTTTAAACCACCAAGTGTGGGATAAATTATTATAGTGGTAATAGGATACATTTTCTCTCTCCCAGTCTGTGTGTGTGTGGGTGTTTACACAATATATATCCCACACACAGTGTGCTTGTTACAACATTGTTGATAATGTCAAACTAGAAACAAAGCAGATACCATTCATTATGAGACAGGGTGAGTGATCATCACCCCATACTACAGAGTATGTTCAAACCTTAGAATCTAATGTAGCAATTCAAACATGAATGATAACATTTGACTTGGAGAATATTCTGAATGGTATTGCTGAAAAAACAAGATGTTAAAAATGTATATATTGTGATTCTATTTTTATAATCAACAAGAGTGGTAGTAGTCATTTTTAATAAACAAAATCACATTATTATTATTATACTACTTTGTATCTGCATTTTTTTCTTTTGATATATGTTTGTGTGTGTATATATATAATCATATATATTCTTTCTGATGTGTGTGTGTATATATATATATATATATATGATAAATATGTCAAAAAATACATAATAATACACATGAAGGTGCAATCATGATTACTCAGTAGGGAGAGCCACTGATGAAGAGTTGATTTGTAGGAACAGAAGAGAGGAGACAAATTTAAGAAAAAAAATTTCTTGAAAAAAGAAATTGCATGATATGATTCTCATAATGTAAAATTTTACAGGATATTTATTTATTTTTATTTGTTTTTTAAAGATTTTTATTTATTTATTTGACAGAGAGAGAGCACAGCAAGGGGAGCGGCAGGCTGAGGGAGAGGGAGAAGCAGACGCCCCACTGATCAGAGAGGCTGACATGGGGCTGGATCCCAGGACCCTGGGATCATGTGAGCCGAAGGCAGACACTTAACTGACTGAGCCACCCAGGCACCCCTACAGGATATTTATATATACATATATTTGTTTTAAAAATTAGAGGGTAAAGAATTATAAACATGTGTTGCCAAGTAGAATTGCCTATGATTTATTTTTAAGTGGTGAAAAAAGAAAAAAATATATAGAGAGGCAGGATAATGTAGATAATACGATTGTATTTGTTAAAAAAATTAACATACATACCATATGATATATTTATATAACATTCTCAAATGACAATATGTTAGAGATGGTAAGAGATTTCTGTTTAGCAGGGTTGGGGGGCAAAGAGGATGGGTATAACTATAAAAGGGTAGCTGAGGGAACTTTGTAGGGATACAACAGTTCTGTGTCTTAATTATGGTTCTGGTCACATGAATTTACGCATGTGATAAAACTACATAGAGTTACACATGCACATACATGCACACACACACACAATTTATTGAGATATAATTGATCTACAAAAAATTGCACAGATTTAATGTATACAATTTGATGGGTTTGAATATATGTATATACCCATGAAACCATCATCACAATCAAGATAATAAGCATATCCATCACCTCCAAAAGTTTCCAATTGCACCCCCTTTCTTTGTAAGAACTCTCAAGCTGAAATCTACTCTCTTGAAAAAAATTAAGTGCCCACATCAGTGTTGTTAATTATAGGCATTAGGTTGTACAGCAGAGCTCTAGAACGTATTCTTCTTGCATAACTGCAACTTCATACCTATCGAACAGCATCTCCCCATTCCCTTTTCCCATCAGTCCCTGGCAACCACCATTCAACTCTATGCTTTTATGAGTTTGACTATTTTAAATATTTCACATAGGTGGAGTCATGCAGTATTTGTCCTTCTGTGACTGGCTTTTTTCACTTAGCATCATTTCAAAATTAATTACATTATAAAATTATTCAGTTTCACCAGTATGTATTGGATGTCCACTAATGGGGCCAGGACTGGTGATGAATGGGTCGGGACACTACTGGCCTGCATCTTGAGTTAATCATTGCTCTATTGTTATATATGAAATTTGTTCACAAGTTTTCATCGTGAATAAGGTTGTGGTAAACATGTCAGTGCATAAAACTTTCTCTCAGTTTAAGATTATTAGCTCAGGATATATTCCCAAAAGTAAAATTATTGGGTCAAAGGGAAAATAAAAATTTTTAAGACCTTTGATACCTATTGCCAAACAAAATGAGATGAACAAGTTTACAAGTCCATTCTGAAAGGTTGCCAACTTTCAAGACACAATCCATCATTGTGACCTTGATGCAAAATATATTCAATAAAAAAAAGGTTGGCCACAACAAATAGACATTCTTTCTCTAATATAAGCTTGCCCTGCAGATGAGACCCAAGTGAAGCTGTCTTGTCAAAAGGGGGAGAAATTTAATATTTATTTATTTGGGGTTTACTATGTGTCAAACACTACTTTACATTTGCTCTTTCATTTATCACACATAGAAGAGCTTCAACAAATCAATACTTGACTGATAAACTTTTGCATGTATAAAAGGCTATAGTTTATTTAGTGTTTTCATTTGCATGATTTCATTTATGACTAACAAATCTTGTCAATCTAAGAATGTGTTTTCATTTGTCTGTTTTTCCCTCAAGTTCTTAGTGAATTAAACTTGTGAATGATTTTTTAGAATAATATTTTAAAATAACTTTAAAATGTGATTTACATTTTAAAAAGGATGGAAGTAAAGAAAGTCAGTGAACATGTTTTAAGGGAACTTTATGAAAGCATTTGAAGCTTTGAAAGGCGATTTTCCCTCCTCCTCAACAATTTCCAACAAAAGCTCAATTTGATACTTCTCCTTCATGCTCATGTCCCTTTAATTTTACGGGACCTTAGCTTGCCTTCTTTTCTGATATGACAATGAAAGGGAGATCCAGGCAATAAAACAGCACTGATCTGAAATGCTTCCTTCTCTTACTCTCCTCCCTCCTCCTCCTCACTAGATATCTACCCCCAGAAACGCCATTCTTTCTGATGATGAAATTCCATTATTGCTGTTAATACTGGCAGCTCTTCTATAGGGACAAATGTGTACAATGACACAATTCTTTCATTTAAAAGATCCATTCAAAGAACATAGACTTAAAAGAAGAAAGAAAGAAAATTGCATCTTAAGGATAAATAGCAGTCAACTTCTGTCCAGCCTAGTGGCAGTCAAATGTAAATAAAGATCAGTCAATTAAATCATTGAAATGCTTCCTCAGGAGGTAGAAATAATGTCAGTGGGCTGTTCAGGCTGTGAGGCTGATCAGAAGAGACTGCAAATTTGGTTAGTAGCCAGATGTTTGGTGCGACGGAGATAGAAGGTATATAGTGATCACAGCAGTAATTATAGCTTCCTACTTTGTATATGAAACAAGCCACTTTGCTGGCTTTAAAGGGCATCCATAAACAAAACCCCATTTAGGTCTCACAAAAACCCTGTATGGTAGGCAAGTCAGTTATTATGAAGCAATCCTGCAGATGACCAAACTCTGCAGAGTTTGCTTGTTCAAACTGACCCGAGTAGTTAGCATCGGGGCCTGAATTTGTTCTAGGTTTTGTAAATCTAAATTCACATTTTTTTTTTCTCTTCTCCACAGCCCCATTAAAAAATTTTTGTTTTTTGAAGGAGAATACTATTTACAGAGGCCTTTATTCCCCATGAACTATCCACCCATGATCTCTGCGGAATCAAGGAGAATACAGAAGATAGAGGGATGGAAGATTAGAGGCAAACGTATGTCCTAATTATTTTTAAAATGTGGAAATAAGTTGGGTTGGACAAAATACAGACTGATGATTTGGATACTTGCCCTAAGGACAATTCTAGAATAATAAGTTGATGGAAAGGTCTGGAGGTCCCTGAAAGAGCTGGGATGTCTTACCCATCTTGTTATCTTCAGTTACCTGGGGCCTGACCAGACAATGATGAAAGGGAAAGCAGAGATCCCTAGAGCTGAGCCTCGTTTCACTAGGCAAAACACCTGGGGATGAGCCGTGTCTTAGGGGTGCCCTGGATAGGCCTCAGATATTCAGCTTTCTCATGACCTTCATCAATCTCCTCTAGTTATTAATTACATGAAGAAATATAGGCTACTTGCTCTGCAAACACCGTTAGGAGAATCCCTAGCACCTGCCCCCCCCCAAATTAATCACTACCTTCCATATAGAAATTTTTGAGCTGCCACTGTGTTAAACTAACCTCATTTTCTCCTATATTAAGTTTACAAAGCCAGAGAAAATTAGTAGATAAGATCTGTCTGGACTTGAGGAAGACATTTGTCAAACGTCTCTCCCTATATCCATATGGGAATAGCTAGTATAACTAGAACTAGAGTGACTGGTTGAATAATTTTACCCAAATGAAGTCGCATGAATCTAGGGTGGAGTTTCTAGTTGGGTGCCTTAGGAGGGAAGAGGGAATGAATGTATATTTCTCTTTTCAGTTTTAACCTCAAAAGGGTGATGATGGGGGACGCCTGGGTGGCTCAGTTGGTTAAGCGTCTGCCTTCGGCTCAGGTCACGATCCCACGGTCCTGGGATTGAGTCCCACATTGGGCTCCTTGCTTGGCAAGGAGCCTGCTTCTCCTTCTACTTGCCTCTCCTCCTGCTTGTGCTCTCTCTCTCTCTCTGACAAACAAATAAATAAAATCTTTTAAAAAATGGTGATGATGATTTTAATGGATATTAACTTTTGTTTTCTGTTGATTTGTTTGTTTTAACCACTAAAGAACTTTTTTTTTCCTTTCAGTAAGTTCCTTGGGGTCCTGGGAACATAGTGAATCATGTTATTCTGACTCTCTGGCCACCAGCATCAGCCTATGATCCAGGCTGGCCAATTAGAAGAAACTGGAATCCCTGGCCATACGAATTAGCAAGAACTTAAATTGCATTACTTGCTATCTTCTTTTTTTCCCCCCCTATGTATTTATTTATTTATTTATTTATTTATTTATTTATTTATTTATTTATTTATTTTTTGATGTAGTGTCCCATGATTCATTGTTTGCGTATAACACCCAGTGCTCCATTCAATACGTGCCCTCTTTAATACCCATCACCAGGCTAACCCATCCCCCCATCCCTCTCCTCTAGAACCCTCAGTTTGTTTCTCTTAATCCAGTCAAGACAAGCATTGTTCTCTACTTTACAGAGAAAGAAACTGGGGGCACAGAGTTCTCTACATTTATTCAAGGTCACACATTTAAAGTTTCTGAGGGTGGATTCATTCCCTGTGACGTTTTGTTTTCCAAGCTCCTCATTCATGGTCAAGGCTTCTGTTAGGCAGAACAGGCACAGTGCCTAGGGCCTGTGATACTTTTAGGGAAACAGGAAAATGTTCTGATTTTGATTTATTTTAAAATCGAAGAAAAAATAAATATAATAAAAATGAATGTATAATAAATGAATTTAACCTGGATTTTATCCACCTTTATACCAACACAGTCATAAAATATATTTAATTTTTTTTTAATGGGGAAAGGGGCTCATAACGACAAAAGTGCCTAGGGCCCACAAAAGGCATAGTGCAGCCGTGTCTCTATGCCAGCTCTGCTCGCCTACTTCCCTTGAACCACGCAAGGTAGAAGAGGAAGTGCGTGTTTGATGTGGGGTGGGTGGACATCAGGGGCAAAGACTGGATATTGGGATATATTAATGAAGAGTAAAAGAGTCTTGTGCAGAACAAGAGGTGCTGCAGTGGCTAATTCATACTGTGTGTTTACCTTGCTAAAATTTTTGATGTCTCAGTGTCCTCATGAATGCAATGGAGGAATTTCTATCTTCCCTTATTCCCACATAGGCACATGTGGGGCTTTCACAAATTTGCTTCAAAAATGATCAGAACCGTCTCAGGCTTCTGGAGCCACAGTAGATGAACTTTTCTCTTTTAAATACCCAGGCTGTCTGAATATATCACCAATAGCAACGACAACTGACATTTGTGTAATACTTTGTAGTCAAAATTACAGGCTTTGGATTCCAATAAACCTTTGTCCAAATCCTAGCCCCACCCTCTCCCAGCTGATTCACAGACTAATTATATCTGTCTTTATGCCAATGCACTCTTAAAATATACTTTTCTTTCTTTCTTTTCTTTTTTTTTTTTTTTAAGGCAAGGAAGTTACTTAAGCTCCCTAGGTCTGAGTGTCCCCAGCAATGAAAGAGATACAGAGTAACTACCTCAGAGTTAGGAAACCTTAACAGGTATTCAGTACCTAGCAGCTCCTGTCTTTATTTGCACCCCCAATTTACAGATGAGAAAGCAGATTTAGATAGCAGAAATAAATTACTCAAGGTTACAGTCAAAGAGAACCAGGGCTCGATTCCATTATAGAACCAATTCTCCTGCTTTTTCTTTGTATCCACATCCAAGTTCTTAGAGTATGAGTCAAAGTCCCTGAAATGAGAAAGCCTTCTTTGAAGATAGAACCATCAGCAGGTACATCAAAGGGTTTCAGTGAGGAGCAAGGATTAATATCAGCTTAAGAGAAGTGTTCTGCTACCTCCAGGAGCATTCTGATCTCTGCTGTCATTCCTGAGCATCCAACATGTAACCCAAGGCTTCTGGTGTGTGTTGTTTTTGTTACTGGTATTACCCTAGGGATTTCAGACTTGGGTTCTTGCTCCATTAGGTACTTTCCAGGAAGGCTGTGGTCATTTTCTTTTAATTCAAGTACCACTCATTTATCATGGTCACTCAAAAATTCATGGAGTTAAGAATTACAGTTATTTAGAGCAGAGGAGACTTTAGATATTTATGATGTAGTCATAATAACTATAATATTAATAAAAATAATACTCAACCTTGATCTGTCCATAGTACTATACAGTTTTCAAAAGGAACTTAAATGTAATCTCATTCAATACTGTGAAATAGGCAGGCCAGGTGCTATGATCCCTAGTTTACAAATGAGAAAGTTGAGGCCCAGAAAAGTGATTTGATTGCCTAATGCCACACATCCTTGAGGGGAGTCTCATATATAGGAATTCTGGTTCCATGTCCTTTTTCATAAGATGGTAAATTTCTAACAGTTTCTCTAGCCATTCCCTCAGATAATCCAGAAACGGATGCCCACAATTTTTAGACTTGATGTCTGGGAGAATGCAGGTAGCATTTATGCTCACAATTTAACTCAATTCAACCAATGTTGAATAGGAAATTATTCTATGCCAAACAAGCTGTGAGGTTCCACTGGAAGAAAGAGGAATGGTCAAAACATAGATCTTGCCCAGGAGGACTAGACAATCTAGCGGAAGAAGTAGATATAATGACAGCTAATCACAAATAAAAGCATGTTGAAGTAAGAGCTGTAGCACACACAGGCAATAAACACTACAACGAAGAGAGGGAAGAAAAATGACCTCGTATGGGAAGACTTGTGAAAGATTTATAAAGCGACAACATTGTGATGGCTTGAGGATGAGAGAAATGTTGGTGGTCAAAGAAATCAGAAGGAGAACAGACTGGAGGAACTGCCATGAGCAAATTTATGCAGGTTCCTGATATGTTTGCAGATTGGCAAATATTAACTCTCAGTTGGTACATGGGACAACATGGGTGCAGAAGGTTTTCATCAGCATTCCTAAAGTCGTGGCCCCTGGAAGCATTAGAACTAATCTGATTCTCCATCTGATGTTCTTCCCACAGCTTTGACCTGTCTTCATTCAGGGCTCATCTGCTGAATTTCCAGATGTCTCCTCCACTCTTTCTCGAAGGATATTGTCTGTCCTCAGCAGGGAGACAGCGGTTCACATTGCTTTGCAGCCAGTATCCACTTCCCATTTTAAACCATCTGTTCACATTAGTGAGGGAAAGGAATCTGCAGCTTACCTCTCTTTGCTCCTACTTATCCCTATTACCAAGATCCCACAGAGCAAATGGCCTTGTTATGTGGTAGTGATAGGCAATGAAAATACCTTGTATTTGGCACTTAGAGTACTTTGCAACTAAAAACTCCCAAGGTGCTTTTAAAATATGCATCATGTTTAACAATGATTATTTTAATCACTGAGTCAACGTGTGGGTAAGAACCCTGGACCAGGGGGGTAAGGAGAACAGGGTCCTGGCCACAATCCTGCAGTGTGATCTTCACAAGCCCTTCGTCTATGGGCCTAGGTGCCCATCCTTTAAAAAAGGAAAAGAAAGAGGACCAAAGCCCCTGGGCATTAACACTCTGTGTTAATTGTCTAAAGAAAGAAATTGCAAGGGCATCAATACAAAAATTTGGTCACACTTCAGATATCCTTGGTAGGCTCAGAATAATTGATCAATCTCTTAAAAAAAAAAAAAAGAGTCATTTTGCCTTTTTGTTCCAATGAGCCTTTGGGGAAAAGTGCTAAGGGTTTGGGGCGCAGAGACAAAGAAAACTGTCTTTGAGGTATTTTGTTCCCATGAAAGTAAGTCCAAAAGAGTCATTTTATATCTGATCTCTCTCCCTTTTCTTCCTCATCATTATGAGGCTATTGTAATACAGTGAATAATTCTGGATGTTAAAGCCAGACAGCCAAAGGGCCATGGGATTTCATCTATCATTTGTTGTACTTCCACAGGACCTTGCCTGAATTTGCCCCTTTCTGAGACTTGATTTTCTTTTCAATTAAATGGGAATGATAAGACTGATGTATAGAGTTGTTGTATGGGTTAAACAGGATGAAGTCTTTAAAGAGCTAATATATTCTCTGGCAAAAGAAGTCCAGTAAAAGCTACAGTGAGAAAATCTGGTTAAACATCTTTACCTTTCTATTTTTGGAGGCAATCATTAGACTAACTAAAAGTGGGGTCAGAGACCAGTCTTCAAGTCATGGCTGTGGCACGTACTTAGCACTGTTATACCTGAGTTCCCTCATCCATAAGATGTAGATCAGTCTTTCTTGTGGGGCTTTTGTGAGTGTAAAATGAGATAATGCCTATGTAACACTTTATATATAGCCATATATGTGGTAAATCCTTGATAAATGTTAGACATTATCATTATCATTGTCATTGATCATTCATTCATTAACTCATTTGCAATCTCCATCATCAATATTGCTGCCCTACAAATATTTCCTGAGCATGTAGTAAGTGCTAGGCTCTGTGCTGTGTGCTGGGCACATAATGACAACAATGTGCGATTTGTTTCCCCAGCATGAGCTTATAGTCTAGAAATGAAAATGTTTTAAAAAGACATAGATATTTCTAATCCAGTATCTTACAGTATGCATACAATGCTGTGGAATGTCAGAGAAAAATCTTTAACTTGGCTGAGGAGTAGGCTCAGAGGTGGCTTCATCAAGGAGATGATGTGAGGGTTGAACCAAGAAGGGTCAAGAACTATGGGTAGGTCAAAGGAGGCTAAGAGAACGTAGGTGTGTTCTAGGAAGGTGACCATCACAGCATAGTGATTCTCAAATTTTGTGTCCTGTTAGAATCCCCTGGAGAGCTCTGAAAGCCATGGATGCCTGGGTCCCTTCCCACACCGACTGAAAAACAGAATCCCTGGGGCTAGGACTCGGGCATCACTGTTTCTAAACCTCCCAGGTGATTTCAACGTGCAGCCAAGTGAGGAAACACTGGCACAAAGTATGACAGCAGAATTAGTGTTGGGGATGGAAAAGGTACCAACCTGGAATAAGTCGGGGCCAGTGAGGATGGGCCCAAATGATAGGACCATGAGCTTGGACTTGGCTTATATGTGGTGATTAGCCATCGGGGAGTTAAAAAGGGGGCAGAACAGAGTGGTCATACTTGCATTTTAGAAGGATCTCTTTGGACACAGAACAGTATTGAATTCCAGAGGGGGGAAAAAAACAAATGTGATCCACAATCTTCACAAAGCATATAACCTATAGATTAGTCCTGGAAGAGTGTTCTCTATATGGTTTAATAACATGTAAAATTTATAAATATACTGATGCCTGGGGCTCTCCTCAGACATCCAGGAAAAGTTCTTAGGATATGGGACTTTGGCATTTGGACTTTTATTAAGTTCTCCTAGAAGGATTAAAGACACCTGCCAAAGGGCTTGAATAACCATATTACAAAGGATATTCAGTATCGAGGCAACAAAATTTTATCACTTATGTGTAGATCAGGCTGGGTTAATAACAAGGTCAGTTCTTAGACAAAAGGCTGCTAGGTCTCCTAGCCTTCCCACCCTTGGCTTTTCTATCCTTGGTCAATTTCTCTGTCCTGTAACATACTAGGTGCCTACCACTCCACCTGTCCTTATTTCTATCAAAATCAGCACTCCCATGAAAAACTGAAATGTGCCACTGACTCTTTCCCGAGGCTGGACTCACGTGTATCTGCATCTAGAACAAACTCTTAACTGTGGAATGGAAGAGTTTGTCTGTTGTGAAGAGAGCCGTGAGGCTCCGTAAGTCCTGGGTGTGAGGGGAGACCTCTTTGGTCCACTGGTGGGGGTGATCACTTGCTGCGCTGATGCATAAAAGCAGACCCCTATCATAGCACTGTGAGGTGGATCAAGGACAGATCAGCTCATTAAGCAGTAGCTGAGGCAGCTAAGGCCCACACTGACATGGGCACATCTGACCCAGTACTTCTCAAGAGGAAGCAGGGAAAGGGATAATCTATCTTGACCCCAATGAAGAGATGCCAACAAGAAGGGGACTGGCAGCCACCCCAAACCTCCAGCTCCCAGCTTCTTTAAGGAATCAGACTTCAATAAGCAAGCAGATAGCTGCATTCATATGACTCAACAGTGACACCCAGTGACTCTCTCTGTCAATCCCAGGTGGCTGTTCCCGGAGGATCTTTGAGGGAATACATTTCAGCCTCCATTACCTAGCACCGAAGCAGTGGCAGCAATCACATCAAATTCAGTCCCGAATAAGACAAACATAATAATAAATCCCAGTTTGTATTAACATAATCATCTAACTGTTGAAGCATATTCCTCTCCCCTGTTGGGCCATGTCTGATGTCAAACATAATACTGCCACGCAGTATTAGACCTGCTTGACTTTGGAGCCACATGCACCATGCACGGGGTTCTCTCCATTACATCCTTTGTCCAAATTTCATGAGCCCTTATTTTCTGCCATTTTCACACACACACACACACACACACACACACACACTGAACACACACACACAGTGAACACACACACACAATGAACACACACATACATCTTTGGGTTAAAGGAGATTTAGACTTTAATAATGGAAATAAGACTCCAGGGACAGGGATGTAACAGACCCACATCATTATACATTGGGCCAGCTGAGTCTGGAAATGAGAGAGACACAATCATTTGTGGTGTAACCAGAGGGAACCTGACAAGCATAGCCACAGGATTCCAATCCATGGCATATAAATAAGAGGAACCAGGGACATTTAGCTCAGGAAACAAAACTTTATGGAGTCGAGAGAACAGTAAGGTTGGTTTCCTTCCCTACTGGATGGGCAGGCATATAAAGAAGAGATACTGGTTTTATTTGGTCCCAAAGGGCAGTTACAGAACCAATGAGTGGAAGTTCTGAGGAAACTGCTTTCAGCTCAGCATAAAAAAAACAAAACAACAACAACAACAAAACAAAACAAAAAAACCACTTTATAACAATTGGATCTACTGGGAAATGAAAGAATTTCAGGAGGCAGAGAATTTCATGTCATCAAAAACACAGCCCAGATAGATCTGTCATGATAATTCTCGTTGAGAAAAACAAAACTGAGAGGGGGGTGGATACAGAAAATTCCAGAAGCAACACTAATAAGAAAAAGGACAGATATGTAGGTGGTGAAGTGTATAGGGATGTAATTAGGAATAGGGTATAGGAGGCTGATTGAAATCTTTTCCAACTATCACTATTTTTTTCTAATTAAAATGTTTCCGGGGCGCCTGGGTGGCTCAGTCGTTAAGCGTCTGCCTTCGGCTCAGGTCATGATCTCCAGGTCCTGGGATCGAGCCCCACATCAGGCTCCCTGCTCAGCGGGGAGTCTGCTTCTCCCTCTCCCTCTGCCTCCTCCCACTGCTCCTACTCTCTCTCTCTCTCTCTGTATCTCTCTGTCTCAAATGAATAAATTTAAAAAAAAAAGAATTCTATTTAAAAAAAAAAAAAAAAATGTTCCCTTCCTCATTCTCATCAGACCAACATTCTTTCTTTGGTGCTTGCTCCCTTGACCTACGTGCTCTTATTTGCCACATGAAAATGATACTTCCCCACCCCTGCCTTACTTCTCCTTTCCAGCCTCCCTTCTCTGTTGTTTCTTTCCCAAGTGAGGCCTAGTGAGGATCAGATCTGGCCCTTGGTGCAGTCAAGTCCGTCCAGGGAGGAAGGAAATACATTGTACACATGTACTCTCTGAGAGAAGAACTGAGGAAGGTAAGCTATGATTTTCCAATGCACTGAATGATGGACTGTCAAGAAGCGGTCAAGAAGGGACAGGTACATTGAGGGAGGGAATGGGACAGACCAATATTTCCCCTTCAAATATCAGATTGTCTGATTCTCTGATTCTAAATCATGTTTAATATCACTCCCAGTTTATTCCTGTCATTCTCTGTTGTGCCTTATCTTATTCTTCCAATAGATTATGGATAATGGGAAGGGAAAGTATAAAGAGAAAGCTGAAATGACAGAAGAGACAATGTAATAGCAACACCATGGAATATGGAAGGGTTACTGTGGGGTTTTGATTCCATTATAGGCTGACTTCCAATGAGAAAAAGTAGAAATCAAAAACTGTGAGGCTTCAGGTTCAAAGTTGGGCTAATATTGATATCAAATATATCTTAACTGGCAGATAAGGTCAAACAGCTGGGCTCTCTGACAAGTAACTAAGCAGGATATCAAGGCTCAAGCCAGGCAGGCTAGAGTTTAAACCGAATCTTCAGACCAGGCAGGAATGGAAAGCTAGAACGGGAGACATACACCTGATCCTAAACCTGAGTGCCCACTGACATGGTTTCAACTCCTGGGAACAGCCTGTGCTTTAAGGATATATATGGATTTGAATCCCAGTTTAACCCCTCATCAATTACGTGAATGGAGTTAAGTCATTTCCCATTCGTGAGCCTTAATCTCATTTGTAAGATGGGGAAATCTGTAATAATTTGGCAGGATCATGCTGATCTGAGGCTCAGAAGATACAGTGTATGGAAAGTGCCCAACACAGTGCCTGACACATTGTAGATTTCCTTAATAATAACCGTTAATATTATGATAGACCTAAGTGGAATTGGAAAGGGGATGGACAATGGAGCCCATTCCAACAACCAGCCCATGCATTTGTGGAAATGGGGGATATCCAATTTTTTTTTTTTTACTTAGTTCCAATATATTCAATGCCCTGGTAAAAGCTGATTTGAAAAATGAAAATTTCTTGATATTGACACTTGGAAAACATTGAAGAATACAATAGCTTGGGTGTCTATTTACTTTTCCTTTTCATATCCTCCTATCCCATCATTTTCTCTGGTCTTTGCTATAGCAACCAGCTGTACTCAGGTGTAGCCCAACAGCTCCTGATCTTAGCTGCACTGCATATCTCTAATTTTTTTTCTACCAAGGCTTATCTGCCTCAGTCACATGGATCGCCTGTAGGAGCCTGATCAGCCATGGTGGTGTCTGCACTAACTGGGAAATGTACAAGTGTCAACACCTCCTGGGTGACATTTGACCAATGGGACGGAGCCGTGGGTAAATATTCCCTTATTCTAAGTCTCAGACATTCCACAAGCACACTCCATACAGCTGCTCAGAACACTACCATCAGGATTGAACTCTAGTTTCCCATAATAGTAACCAGCTCAATCACCTGCAGATTGGCTGCTTTCCCTCTCTTTCTCCATTTCACGGTTCCCTCGCCCTCCAAACTTGGTTTTTCCCTCCTTTCCCGTTTCATTTTTTTCAGACCCTCCATGCATGTACCACATGATCAAGCTATCTAAACTAAAGCACCTCCACACAAGCCCTTGTTTCAGGCTCTGCCTTTTGAGGGGAATGCAAGCTACATCATACTGAGAGCAGTAGAAAGAATTCCACCATTTTAGCACAAAGAGCAGGGTAAGACTTCAGGGATAATGTAGTCAATTCCAATATTTTATGGATGGGTATGCGGAAGCAGAGTCAGTAACTTCTTCAAAGTCACACACCTAGGCAGCTTGGTGCAAAGGCGATGTGAAAGAAGAACAACTGGGGGATGGGAAAAGGGGCTGAAGAGCAAAGAAAGACAAGGTCGCCTGGGTGACGAGAGAGAGAGGAAAGTGCAAGCCATTAAAACGTCTTAGCACAGTGGGGATGACATGTATTGGATCTACCCTGTCAGCAGAGCAGGGCGCTGTACCCACGCTGATAAATGCCAGGTTCCCTTGCTGACACTTGATAAAGGTTCCAGAGCAGCCGCCAAGAATGGGGTGATGGTGCTGCTTGCTATTTTAACCCCCGGTACTCTCCAGAGCATGACACAGAGTAGGTGTTAAATGAATGTTTGTGGAAGAACGGGCAAATCAGTGAGCTGAGGGTTAAGTGTTTCCATCATGAATGTGCACGGACCTAGCATTGCTGTGTGCATTTGGGTATCTAACTATATACAAGTGCACCTCATTTTCCCCTCTTTCTTCTTTGTTATTATATCATGTCTGTACATTAAAAAAGAGTTCTAGATTTTCATGTCTCAGTGAGCGAAGCCACTCTTGAGTTCCTGTACATACCTTTGGGTTGCTCAAATCTTACACAGGGTGGTTACTCTAAACCCCTTGTCCACATACTGCCAAACCCCTTACCTTGCTTGCACAGAGCATTAGGGGTTCTTTTTTTTTTTTAAGATTTTTTATTTTTTATTTGACAGAGAGAGAGAGAGTACAAGCAGGGGGAGCGGCAGGCAGAGGGAGAGGGAGAAGCAGGCTCCCCACTCAGCAGGAGGCCCGATGTGGGGCTCGATCCATCATGACCTGAGCCGAAGGCAGACGTTTAACCAACTGAGCCATCCAGGCACCCCAGATTAGGGGCTCTTTTTATGCTCATTTGTGCAAACATACTTCTCTTCTTTCCCTAGTCTCGCATAATTTTTTTGATCATATCAATGCTGTTTTCACAAGCTGAAAATTCTCAAAATAACTTCTTTTATTTATTTAGGGAATAAAAGAAATAGAAACGAACGGAAATAGATACAAACACACAGAGGCAACTTACTAAGTACCATGTGCCAGGCATGTTGCTGTTTATTAGAGCTAAACAGATGGAGGCAAGGGTTGCCTGGGTTTTGGAGAGATCAAAGATTGTTATGGCAGAAATTTGTCTTCACACTTGACCCCTGTCTCCAGAGTGAACACCTTGACTTATTAGGGTAGGCATTAACCTGAATTGATTTTCATCCTGAGTACCTCCAGGAATCCTGCTGGTCAAGGGTTCCTCAGTGACAAAGTGCTACACTTTGTCTTAGGGGGAAAAAAGTCTAGCATTGAATTTAAAATTCTTCTGGTCAAAATTGTTCCTACCTATTTCTGGTAGGCTTTATTAGATATGCAGGTGTACCTCATTTTTATTGTGCTTTGCAGATACTACATTTTTTACAAATTGAAAGTTTGTAGCAATCTTGCGTTGAGCAAGGCTGTGGGTGCCATTTTTCCAATGGCATTTGCTCACTTTGTGTCTCTGTGTCGTATTTTGGTGATTCTTGCAATGTTTCAAACTTTTTCATTATTATTATATTTGAATTGCTGCAATCTCATGATAAAACTTTAATGGATGAAGAGTTGCTTCTTATGGATGAGCAAAGAAAGTGGTTTCTTGAGCTGGAATCTACTCCTGGTAAAGATGCTGTGAAGATTGTCAAAATGACAACAGAGGATTTAGAATATTACATCAACTTAGTTGATAAAGCAGCAGCAGGGTTTGAGAGGATTGACTCCAATTCTGAAAGAAGTTCTACTGTGGGTAAAATGCTATCAAAAAGCATCACATGCTACAGAGAAATCATTTGTGAAAGGAAGAGCCAATCGATGCAGCAAACTTCACTGTTGTCTTATTTTAAGAAATTGCCAGAGCCACCCCAACCATCAGCAGCCACTACCCTGATCAGCAGCCGTCAACATCAAGGCAAGAACCTCCACCAGCAAAAAGATTAAGACTCGCGGCAAGTTCAGATGACAGCATTTTTTTTTTCGCAATAAAGTACTTTTAAATTAAGGTATGTGTGTTGTTTTTTTAAGACATAATGCCATTGTACACCTAATAGACTACAGTACAGTGCAAACATAACTTTTATATGTACTGGAAAACAACAAACAAAATTCATTTGACTCATTTTATTGTGATACTCACTTTATTGCAGTAGTCTTTAACCAAACCCACATGTCTCCAAGGTATGCCTGTTTGGTGCCTGGTACAGAAAAAAGGTGATCTTTTTTATGGCTCTTACCACATTTTAATCACCTGGCCAGTGTTTTATCTTCACTGTGAGCTACAGGAATATGGGGAGCATGTCTGTTTCTTTTGTAACCGTACCCTTACCACTTGACATGGACCTAAGAGATTTGTTTTGGACTCTATGTAATATTCTTTTGATTTCTTCATTAAATGAACGGATATATTACACATTGTGAATATGTTTCCCAATACTACATACATATATATTGTTTATCACAAATAGTGGAGGAATGATACAGCATATTGACCAATGCTTCTCTAATTATGGGACTCTCTGAATATGACTTTGAGGTTACTACTATTTGTAAAGCAGAGATAAGAACACTATGTCCTCTTCAACCTGCTAGCTCCATTTTTATCTATTGATAAATTGGGTCTGGGTAATATTTTGTTGAAGAAATAAAAGTGATAGGTTATGAAGAAAATATTGAAAAAGACTAACTGCAACAACCTCATTACACATGGAAAAACAAGATTGGGTAGCACACAGTAACTTGCCTAAAACTCACTGCTTATCAGTTGGAAGTATAGGTCCCCAACCAAACCCCCTGATTTGGGGGGGTTCTTTTGATAACAGATTGCTATTCCTTTTTCTATTCCAATTTCTAGTTTTCTTGGTCACTGGATAACCAATGCAAAAAGTCTAATATGTTAATTATTTTCGTCTAGGATTTTGAGCATTGTTATGTACTCTTTTTCCTTTTTGATTAACTTTTCTCCTATTTCTATCTCAATGATTTTTTCCCACATAGGCCCTTCATTGTAAGCAATATTACATCCTTACTGGATACAGTCTGAGACACATAATAACTCAGATAGAAATAAATTCTACTCACTTAACCTTTCCATACAAAATTTTCCTTATTTTCCTTTATATATTTAAATACTTTTAATAGTTCTCTCTCCTTTTTTTTCCTCCAAACTCTCAGTCTTGACCTGTTGTCAATTACTAGGAATCTCGAAGCTTGCTCTTGTCAAGTGCCATCCTAAGGATTCATAGAAGTACTGGCCCAAAACAGAATCAGACTGAACAGAAACCCGTAAAAAAAACCACTGTGATCCCTAAGTTACCAGGGGAAACTGAAGAATGAAATCACTGCAAAGATTTGGCCACGTTGAAGGTCTATGGAATGACTGTGCCCCCAATCAGATGACTGACACAAAACCACAGCAAATATTTATTGAGTGTTTATAATGTACCAAGCATTAAGAGGAACATGAGACCCTGCATCTTCACAGGAGGCAGGTAACATCATGAGTCTTGTTTTACAGGTATGGAAAAATGACGGTCAGACAGGTCACTTGGCTAATAATGGTGAAGACTGCAGTTGGAATTCAGGATTTTCCGATTCCACGAAATTATGCTCTGAAGAGACTGATTTTGCAGAGGCTGGCTCATTAGCAGCACAGAATCCAAAGTACGGGTGACACTTTTTTGTCAAAATTCTTAAAAGAGGGAAGCATGGGTGAAGCTGCTGTGCACTCTCCTAGCAACCTTGAACTAAAGTCCCCACAAACCAGTCTGAGAAAAGAGCACAATGCCTCTTGGGGGACAAATGAGGAAGTTTCAACTTGGAGTGGCCTACAGTTACCTGGCTAGGAAGTGTCACGGTCACGATTTGAAGCAGGATTGGAGTTCAACTCCACCACCACTACCTTTTTTTGTTGTTGTTGTTGTTCAACCATATTTGACACACTTGTCAGCTACAGGCTTAATTATCATTGTTCTAAAAACAGGTTGCTCTTGCCTTATTCCACCTCCTTGAAAACACTCACTCCGTCAAATGATGTTTACTAAGCAATTACTCTGTACCAAAAATTAGGCTAAGCATTTTCATGAACACACAGATGAAGACAATGTGGATTCTCTTCCAGAGTCTGTGTAGCATAAGTAAAGGAGATAAAGTATAAAAATACAGACAAAGGTAAAAATCATATTGGTGATGTGTGATAACAGTGTTTAGTATGTGTCAGACACTTCTGAGATTGAATATGCATTATTTCATATAATCTTTATTTTAGACAACTGTTGATACCCCACCCAATATCACTTTGGCCCACTGAAATTCATCTGCAGTTGAAGTCGATGATTTCCATGATGCTAACTAAGCACTTCCTCCCTCAAGGCCCTACACTCTCTCTGCTTTCTTGCCTGCCTTTAACCAAAACCACAGGAGTTTTGTCAGCCAGCAGCCAGAGCATACAGGAAATGTCAAGCAAGGAGTTAATGTTCCCAGGGCAACCCTTAGCCAATGAGGCAATGAGGGATGGGGGCTGGTTGGTGAATACCCCAACTCCCCATCCCTTGGTGGGACAACTCCCAGGCACATTCCATAGTTACTCAGAAGATTCCAGTAGCCTGCAGGGGTAACCTAACCATTAAAGAATACTTTCTCTCTTCCCTCTCTCACTTCCCCACCCCTCCTGCTGGTGCTTTCTGGTATTATCTTGCAAATGAACCACCTGCTCCCAGTCAAGGTCTCAGGATCTGCTTTGGGGTACAGAAGCATGTCTAGGAAATAACCCTCAGGATGGTATTCTGAAATTGGAACAACCACTGGTCAGACAAAAACCAGGGGCTGCTTGCTGCTTTGTAAGGTAGTGGCGACCATGAAGTGGTGTGGCATCCCAATTACTAAGTCATCCACCTGTGGTGAATTGAAATCAGATGCAGATGGAAGGGGAAAGGCTGGATAATACAACAGCTCTAGCACTTACACAGGATGGGGGACAATGGAATTCTAAGAGTGATGGAATTGGATATATTTTGGTAAATGCCCTAGAGGTGTAGAGGTGTAGAGGATAAAAAATGTAGGTTTAGTTTATCACTATGAGCACAGGGGGCACTGTGAAAGCCAGAAAATGGCAATGTTTCTAGCTAGAAAAAGGCTGATTCATTATCAACAGAGAAAGAAGTTGGGCTGATACTTTTCTCAAAAATCAAAATTCTCCTAAAAGAGAGTAATAAAGAAGGAAGTTAGCATGATTTGCTCATCTCCAGCAGCCAGAGGGCAGACCATCATGAAAATCAGACCCAATATTAGATATACAGCAACTCTAAGGAACTACAAAGGAGATGGAACATTTAGTCCCATTAGGTCTTTTATGTTAGTTCAATGCTCTGATAAATAGTGGAACTCAAACACTTGGAAAATGGGTATCTGGCTAAATGTTCCCGAGAAAGAGAACTGTCTAGATTACCCTGCACTCTCCAGATGGGAGGGGGGAGAGAAGAAGCACTTTATTCTACTTGCTAAAGAGGAGTAGACTCTCATTGCCTAGAAATATCACCCCCAAACAGATACCTCTCAGAATAATGCTCCTCCTTCAGATTTTTGCTCATCGCCTCTTTACCAATAACTAGTTGTATCTTAGCATAGCCCAAAAGGGCATATGGGAAGGGGTAGCTGGTTCAACAAAGAGAGCAATAGAACCTGGCTAATACATACTGAGAAGATGGTAGGGCAAATATGGGAGTGAATCTTGAAGTGGGGATATAAGGCTGGATAAGGGAGAGTTTGAGTTTATTGTTATGTATACTTTCCCATAACTCAAGATTTAACATCATGGGAAGGACACTTAGAGCCAGTCTTACTATACTGCAAAGATGAATCATTGAAGCTTAAACATGTCATAAGTTATAAGGTGGATATGCGAGAGCTGCCTTAGCAAAGTGTTGAGAAAGGAGTCGGAAAGCTCATGTAAGTGAACATATTAGCAAGATATATTAGGTGAGAACAGAAAAACTACCAAGTGAACTACCAGCTGTTCCCAAGGAGGGCCCAGGAGACACTTCTTCAAGAAAGAGATGAGAAATGTGCTAAGGGGGTGGTATGTTAGCATCATTAATAAACTCAATTTACTGTTTGTTTTTATTTGGGTTTGCCTGTATTAGGAAATACCATTACAGAACTGGGTTCCATAGTCTCCATAGGTGATAGAATTTTAGGATAGAAAAGACCAAGTTTCAGCACCACCAGACACAAGGTAGTTTGACCATAATTGGAAGCAGGGTCAAGTTGACATTCAGAAGGCCTTTAACCATCTTGGATTTGCAGAAATGGCTAGTAAATCATGACGGCTCAGGACTGATATAAATGGGAAGCTCACAAGCATATGCTGTGATTATATAACCAAAAAGTTTTAAGAGCTGGTCATCATAAAGCTATGTCAGCTGCCACAATTGGAAATCATGATCACTTATTCAGCTTCTGGTCTGAGGCCAGCAAGAGAAGGGAAGATAGGATCTTCTTGGTAAGGAAGCCTATAATACTCTGCAAATATATGCCATAAATCCATTTCCCCATTTTTTCTTCAAAGGGACTTAGAACCACTGCTGTGCTGAAGTCAACCTGCACTACCAGCAAAAGCAAATTGTGCATATCTCCTCTTAACCCTGGGTTCAGTAACATGATGCTGATAGCTTTAATTACCCATGAATGGGACTTTTCACACCATGGAAACTGGCAAATGCTATTCATCAAGGTTTTATTGTTTTTATTTTTTCCTCAAAAATCTTAGTATTAAGCATTTAACAGACCGCCATGGCTTATGACCATACATAAGTATGGTCATAGAGTAACTGTACACTAGGGAATAGAGAATATTCCGATATTTTAATTTTTTTTAAGATTTTATTTATTTATTTGACAGAGAGAGAGACAGTGAGAGCAGGAACACAAGCGGGGGAGTGGGAGAGGGAGAAGCAGGCTTCCTTCCGAGCAGGGAGCCCGATGTGGGACTCGATCCCAGGACCCTGGGATCATGACCTGAGCCGAAGGCAGATGCTTAACGACTGAGCCACCCAGGCACCCAAGAATATTCCGATATTTTTAGAGATGTGGAATACTGGAGCTGACATTGAGACCAAGGGATCCAAGACACCCACTGATAAAATCAGGGCATATGTTAGATAGGTGAAAAACGGAGTTCTGGGTCTACCTCACAATGGCTTCATTGGTCATGGGGACTTATCCTGTGGTAATGGAATGAAACATATGTCTTCAAAAAAGTCTTGAATAAGAATGTTCACAGCAGCATTATTCATAATAGTGGAAAACTGGAAATAATCCAAATTCATCAACAGGTGACTGGATAAAGCTATTGTGTACTATTCATATAATGGAATATCATTCAGAAATTAAAAAAAAAACTTTTGATAAATGCAATGATATGGATAAATCTTAAAAACATTTCATTGAATAAAAAAGGACAAATACACAAAAATGCATAGCTTATGATTCCATTCATATCATTTTTTTAGATCTGGCGAAACTGGGCTATGCTAAGGGAAATCAGATAAGTGATTCCCTGGGGGAAGAGGTAGATCTACTGAGAAGGAGCATGCCAGAACTCTCTGAGGATATGAAAATATCTTGATATAAGTGTTGGTTATACAGGGGTAAACATTTTCAAAATTCACCAAATTGTACACTCAAAATATGTGCACTTTATTAAATTAGTTAAATATTTTTAACTAATTTTAGTTGATCTGTCCACAGATCAACTAAACTCAGTTAAATATTTTTAAATGGCATGGCTAATGATTATTTATTGACTGCTTCCAATGATTCCGTCATTTTTCTAAGTGCTTATATATCACTTGTTTCTTAGAGTCATTTTATAGGTATTCTTTCTCATTTTACAGAAGGAAAAATTGAGGCACTGGTAAATTAGTCAAGGTCCGACAGCAAAGACATTTCGAGCGAAGTCAATTCCAGGCAGTCTGACACCAGAGAAAAAAGCCTCTTACATCTATGTTGTAATGAAGCCCTCACAAAAGTCCACACTCTTAAATATTGACACTCACTGCGAAAAGATAAAGTTCACAATTATTGCCTGCCACTTCTGAAAAGTTGCCATCATATAATGGTTGCTTGGAATGGTAACAGATGCTAAAAGATGCCTGCAATGAATGGTGGAGAAAGATCCTACAAGTTTAAATGGTGACCGGAGGCTCCAAACAGCATCCTTGAACTGCAGGCAGGGAGGCTACCTGTCAAGAACCATCAAGGGGAGAAAGCTGCTCAGTGTGAGGCTGATCAGACAGCACCTAGAATACTGTAAACAGTTCTGGGCATCTCAACACGAGAGAGCTGTCAAGAAATTGGAAGAGATTCAAAGAGCATCAGGAAGCATCATTAAAGGACTGGAGGGACTGATTTATGAGAAAAGATTAAAAGAATTAAATACTGTCTGCACAGATCGAGCATAACTAAGGAGGGACATACTAACAACATAAATATGTGAAGGGCATACACACAGAAGGAGAAAGATTGTTATGTTGCCCCATGGAGGTATAAATAGAAATTAGAGTATGGAACGCATAAATGAAAATGTTGTCCAAATATTAAGAAACATGTCCTGACAATGAGGTCAATTAGACTTGAAGGAGCTTCCCAAAGGACAAGTAGAAATCCAGTGGCCAAGCCATTGACAACCAGTCCTGATGCAGAATAACAACATACTAAATACTCTCGGGTCTAGAAGCAGAAAAATGTGATTTTATGGAGAAATTCTCCCTACCTCTGAAGTATATTGGGGGTAATTATGATAAAGCTATTTGCAGTGCTTCAAATACCTTTATATTTAATACTTAACGGCAAACCCTTATAGGAGGTTTACAAATCGGGGATGCTCAGTGTTAGAGAAGTTTTACAGATCTTGCAGACATTTAAGTACAAAGTTAGGAGTCCATTCCAGTTTTTAGAACTTCAAAGCATATATCTTTTCCATAAATAGACAGATAGGAGCAAGTCTTGTGTTGGCCATTTTGAATATATTGCCAAAGAAGAGCCAGGGAGGATCAATGTCTGACTTGCCCAAGAGAATATTCACCTGACACAAGACAATCTTCAGCATCATCTGGATTTCAGGATCAGAAATACATTTTCAAAGGAGATGTTAAGCTTCAACTACTCTGAGGAATACATGCTGTCTCAGAAACGTTCACATTGTGAAACTGCAAGTACTCACAAAACATTATGCCTACTTTGACTCATTAATTTATTCATTATTTACTTGTTCATTAAATATATATTGAGTCCCATACATGCTTTGGACATCATGCTGAGACTACAGCTGTGGACAGATCAAAGTCCCTGTCCTCAAGGAGTTTACAATCTAGTTGGAAAGAAAGATAATGGAGAAATACAGTTTTAAGGATAGGTAGTGACAAGTTCAATTAATAAAGATAAAATAGAATGAGAAGGATGAAGAGACAAGCCAAAGACTGGCAGATAATATTTGCAAAAGACATATCTGATAAAGGACTGTTATCCAAAATATAAAACAAAATTTTAAAACTCAACAACAAGAAAACAATCTGATTTAAAAATGGGCCAAAGACTTTAACAAATACTTCATCAAAGAAGATACACATATGGCAAATTAGCATGTAAAAAGATACCCCAAGGGGCGCCTGGGTGGTTCAGTTGGTTAAGCATCTGCCTTTGGCTTATGTCATGATCCCAGAGTCCTGGGATCGAGCCCCAAGTTGGGCTCCCTACTCAGCGGGGAGTCTGCTTCTCCCTCTCCCTCTGCCCCTCCCCCCCCCGCTAGTGCTCACTCCCTTTCTCAAATAAATAAAATCTTAAAAATAAAAAAGATGCCCCACATACCATTAAGGGAACGCAAATTAAAACAACAATGAGATACCACTGTGTACCTATTAGAATGACCAAAATTTGATATACTGACAACACCAAATGCTGGCAAGGATGTGGAACAATAGAACTCTCATTCATTGCTGGTGGAAATGCAAAATGGTACAGCCATTTTGGAATATGGTTGGGTGGTTTCTTATAAAACTAAACATACCCTTCCCATATGATACAAAAATCATGCAATCATATGTGCTTATTGGTAGTTAAAGGAACTGAAAAGTGATTTCCATACAAACACCTGCATGAATATGTTTATAGCAACTTTATTCATGATTGCCAAAACTTGGAAGCCACCAAGATATCCTTCAGTAGATGAATGGATAAGTAGACTGTGGACAATGAAATATTATACAGTGCTAAAAAGAAATAAGCTATCAAGCCATGAAAAGACATGGGAGAACCTTAAATGTGTATTACTAACTGAAAGAAGCCAATCTGAAATGGCTACATGCTTATAATTCCAACAATATGACATTCTGAAAATGGCAAAATTATAGAGTCGTAAAAAAAAAAATTCAGTGGTTGCCAGGAGTTCAGAGGCAGAGGAGAAGAATGCACAGGCAAATCACAGAAGATTTTTAAGGCAGAGGAAATATGCTATATACTATAATGATGGCTACATGTCATTGTGCATTTGTTCAATCCCATAGAAAGCACAACACCAAGAGTTAACTGCCCTGTAAACTGTGGACTTTGGGTGACTATGATGTGTCAGTGTAGGTTCATCAATTGTAACAAACGTACCTCTCTGGTAGAAGGTGTTGATAAGGGGGGAGGCTATGTCTGTAAGTGGGGAGGGGCATATGGGAAATCTGTACCTTCCTCTTAATTTTGCTGTGAATCTAAAACTGCTCCAAAAAATAGTTTTAACATGCACACATGCAGGCACACACACACAGAGTGAGGAAGTAGACTAGGACGGGGGTTGTGATTAGCATGCTTATATCTGGAGGTCCTTGAAGCTATATTAGGAAAGCAATGCTTGAGCAGAGACCTGATTGAAGTGAAGGAGTGAGCTCCATCAAAATCATGGAAAGGGCATATCAGGTAGAGGATAGAGCAACATCAATTGCCAGGGGTGACATGAGTTGGTATGTCTGAGAAACAATAGTCAAGAGTTCACTGCAGCTGAGTGGAATGAGGGTGTAATAAGGGTTGAGATAGGAGATATGGTCAGGGGACAGATTCTAAAGGGTGTTATTGTGATTGTAAGCTCTTTTCACTCTGAAGTCAGAGGCTATTGGAGGATTTTGCTCAGAGAAGTAACATGCTCTCTCTTAAGTTTTAAAAGAATTCTTCTGGGTATTGTGTTGAATACCGACTACAGGGAAGTAAAGATGAAAGCAAAAGACCAGTTAATGGGCTACTACTATAATCCAGGTGAAAGGTAATGACAGTTTGGACCAGGGTGGCAGCAATGCAGGTAGATCCAATTTTGAAAATATAATCAATAAGATAGGCCAATTAGTTAGGGACGTGAGATAGAGAGATGTATCATGTTATAACATGTTATGTTCCACTGCAACTATTTTCTCTCTGTCTTCCTTTCTAGCTCACAAATCCCTTAAAAACAGATATTAATCACTATATTTATAGCACTTAGAAATGCCTGGAATACATCATCAGGTTGAAAAATGTAAATCCGTTGAATCAAATGCTCCTCGTATTCTAAGGCTAAGTAGTACAAAGAAGACCAACTGAGAGATCTTGCTTATGCCACTTCACAAAATGTGTCTCCGTTTCTTCATGTGTATGTTGAGGAAGTCTGCTGAGATCATTGGTTTTGCCAACCATTTTCAATTTAAGGTTATAAACTTTTCAGAAGGCTTGATTACAGCGTAGTCAATAAAAATCATAATTTGGGAGTATGTTGCTTGGAATCAAATCTTAGCTCTGCAAATTTATTTGCTGTCTGACCCTAACTAATTAATATACTAGTACTTCATCTGTAAAAGGAGGAATTCCCTGAAACCTCTGCAAAGGTTTTACAAATGGGGGCAAGTGGAGATGGACAAGATTTTGGGCTTTGATACACTCCAGTTTCTTCTGGAACAGTTCTACTTTTATCAGTCTATGTATTTATTATCTATGTAATGTTTCATTACAGGAAATGGTTTTGTGGGTAAAATGTGAATGAGAAAGCATGGGATTAAATAATACCTACAGTCCCTTCTAATGGAATATCCATTGGGTCACTCAGTAAAAGTTTGTGAAATACCATAATGAATCAGGCACAGTTTGAGGTGCTTCAAACACGACATTAAATCCCATAGATAGAGCCTTTGCCCTCACAGCTTTTACAGTGTAGGACTGTGTTCTTATCTGGGAGGTCCCTGGACCCCTAGAGAGTTATATATTTTTTCAGAAAGCCATGGACTCTTTGATATCATACACAATTTTTTGTAAGCCTGTATGTGTATTTGATTTTCCTAGAGACAACATATGCTGTTTTCATTAGAATATTTTTTCTGTAAAAACAACAACAAAAAATGAAAAGCCTTTCCATTGAAATATAATATCAAATTCTTAAAACAAACTTTGATCTCCAAAAATTAAGAACGACTAGACATAGTGATTGAAATCTCTTCCAGTTTTCTTATTCTATATGTCTATTTTTTCCTCTGCAATTTTGCTAAGATGGAGGATCTACATGTAAATAGAAATATGTATTG
This sequence comes from Phoca vitulina, assembly GCF_004348235.1. Taxonomy (NCBI): domain Eukaryota; kingdom Metazoa; phylum Chordata; class Mammalia; order Carnivora; family Phocidae; genus Phoca; species Phoca vitulina. Next base: position 18,132,316 of record NW_022589724.1, on the reverse strand, counting down.
TTATTTCTTTTGTACCTATAAACATAAATTGATACAAACATATTTTTAAAGTGCAGGCAAACTATACTATAGACAAATCCAAATGTGAGGAAGCATCCCACACTTTCCCCATCTACACATGAGAATTGATAAAAAATAGAATAAAATGTGACTTATATCAGAAAATGTTCATTCAATTTTGTGTTTTCCCCCAATATTGATTTCCTTTTAACAAATAAGTTAGTTTAAAAATCATCTACTAGACAGAGGAATCTGGCTGAGAAGAGGGTCTGTTCAGGAAAGGGTAACAGTTAAAAGTGTTCGGGGCCACTGCCTATTGGAAATCAATCAGAAGTGAAGATAAAACATTTCTACCATTATAATGGAAGTTGGTGGAAAATAGGATTTCATTTACGCAATTGTGATTTATAGGCAGCTTTTTAAATTTTTTTTTCTTATACAAGGACCTTTAGTCTCTTCCCAGCTCTACCACAAATTAGCTTTTTGAAAGAAAACAACATAGTTATTCTAAGCCTTAGTTTCCTCATCTGTAAATCCAAATTCAAGCTCCAATATCATTGGAGTATATCGAGATTTTTCAAAACCACACTTCTCATACCTAGCACATAATAGGAACACAGTAATTCCTTTTTTAAAAATAATAATTCTTAAATGAATGCATGAATGAATGAATAAATGAATGAGGGATTTACAAGTCATGTGTTCTGATGGAAAGAGTTCAAGTAATTAAAGGAATTAAAAGACATGAATTGCTCGCCCTGGTTTCCACAATTACCATGTGCATGATGCTGGGAAAGAGATTTAAAATTTCAGACCTCAGTTTTCTCATATGTGAAATGAGCCTCACTGAGATATGTGAAAACGATGTGAAAAACATTTTACCAACAAGAAAACACTGACACCACCCTCCCCATTTAATTGTGATCTCTGACGTAGCTTCTGAGCTTTACTATTCTCTGACTAGTGCCCTTCATTAATCTGCAGAGTTCGAGGACAAGCCTAGTGATCTCCTACACTCCCAGTCAGCTGCCACTGGAGAGTGGATCTCAGATAATAAAATTCAGGAGGAACACCTGGGAGGTGTGGATACTACTGAAGCCAAAGTTCTCTATTTTCCCCCTCTTTGCTCATTCTACTGTCAGTGTATCACATGTAAAAAATATGCACTAAAGAAAAAAAGATTCACACCAAAAAATCTGTCTGAACAAGCAGCAAATGTACCCAAATTATGTTAAAATATATTAAATATAATAAATGTGTATTGCCTTTTTCATGAAAGTTGCCAGAGCTATTTTGGGGCTTGATTCGAATCCAACCTCCCCCTGAGACTTAAAGGTTTTTAACATGCAGTTTACAAGAGAAGAGAATTTGGTTTTATATAGTATACTTTGTACTTCAGTTTTCCAAAGGAGCATCATAAAGCATCATGTTAGATCTCTGCCTTGTGGGAAGTGCCGCCAGATGCAAGAGTCATTATGAATCCAGTGCTGGGTCATGCTGAGTTCTGATCAGCTGACTTGACTTTACAAGGTGGCAGTGGCATGTCTTGCTAGGGTTCAGAGTACAGAGAGAACCCAAAGGGGGCAGTCAATTCACAGGAGTAGTGCAACGTGGGGTTTTGAGATTAAATCAGCCAGAGATGAGAGGGAAACGTTTGGAGATGAGAAATGGAAAATATACCAAAAATAGCAAGGCGAACTGACTCATTTCTGAGATTTCTACTGTTGTTCTGCACAGATAGACTAGAATCCGTCAGCTCCTCAGATCCAGCTGTGACCCAAACAATGCAGTTAATTCAACATAAACATTTGCTGAGCTCTTTCTCTGGTCCCAAACATTTAGTCAAGATCATTTCTCACATAGATTTGACATCATGTCTCTCTCATTGGTCACCCCTCACTGATCCTACAGTTAATTCCCTTTCTCATACCTTTGGTGCTTCTTTCCTGAAATATTTCACTGGTTCTTTTAATGGTCTCCTTGCTCCCAAATCCACAAAACACAAATCACCAGATTACATGAATCATGCCATTTTCCAGTGTAGACGATGACATCTTCCAACAATCCTATGGAAAAAGTATCATCATCCCCATTTTATGAATAAGGGACTCACTCATGAATTTTTACATGAAAATTTATTCTCTCTGTGGTGTGCTCTCACAGTATCTATTTCCATATTACTCTTACCGCAAATGTTTTATCATCTATCCATCTGAATGTCCATCTTCTAAACTAGAATTTGGATTTTTCAGGGACTGAGATCTCATCTCATTTATCTTTATATCTCTGGTGACTAGATCAAAGTGAACGCTAGTTAAAAAGCTGAATGACCACATATAAGTGCATGCTTGAATGAATGTCTGCATGAATGATGAATGAACATGAACTGTGTTGATGGTTCTATAGCTCTGTAAAGGAGGAAAGAGTACATTATTTCCTGAAGCATGTTTTATAAAACTCTAGTTTAATGAGATCATCGATAAAAAACAAAAAGCTCTTGGGTCCAAAATGATTATAAAATTTGAAGAATCTCATCCAGAATATTCTCAAAACAGACAGCAAGAAGACACAAAGTACATTTTTTAAAATTTTGCCTAACGCAGGGTTTTCCAAATGTATTTGATCACAGATGCCTCTTTCTCTTCTTCCTCCTTCCACCCTGTCCTCCTCTACTTCATTCTCCTCCTCCTGTTCTTGTTCTTCTCCTTTTTGCACAAGAGGAATGAACAATTCCAAAACAATTACTATTGCAAATATAAACTAACAATCACAGGGCCATCTGAGTAATTTAGGTATTGTCTATAGCAGAGACTGCTCCAGGAGGTATTTTCAAAATTGAGGTTCCATAGAACTAGTCAGAAGACACCACAGAGGCTCCGAGGTTTGATCTGTGATAACCCTGCTCAAAATCATTTGTCATGTTCTTGAGAGTCTAATACAAGCTTTCGATAGTGTGCTTTTTGCAGCAGTTGGCAGATTCCAGAAAACGTTAAAGAAAACTGAGCTGAAGGACTGAGTGTCGAGGTAGGCACAGTCTTGGTACCTCCATCAAACACTGGGAACGTTTTATTAGAGAACAGAGGCAGGCACGAAGCTCTGTGCACTTTCCAGTCTGAACAGAGCTGAAGAAATCACAAGCCAGTTCTCAGCACTGACTCACAGTCCCTGAAGTGGTGAGGATGGAAAATCACTGCTCTGAGTAGCAACAAAATGAAATATTTCTGAACACCTTTTCCTGACAGGTTTAAAAAAGCAAAGGAAGCAAAGGAAAGGGGGTTGCTGGCTGTGAAAGTCTTGGATGAATGTATTGAGAGCAGTTATTTTAGTGGTGCTGGTGATAAAAATTAAGTGGGGGCCTTATGGGAAACGTACATTTCCTCGGAATGTGTTGGGACAAATGCGGGTTTTTAGAGGCGATCTCAGAGGCTGGAGGGTGGTGGCAAAGAAGACAAAGTCAGAACAGGGGCAGGGTGAGAGGGGGAGGGAGACCAAAAAAGACACACTTTGCAAAAGCAGAGGAGATAACATTTAAGGATATCAGGGGCAGCCTGTAAGATACTCAATTCTAGCAAAGCAAGGAAGGGAGAAGGAGAAGGACAAATCAAGGGAAGGAGAGAGAGAGAAGTAGGAAAGGCAAAATGAGGAAAGGGATAGAGAGGGAAGAATTCAGAAAGAACATAAAGTAGAGAGGAGGGAGAGGAGAGAGGAAGGCATGAGTGTGTATCATTGCAAATTAATGAAACACAGCTTAATAAAACTGCAAAGTCCCTGGGGGTCAGACTGACTTTGGCTAGGAATCCACCTCTGCCATTTGGTAGCTGTAGACCTTAAACAAATACATAAATTCTCAGAACACTTGTTTTTTTTCTTGTTCTTCTTCTTCTTCCTTCTCTTCCTCCCCCTCCCCCCTCCTCCTCTTCCTCCTCCTCCTCCTCCTCCTTCTTCTTCTTCTTTGAAACAAGGATAGGAATCTCACTGAGCCACTTTATTGTTTAAATAAATAATGTTCATGAAGGGTCTAATACCAAACCTGATATATTGGTAGCATTCAAGCATAGTCACTTCTTAAAAATTGCATAACATAGATACCTAAGCAAAAAGTGGAGGAAAGAAATGTTCTTGTATAATGAGTGCTAGGCACATATGTTAGCTTATATTATTAGTAGTAGCGGCAGAAGTAACAATGTCATCATTAGATAATCTTATGCCTTATGCTGATTCATATAATGTTCTATAGAACATTGATCTTCTTGGTAGCTCATGAAGAGGGGAATGCATTGATTGTATCATCTTTATCTAAATCTGACTAGTGGTTTTAAGAAACAGAAAAACATGGGGACTTGCCCTGGCTAAGGGAATTATGGGTATGGTAGAAGATTGGGCAAAAAACTCAAGTTCAAAAGGGGCTGCTGGGTCTGTCAGTAGGTCAGAACCAGGCTCTAACGGGCACCTCTAGACAGAGCAGGTTTCTCTCTCACATCTGTTCTTCTTTATATACACCTTACTTCCCTGCCTCTAGTTGCAGGTGAATTCAATGGTACTCCTCTGTCTTGGATGCAGCCATAGATTACCAGCACCATTCAAGAAAAATTCTGTTTGGTTGAATCCCAATTTCTAACCTTTAAGACAGAAAATCTGACCTTCCCCTCATGAAGCAGGAAACTTGCATGGTTTAACAAACTGAGAGTGGAGAGCATAGGAAAAAAGTTTTTTGGAAAGAGTCAGAAATCTGGAAAAAAAAAAAAAGTTTGCCCTGCATTTTTGGTGAGTCTTATGTATTGAAGATACCAAAACATCCACACACAAAAAAGAAATTTGTTCAGCTTCAACACAGCTTTAATAAAACTTATTTTACCCAGAGCCTTTTATTAACATCAGAACATATGATGGATCTGTACGCAATTCACAGGACATGTAGGATTTTAGAACCAAGGGGAGAGAAGGCAAAGAACCCTTAAACACAGGCAGACTGTAATGATCAGTGGTTCTACATAGTCCCATTTCAAAAGCGAGGAGAACTGAGACTCAGAGAAATGAAAATATCCGAGGTCACATAGGTAGCTAGTGGCAAACTACGATCCAACTGTCTGAATTCCCAGCTTAATATCATTATTTTACACCCTGTTGATTCCTAAGGGCTGCTATTGTTGAGGCATTGCTAGATAATCTATGAAGCTGGCTACCACCTGAACCCCTAACCCATTAAGCCCTCCGGGATTGGCACGTCGAGATTGGATTTTTAAAAGAGCCAATGAAAAAAAATCACATTTAATTCACTTGGCTGGGACACAGCTATTCTATAAAGTAAAGGATGCCTGGAGAATGAACCCAGTATGATACTCGTGCTGACTACAAAGTCCTTTAGCTACTCTATTCATTAAAAGATTTCTAATTTTTGTGAGACAAGTTGGTAGCATTTATCAATCACCAATGACCTTTCCTTGGACGGATGCAGTGATGGGCAAGTGAAAAAATACTAGAATGTGGCTGAACTCACAATCCAAACCACTCCCTTCTCCCAATCAGCCCACCCCCACATATGAACAATTCAATATCCTGGCTTCTGAATTTTGTTGTGAGTTTGATTATAAATCTTTAAATAAATATGCTCCAAGATCAGCCAATAAAAGGCAATTAGATGTTTCATTTGCAGCCAAAGTATAGCTATTTTGTAGGATTTGGCTGTTTAGCAGGGGACATTTTGAGATATAAGTTTCAGATAACAATGAAACTAATCTTTACATGCTCAATTACTTCATGTGATGCCTTGCCTGGTTCCTGCTACTTTCAACTTTTCTTTATTCTGTTGAGTGATTTGGCTTTCAAAGATACATGCTTGGCCACATGCAGAGGACTGGGACCAATCCTGCCTCATTGCAGAAGGGCTCAGGAATGTTCATTCAGTCATTTGGAAGACTAAACATAAAGTTGGTTTTACTGGGATCTAGCTCTAGAATGTGTCTGGCTTTTAGTAAATGGGATTGCTTTATTTTTCTGATTGGCTATCCATCTTATATTTAAGTTTCAGTAAATCAGTTTCATGTTTGCACTTATGTGCCTGAATCCCAGCTTGTTTAGCATGCCAGGGAGTGGTGTGGTTCTTGCATTGGACTCAGACATCTGCACTGAATCTCATACTAATACTTACTAGTTTTGTGACCTTGGGCAAATTACCTAACTTAACTTAGACTCAAGTTTTCTTTTTTGAAAAATGGGGCTGATTATTTCTACCTTAGAAAAGCTCAAAATAGATATTGTATCTAAAGCACCTGGTATTCTATATATATTTTTAAATGACAATTACTCACTTCAGTGCTATCCCAGGTCTTTCAAACTGGATATTTGTTTATTCTCTTATCCCTCTTGTTCCTCCTCCTCATAACCCACCTAGTCTTTGGTACGCCTGTGTATCAGCTCTATCTAGATCTCCTGGGTACTAAAGGGCCACAGACTCTCTGAAGATGTATTTATTTATTCTCCATACTCATCAAGATTTGCATTCAACTTCCTTTCAGTGGGATGAGTATGTGTCTGCTGACTCCACTGAGTATGTCTGATTTTCCAATCTTAAAACCTCCCAATCTGGTCTCTCTATCAAGTACTTGGCTCCTATTCTTAGTCTGATGTTGGATATGTACGACACAAACCATATGCCATTGTCTGAGAGTATAGAAGTTAGTTGTCTCATAGAACATATACCAAGATTTTAAGAAAACAGAATTGATCAATAGAATATTTATATTATCTGTGATCCATTTTCAGTTATATATTTAAATCAGGTAATTTATATCTTCTATTAAAGTTTCTCAGCAATTACATTATTTGGAAGATTCTCCTGTAATGGGATCAAGGGAGCAGACATGCAAGTTACTTCAACAAGACTTTGAAATAAATAATAAACAGGCAAAAATATATAAGGCTAGGAAGTCCAAGATCAAGGTGCTGATAGAGTGTCTAGCGAGAGCTAACTTCCTGGTTCATAGACAGCTGTCATGGCAGATGAGGGGGTGGGATCTATGGGGTCTCTATTATAAAGGCACTAATCTCATTTATGAGGGCTCTGCCAGAATGACATAATCACTTACCAAAGGCTTCACCTCCAAATTATCATCAAATTACTATTACATTGTTATATTTGGTTTCAACATAGGAATTGGGGGCAGGAGGGACACAAACATTCAACCTATATAAGTGTGGACGTAGTTAATCACAAGACTGCAAATCACAAGTATTGCCATTTTGATGCAAAGGGCTGCTTTTAAATAAAATCTTAATGATGTGGTCAAGAAAAAAAAAGATAAATGGTATGAGGATATCTTCAATCTCATACCAATGGGATTTGAGGAATGGGAGACTGTGAAAGATAATTATTAACTGATGACAGAATAAAAGAAAGGAGGCTGGCTCAATATTTTAACCCAGAAGCCAATGATGAGGAGATTAAGTTCGTATGTGTGATTGAAGACAATATCATAACCATGAAAACATCAATCTCCAAAAGAAAACTGATACACAACTGGTGAGTGCCAGAAATATAAAGAGAAGTCAGTATTTGAGTTCATGTCCAGAAGCCCACAGTCTAATGAAAAAGATAAAAAGTCAACTGCATGGGAATCATAAAGATAAGACAAATGTGCACTGGTAGTAAAGAAGAGAAAACATCTGGGCACATGGGGTAACACTTGGGAGAGAGCAGATGTCACTGAAGAAAGACAATAAAGGATCAATAGTAGTCTTCATAAGATGGTGAGAGGATACTCCAAGAACAAGGGACAAATTTATGGATAAAAGAAAATTCAGTGAACAAGACAAAAAATATATGCCCAATTTTCACTATTTACTAAAGGCTCTATTGTAACCAGAGCTTTATTCAAACTATATGAAACCAAACTTTAAGCCAATTCTATGGAAGCCATCCAAGACATGGCATAGGTTGAAAATATAAATGCCTCAACAAATGCTGGGTGGGGTGGGGGGAGGTAAAAACATAGGTTCTTAAAATAAACCATATATATTTTGGAGGATGATCTAATCTTTTGAAATACACATCCAATAAAAGATGGACATACCATTTTATAAATTATTTCTCAGTGTGCCTTACGAATGACAGACCCTGGAAGATTACACAAAGATTGGGTGTCATTACCTTATGGAGGTTAGTCTCCTTTCACTCTTGGAAGAACTAGTCACCTGTGGCTCCTAATGTGAATTCTTTTTTTTTTTTTTTTAAGACTTTATATATTTATTTCACAGAGAGAGAGACAGCGAGAGAAGGAACACAAGCAGGGGGAATGGGAGAGGGAGAAGCAGGCTTCCCGTGGATCAGGGAGCCCGATGCGGGGCTCGATCCCAGGACCCTGGGATCATGACCTGAGCCGAAGGCAGACACTTAACGAATGAGCCACCCAGACGCCCCTCCTAACGTGAATTCTTAATCATTGAGCTGAGACTGTAACCTATGAACCACTGAATACTATTCATCAACACATATTGAGTAATTCTTGGTTACAAGCCTGATGCCTGTGAGAATCTATTCTAAGAGCAGGAGCCCTTAAAGAATAATACAGCTTTCATCCTTACCACTGTCCTTAAACTGTCTTCCAGAGTCACCCTGACCACTGTTTTGATAAAAATCAAGTGATTGAGACTGGAACAAAACTGTTTACCCTGCTATGCTTAAAATATCAGCAAGATTTGACATTGGTGATCACTCCTCCTTACTTGATACACTCTTTCACTTCTCTTCCAGATCATGCTCTCATGGTTTCTTCCATGTTCACTGACTACTTACTCCTTCTCAGTCTTATTCACTAGCTCTTCTTCATCGCACTGACCACTTAACTCCAATGTACTTCCAGGTTTAGTATTGAACTTCTTTTTGGCATCTACTCACTCCCTTGATAATCTCACTCAATGGCTTTGAATACCAGGTATATTTCATAACTCCTAAAGTCTCCCATTTACTTCTAAACATCAGCTTTGTGTACACTAATGCCTACTGAACTTTTTCCCTTGACGTTCTAGTAGGCACCACAAACATAAAAATCTAAAACTGAATTCTTCGTCCCCTACCTCACAAAACTATTCCACTTAGAGGGTTTCCTATTTCAGTTAATGGGAAATTACCTTCTCAGACCAAAAATCTTAGCATCATTTTGACTCTTCTCTTTTTAACCCCTTTGCCAATTCAGTAGCTAATTCTGTTGGTCTTGCATTTGAAGTATATGCATTTGAAGTATATCCAGAATTTAATCCTTTCTCACCACCACCATTGCTACCACTATGGTCCAAGTCACCATCATCTCTCACCTGGACTATTACAATAGCCTCCTATTTACTCTTGCTGCTTCCACCTTTATCACCCTTCTCCTCATCAATTCTAAACACAGAATCCAGATCAAATCCTTCCAACAATTGAGTCCTCATGTTGCCAAGAATGCAGTAGCCTACAAGGCCCCATGTGACTTGAGAGAAATCTCTGTGATCTCAACTCATTTCCCTCACCAGCCATAATGGCCCCCTTGATGTTCAGTAAATATTCAGGGACATATGTAAGCTAATCCTTTGAAGTTGTTCCCTTTCATTAGCCTAGTCTTCCCTTAGATGTGTTACATTTACTTCCTTGATGTATTTGCTTAAATCTCATCTTCTCTTTGGTGCCTACATTGGCCACCATATTTTAAATTGTATTCCTCACTCCCTGAACTCTCCATTCTTATTCCCTACTCTATTTTTCCATGTTATTTATTATCTTCTAATATATGCTTTAGTTTATCCTTCTTATTTTGGGCCTCCCCAATAAAACACAAATTCCATGAGGCCAAGGACTGTTTTTTGTACTGTTTTATTTCCAATGCTTAAAAATGGGTTTATAACATCCATAGTAAGAGCTCAATAAATCTTTGTTGAATGAATGAATAATAGATCCTAAAGTTATAAATTATAGAGTATGCTGGAGCCAAAAGTAATCTTAAGAATCATCTAAGGTGATTCTTAAATCTTTTTTTAAAAAAGAATCATCTAAGGTAATTCATGTACTTTTTACAGATGAAGAATCTGAATCTTTTTTTTTTAAGATTTTATTTATTTATTTGTCAGAGAGAGAGAGCACAAGCAGGGGGAGCGGCAGGCAGAGCAGGCAGAGGGAGAAGCAGGCTCCCTGCTGAGCAGGAGCCTGATGTGGGACTCGATTCTAGGACCCTGGGATCATGACCTGAGCCAAAGGCAGCCGCTTAACCAACTGAACCACCCAGATGTCCCAAGAATCTGAATCTTTGAAAAATAAACCGATTCATCTGTAATAGGAACATAAGTCTACTAATATATAGATCAGACTATTGTTTTTTTTATTGCTGTATCTACAAAGACAAGCACAATGCTTGGCTTGGAGCAAATGCTCAATGAGTATCTTTTGAATGAGTCTCTCAGTGTTCTTTCCATCACACCATACTGGCAGCCTTAACTTGTAACTTGGTGGAGCTCTGGAAAGTGGATGGGTGGAATAGATTACTTCCAAAGTTTATTTTGACTATAAATTTCTCTTAAGCAGGCATTCTAAATATCTTGCTAGTTATTATATAATCATTCTTTTCTCCCCCATACTTTCCCTCACTCCCTTTCCAATGGTTGTGTAAAACTTCCTACCTCCTTCCCCCAAAAAAAGAATATTAGAAAACCTCTCTTTGATTTTTTTTAAGATTTATTTATTTATTTGAGAGAGATTGTGCAGGAGCAGGGGGAGGGAGAGGTAGAGGCAGAGGGAGAGGGAGAGAATCCCAAGCTGACTCCATGGGGACCGTGGAGCTGACTTGGGGTTCGATCCCAAAACCCTGAGATCATGACCTGAGCCGAAATCAAGAGTTGGTTGCCCAATCAACGAGCCACCTCGGTGTCCCAGAAAACCTCTCTTTGGACTGTGAAATTAATAACTTCTGAATAAAATATGAAGATTATGCATCCTTAGTTACCTGAACCAGGTTATTAGCCATGGTTGACATGATTTGGTGACCATAGCAGGGCTGGTTTAGGAGCAAAGTTGTTGATGGAATTTAGAGTGAGTTTTGAGGAAATTTAAATTAGCTCACATTTACCAAAAATATTTTAATTCCTGAAATCCAATCTTTAACAAATCACATTCTCTTCTCGAGTGTTTAAATGCAAAAAATAAGAAATTCATTCATTCTTTCATTTAACATATATTTAAATATCTAATAGTTTTCATATGATAATGTTGAACACAAGAGACATAACATTGTCCTCATGAAGTTTACAGCCCAGTGAGGGGAAGACATTAATAAAATGACTACACAAGCATATAACTAATTTTAAACTGTGGTCAGTGAATTAATGAAAATGACAGGTTGCCATAAGAATATATAACTGGTCCAGGGTGGAGCGGGTCATGGAAAAGCCACAATTGAGCTAAGACAAAAAAGATAAAGAATATTACCTTGGAAGTTTTTGGGAGAAGAAATTCTTCCAGGTGGAGGTGAATATGCAAATATTCTGAGGAGATAGCTCGGCTCCTCGAGCAACTAAAGTGGACCAATTTTGCTGGAATAAAGAGAACAAAGAGAAGACAAGTCCACATATATAACAGGATCTACATTTTTAGTCTTTAAGAGTAATGGGGAGGTTTTGAGATCACATACCCCAAAGACTGGGTCCCCCCAAATTCAATAATGTACATGAGCATTTAGGTCATGTAGGTTTTTAGATAGAAAGACTTGAACAGAATGTGTTACTAATGGCTAAAATGAGAAACTGTTTTTGAACATTAATTGTGTCTAATTCAAAATTTCCCCAGATGTTATTCCAAGTCTGTATGTATTTGTTGACATCATCACCACATATGCACATATCTTAACTTATATTTTCTTTTCCTTTTAAAGAAACTCAGCTTAAACAGATTTCCCTGTCATTGTTTTCCATAAAGCTCTCCTAGTGCTTGAGTTTTTAAAAAATGAGTTCAATCTTAGTTCAGTTTCGGCTATAGTTCAAGTCAGGTCTCGATTTGCCTGAACCCATTTCTCTTCCCTAGGCAATACGAGTCTTGCCTAGATTTGCTCTTTAGATGAAATAGAGTTGCTAGTTTCAATTTCACAAGACCTCATATTAGAAGCTATTTCTCTTTTAAATAATAACAGAATCCCAGGCAAAGATGGTCAGGCAGAAAAGTTTCATAAAGCTGTGAACAATAGGCTGGTACTGGAATTGATTCAAATGTTTAATTATTTGTTGAGAGAAGGTTGTCTGGAGGCTTCACACAAGAAGAGACTTTATTGATTTTTATTATTCAGGGAAGGTAATAATTTTGATATAAAAAAAAATGGACCCAATTCCTCTGTTAAGCAATAATGACAAAATGTTTGTCAAAATAATGCTAGCCACTGAGAAAACGAAGGGTCCAGAGAGCTCTTCTTCTTTATTTCATGTCATCAATCTTGTGGTCTCCAAACCTGCAGGGACTGTCACAATAATGTAGGTTGCATTGAAGATATTTCTAGAGTTGAGAAAAGATACACCAATTTCTTTGTATTTATGTCAGTATCAGACTAACGTCTTTGACGGAATGCACTGTAATAACAGGCCCAGTAGCTTCAGACATCAGCCAATATTTTTAAGGAGACTTGTGGTCATTTAGCATAGGTAGATAATGACCATATGAGGTCCAAGGTAACTAGGTCAGACGTTACAACAAGATTAATATATTTCATATATTGTGAGTGAACAAAATCAAATAGAATCTACAGAGGGATTAAGAATAGGTAAAGGATGACACAATAATGTAACAAATAATCTGAAGTACTTGGAAGCAGCATCATGTGAAGAAAAGAGCATTTGCAGAGTTAAATTTAGAACATCTAAGTTTTAAGTCCACTACTGCTCCTAAATAGCAACATATTTTTGGGAAAATTACTTTGTCTTTTTGGGCTTCTGTTTCTGCAACTGTAAAACGGAGCTAAAAGAAAAAAAAAAAATCTCTGAAGCCCTTTTCAAGATCTATGATTTTATAAAAATCATTGAAAAACTGATAGGTGAGTTTGGGAACTGTAAGTATAATCAACTAGAGGGGAACTGAAATAAGGAATAAACAAGACAGCATACTCGTATTTCCCAGTAATATGGGGAGAAGTGGAATGAAGGAATCAGAAGGGCGAATATGAAGATGGATGGAGTTTGTAGAGGAAGAACCAACTGGAAGGGAGAAGCACTTTCTTAAAGATATTGTTCCAAGACTGCAGCCATTCATGTTAGAATCTGGAATTCCAGGATTACCTTAAGGTATGTACTCTAAAAATTAAAGTTCAAAAGTGACGTTAGTTATGCAAGAATTTAGGTTGATTTATCTGTTGGTGGAATATGGCTAGGAGTCTAAAGAAAATGTATCAGCAGAATGGATGTCATCCTGCTTTTCCCTCAGGAGTCCTCATTATCCCTCAAAAAATTAATCAGATTTATAAACAATATATTTTGCACCTCCCCATATTTATGGAACATCCAATATAGGAAAATATGCCATGTCTTTATTTCATGTAATCCTTGAACATAAGTAGTAATGTCCTTATGTTATACACGGCTATGTGGAATGCTAAGGACTTAAGTTTGTGATAGAGCTGAAATTCCAATGAATATGCTCTTTCCAGAACTAGGCAAGGACTACCTCCTAAGTGCTTTGTCCCTTCTTATTGATCTGTACACATTAAAAAAATGTTCTGGATCTTCTAAATTACTGGCTACTTCACGCATGCAATCAGGAAGTCTTCAGATACGTGAACATGAACTTATCTGAAAATAAGTGAGGACATTGAGGAACATTTAGGAAACTATATCTTACACTGTACAGATTGACTTTTTTTAAAGATTATATTTATTTATTTGTCACAGAGAGAGAAGGAGCACAAGCAGGAAGAGCAGCAGGCAGAGGGAGAAGCTGGCTCCCTGATAAGCAAGGAGCCTGATATGGGACTCAATCCCAGGACCCTGGGATCATGACCTGAGTTGAAGGCAGACGCTTCACCAACTGAGCCACCCAGGTATTCCTGTACAGATTGATCTCTTAAGTAAATTTTCCCAAGCTAACTTTTCTTTTCATCCAAAAGTGATAGTGAAAAATCACAAAGGAGTCTCTTCATAATAAGGGGAGGGCATGAGTTAATGGCCTTCAGTGTAGACATGATAGTGGAGAAGAGATGAGATATGGGGCATATAGGCTGAATGAAGATGATGGAACTGAATTTAGTGGTTGATTGGATATGGGCAGATGAAGGAGTGGGAAAAATCTGCAAGGTTTTTGACTTGGAATCTAGGGCAGATAATACTTACAAATAAGAAAAAATACAGTGGTGTAGAGAGAAAGCCTTTCCTTTACTACCCATTCTGCCTTACTAAGCTGTTCATGCTTATGGGCTCCTGTCAGCCATCACATGATACATATGTCATTGCTTTTCACCTTTCTAAAAAAGCCTAGCTTAGCCCCACACCAGGCCACATTCTTGGTTTGGCTTCCCTCACAGCCTCATTGAAACCAGAGAGTTGCCCTAAAGCCTAATTTTCCTTTACTTGTATAATAATGTGAGCAAACAGATCATTGATATCTACTGATACCTATTGATCGTTGGGCTGGGTCTGTACCTGTCAGTGTGAAATAGAAATGGATAATTATCCCAGAGATGTCTTTGTAGGTATCAGCCGTAAAAAGTAGATCCTTAAGTTTTACTTAAGTAATTTGAGTAAAATAAGATTTTTACTCACATGATTTAAGCTTTTGTAGCCCATTTAAGAACGCATTTTCCCTTGTTCTTTAGTTTTTTATATGTTATATGAGATTATGTCTTCTGTTTGGGCTTTCTCAGAGAGCATATCAGTCTTTAATCACTTGGGACTCAGCAAATATGAACCAGTTTAGTCATTTCTCCAAGGTTTCAGAGGATGTTCCCGGACCCCATGGATTAGAATGCATCCTTACCTCCCTCCAAATTGACTAGCATTCCTTTTAGTTAATATGGATTCATTACATGAGAAAAGCACATGGTCCTGTTCACTCCTCATTATTCTAAAGAACGATGATGCCAAGAATTGAAAAAAAAACAAAAAACACCAAAAAACTCCCAATATCATTAGACACTGATATGATATCAAAGCTTATAGTAGTAACGGTTTAAAGGCAGAGTAAAGAAAATAAAGAAAATCATAATAATGCTGGTTCATGTGCTTTGGGAGAATGGAAAGAGTTTAAATTATTAAACTGTCAAGTTGTCAGGACAGAGACAAACTCAAGTCTGGAGCTGAATCCCTCTGTGGCCCTCACCCAGGCAGCTGAGAGCACAGAAGGAAGGGGGTGGAAGGAAGGGAGGTTTTAAAATTCAAATGCCTCCTGTCCTGAGTGTGCATTTCTATCGCAATTCCCCAAGAGCCTGGTAGCTAGTCTGTCTCTTTGAGTCATAGGTGTATTTACTTATTCTGAGAGCAATCCTTAGGAAGCAGAAGAACTAAACAAGTTTAGAAGCATGTTCTGGAAGAGAAGAGGAAAGGAAGACATCATGGCAGGGTATGATGGTTTTTTAAGTTTTTTTGTTTTTTTTCAGCTTCTTCTACAGAATAAGAAAGTAAGTATTTATTTGCATGTACATGGGTTCATGACATAAAGCTCCAAAGTCATACTCCCACACCACATGTTCTAAAATGCATTTTGCAAATTTTAGAAACTAAGACCTTGCCACAGCGTGTGGCTTGTTTAAGGCCTCATAACATTCTATGATATATGTAAATAGAGGATAGATAAGATATTCAGATCCTAATACATTTTATAATAGCACTCTCAGGGAACAGGACAGGGCTTTAGCCACTTGCTTCCTCTGTGACAGCCTTCCCTGCTGCAAAGTGTTTGTGATTCTGAAGACTTTCCGTGTGGTGGGGGTTGGAATACACATGTATCTAGAGCATCATCTTAAGAGCTTGTGGAAAAGTTTCTCCCTTCCAAACAGGTAAGAGAAAGAAAGACGATGGGGAGGAGAAGTAAGTCGACTCTCAGAGTGGTACCAAGATCTTGGCAATGTGGTCTTTGTGACAAGTTTAAAACATACTGTGAATGATTCTTTCTCTGAATCTTGTCATATTTTACCTCTTGGAATAACCTCGCTTCTCCTTTTTGCCTGACCATTGCTACACTTGACTGAATGAATGAATGAATGGATGGATGGATGGATGAAGCAGTTAATGTGAAATTATTTGCCACATTTGTGGATCATGTCTCACATGACTAACAAAAACAGCACATAAGCTAATCATCAGGCACTACATTTTTTTTTTGAATTTGACAAAGGTGGTTCAATAAAGATGGCGTAGCCCCTGTTTTGTTTTGTTTTTCCAGAGTGTGCTCCCATGTTAACCCAGCAAATGTGTGGGTACATCTCATTTTGTATGAACATCCAATTAACACGTGCATCTTGATTCTTGCAGCTGAAGTAAATATTAGTGAATTTGTGTTTATAGGTCTGATTTTCTGTATTTCTCTTCACAGTGCCCTAGAAACAGTTTTTTTTTTATCAGATTTTTTACTCTTTGATTGCCGTATACAGCTTTTCATCCTTGTGTTGTCATTCATTGCTGGAAATGCAATTACCTGTCTTAATTATTATCAAAATGTATTCAAGAAAGTTTGATCAAGAGAAAGGAGAATTCCACTTCAACCACTTCTGTTTTAACATAAGTATAATTTTTTCCTATGAGAGTTAGTTGACTTTATTTTTTTCTTTTCTAGCTTTATTGAGATTTAATTGACACATAGCATTGTGAAAGTTTAGTTGTATAATGTAATGATTTGATATGTGTATATAATTGCAAAATGATTACCACAATAAGGTAAGTTAGCACATATGTCACCCTCAAATACTTACAATTTTGTGTGTATGTGTGTGTGGCGAGAACTTTTAAGGTCTTGGTAACTTTCCAATATACAATACAGTGTTGTTAACTATGGTCACCAGGTTGTACATTATATCCCCAGAATTTATTCATCTTCTAAGGGGAAGTTTGTACCCTTTGAACAACATGTCCCCAAATCCTCCCACCCCTGGCAACCACCAATCTGCTGTTTCCATGAGTTTATTTGTTTTAGCTTCCAAATATAAGTAAGATCACACAGTATTTATGTTTCTGTATCTGACTTAAGGACTCGAGATCCATCCATGCTGTTGCAAATTGCAAGATTTTCTTTGTTTTTATGGCTGAATGCATGCACACACATTTTATCTCTTTATCCATCAATGGACACTTAGGTTTTTCCATGTCTTGACTATGGTAAATAATGCAATGATGAACATGGGGTCACAGATATGTCTTCAAGATAGTGATTTCATTTCCTTCAGGTATATACCCAGAAGTGGAATTGCTGGATCATATGGTAGTTTTTTGGGTTTTGTTTTTATAATTTTTTGAGGAACCTCCATACTGTTTTTCACAGTGGTTGTACCAATTTATCTTCCTACCAACATTGAACCCATTATACAAGGGTTCCCTTTCCTCCATATCTTCACCAGCACTTATCTCTGTCTTTTCGGTAATAGCCCATTCTAATAGGTGTGAGGTGATATCTCATTGTGGTTTTGATTTGCATTTCCCTGATGGTGAGTGATGCTGAGCACCTTTTCATATTCCCACTGGCCATTTGAATATCTTCTTTGGAAAAATGCCTCTTCAGGTCCTTTGCAGATTTTTAAATCAGGTTATTATCATTATCATTATTATTGCTATTGAGTTATGCAAGTTCCTTAGTTTGCATATTAATCATTTATCACATGTATGGTTTGCTAATGTTTTCTCCAATTCTGTAGGTTGCTTTTTCATTTTATTGAGAGATAGAGAAGAGAATGATTCATTAGCATATGAATAAATGAATGAAATAATTCAATCAAATGTGTACTTGAAGTTGGATGAGGGAAGGGATGAACATTGGTGAAGAAATGAACTACGAGGTAATAACAACGTTCATTTAACCATTGCCTTGATGCCGACAATCTCCTCTACACAAGGTTATCACATGCCTGACATATCAGTAACAAGTCAAGGCATGGATAGTCTTTACTAGGTTCAAATGCACAATTGCAACCTACATTCTAAAATTGTTTTATTGGTAATTGAATAATTACACTGTGTTTTACCCCTTTCAGAGTCTTGATGGAGTGAGGCCCAGGAAGATAATATTTATTTGGAATGGGAGAGAGAAATGAAAAACGAGGGAGGCAAGAAAAAAGGGAATTAATACCTACTGAAATAATAATATAAACCATTACACTTTGGGATATTTTGCGTCTTTGTTTATGCCTTATGACAGCCTTATGCAATTATCTTATTATTCCTGTTTTACTGAAAAGAAGGATAAATAAAGGCAAGTTTCCTTCAGGGGGCTGAGGGAGTGGTAAGAATAAGCTGAGAAATGACATGAGAGGGTGTGGAAGGGGAAAGGAACTCAAAAAAAGGATATTGAAAACAAAATTTCTCATGTACATAGCACCAGGATGTGTACTGCTACAAAATAGAATACAGATAGCCATAAGAGAGGATTCCAATAATTAAAGCATCTGAAGCATATTTCAAAAGTTCCATTCCTTGACTACATGAATAACATGGCAGACAAAAATCAATTTTGTATAAATTAGAGCATGGACTGCAAATTGGTTGTCCACTAGCTGAATCCTGACCACTGAGGCCTGTGTACTGCTCTAAAAGTTGAGATGTTTCAAGTAAAAACCTGAATTGTTGGGTTTTCTTGAAGACTGGCAATACTGGGCCCACTTTCCCATGTGAAAACAATCATGTGGATAAGAATATACCTGTGCCCTTTGGGGAGGGGAGGGTGTGCACCTGCTTGTCTGTCAAAATCTCCAGTCAGCCTAGGTAATGATTTATGTTGCTTATGTGGTTCCTAGAAGATTCTGAGTTTGTAACCACTGGCTTTAAATATACCTTTTAGGAATTAGGAGAATATTTAAATACCTATGTATCACAACCTGTGATAAATATTGAGTGTGTGGGGGGGTAAAGATGATTAAGATACATGATTCTCTCCTGAAATTCAAAGTCCGGCAGGACAGATTGAGTGCTTTCTTTAAAAAAATAAAAATGAAATATAAAAATGCTACAACAAGAGTTAGTGGAAAGTGCTATGAAACCACAGAACAGACAGAAATTAGTTTCCTTTGGGAAAGATGGAAAATATTCAAGATTTAAAGTAATGTTTGAACTAGATCTTAAAGAAGGAATGGGGATTTAAAAGTTGTAGATTTGGAAAATATTCCAGGGAGGAAGTATCAAACACAAGACATGTATAATAATATGTAGCACATGTAGGAAAGTACACGGCATAGGTAGCATGTATCGGCATGAAAAAAAATAGCATGTTGAGGGGGAAATAGTAATTGAATGTGGCTATAACATTAAATAAAAACTGAGGGGGGGGCGCCTGGGTGGCTCAGTTGGTTAAGTGACTGCCTTCAGCTCAGGTCATGATCCTGGAGTCCCGGGATCGAGTCCCGCATTGCATAGGGCTCCCTGCTCAGCAGGGAGTCTGCTTCTCCCTCTGACCCTCCCCTCTCTCATGCTCTCTCTATCTCATTCTCTCTTTCAAATAAATAAATAAATAAATAAATAAATAAATAAATAAATAATAAATAAATAAATAAATAAATAAAAACTGAGGGGGAGGAGTAATGATCAATGAGTCAATAAATGGAGATGAAACAAAGACTTTAAAGGTCCTTAATGGTCATACTAGGTCACTTAGACATTAACCTGTAAGCAGTAGTAGCCAGTGGGAGGAATTTTTTTGGGGGTGGGGGGGGTGAGATTTAGTTGATTTAAACAATGCACTGGGAGGATTTCATTTTTGGAAGTGATAAAGGAAGTTAAGAGATAATCATGAGTTCTATCAAAGTTAATGATGATGAAGATAGAGAATACAGATTTAAGAGTCATTTCTCAATTTAACATAAATTAATTCAATTTAATATTAATCAATCCCATATAACATTTGTTAATCAAATCTCATGTGTCAAGAATCATGATGGATACTGGAAGTAGAATTCTGAACAAGACCCATGCCATATTAACTATTATTCTACTGAGACTCTAGTATGAAACCTAATAGAGTCAATGAGCACAGCTGAGAGTAAGAAATGAAAAAAGGTAAATAAGATTTCTTAAAAATTAAAATAGTATTGAGGTCCTTTTAAGCCTCCAAAACCATACCTCTATCTATCTACATTGTTCTCCCAATTGAGGTCTAAGATAAAATTAATGAAATATTGTATAGTTGGTTTAATGGTCTCAAGTCTTGGCTGGAAATGCAATCTCAAATGTGCCCTGTGATTGGTCCCAGAACTTTTGTTCAATTCAACCTTTCTGCTACAATTGTCCTTGTTTCCAATTTTTTGTTCCAAATAGAAAGACATGTGAACGTGAAATATATATATATGTATATATATATATATATATATATACATATATATATATGGCAATTTTCCTTTTATGTTGTATTTCATCATCTGGTCTTACAGTAAGGCAATGTTTTTTTCAAAAACTAATGTCTTAGCTCTGATAGCAGTGCCTTGCTGAGCTTTTAGAACTTTTGCTGTTTGTAGGAAGGCAATGTACAGGGGAATCAAGAAAGAAAAGAAAAGCAAGTTTTAATTTTTCACCAGTAATCACTTTTTGACCTGTATTTTCTTGTTTGTTTACCAGACACATGTCTCAGATCTCTGCCTTTGCAATGTCTTCCTTGCTATGTCTTTGCTCATGGAAGAAAAGCTTTAGGGAAATGAGGACTGTATATGTGGGATGAAAGCTTCTGCACTTTCAGCAAATTCTAATCCTTTTTTTGCCCAGAGCTTTGTGGATGGAAAATAACTGAAATGGTAGTGACTCATTATCACCTGGGTGTGGGGTGGATTGGGTGTCAGGAGCCCTGCATGCTTTCAGCTATGTGATCCTAGCAAGCCACATTCTCTGTGTAGGAGGCAGTTGCCTGATCTGTAAATGGAGGGGAAGCTAGATGATCTGTAAGGCAGCTCTGGGCTCATGTGTAAGGATAATTCTAGAGGTATATGGTGGTTAGATCCCTTTGCCAAATAGGATCGGAAATTCCCAAGCCATTGTTTAAACAGGAAGATCCTCCTCTCCAAAAGGCATGGCAATTCCCAAGCCATTGTTTAAACAGGAAGATCCTCCTCTCCAAAAGGCATGGTTAAGAAATCATTATCTGATTATTTAGGTTAACCTTACTTTTATCCCTACTTTATATCAATCAATTCTTCTTTTAAAATGTATGTATCTTTGCAATCCCGGGGTGGGGGGGGCATTACCCATCGTCACATTAATTAAATGTCCTTAGGATTACTGTTGTAAAGTGTAAGGATTCTTGGCTCCATAACTTTCTGTGCCTTAGTTTTCTTATTTATAAAATGGAGTTAATAATAGTATTTGTTGTGAAGACTGAATGGGTTAATATATGAAAAATGTCCAGAACATACTTGATACCATATAATTTTTTGCTATTATAGCTATTATCCAAAAGCATAAAATTGCAACAGAGTAGGTGTTTTAGAAAGTGCCAGTGATGATCAGTGATGGGGATGTGTATGAACTGGGGGATAAAATTGTTGGTGGCCAGACTAGGAGTTTGAAAGGTGATTCTTGGGGATGGTGGAGATTGGAAACAAATAGAGGGAATTCAGAGGATGAGGACTGAAATATGATTAAATAACACCTGCATTTCAATTCAAAAGAACACTGTCCATACTCAACCTCCCACTGTGCTCCAGCAGCCCACACAGCCACTCCCAGGGGAGCATGGCCACAGACTGAAGATCAACAATGGCTGGAAGATCTAAGAATACTTTAAAGTTTAGCTGGAGGAATGCCTTTCTGACCTAACTTGAAAGGTTCTGCCTACTCAGAGTTTATGTCTTTCCCTAGATCAATTTTTATGTTCCTCTACTCTGTCATGCAAACTCCTGACTGCTTCAGACAACATGAATCTTTTTTTTCCTTTTAAAAATTTAAAGCACCCCCAGTAGAATAAAATTCAGTACAAAGTACCATATATTGCCATTGTCTTTTGTGCAAATGCTTTCTCCAGTAAAGAAGAGGTATAACCGAAGAACTGGACTTGGGTAGAGTTACATATATATCAACGAAGCTATATAAATCTGAAGCAATTGGCCCATCTCATCTAACTGGTAAATTTTAGACCTTGGATTTAAATCCAGATGCTTGGCACAAAAATCCATCCTGCATTTTATTTTTTTAAGACTTTATTTATTTGACAGAGAGAGAGAGAGAACACAAGCAGGGGGAGCAGCAGGGAGAGGTAGAGAGAGAGGGAGAAGCAGACTCCCCACTGAGCAGAGAGCCCAATGTGGAACTTGATCCCAGGACCCTGGGATCATGACCTGAGCCAAAGGCAGATGCTTAACTGATGGAGCCACCCAGGCACCCCATCCTGCATTTTAGAATGTGTTTGTATTGCTTGCAAAAGTTGACTGAATATTAGAATAAACTTAAGTATTGTTAGTTAGAAAAAACTCCTGACTTTGACCTAGTGAGTCATAATTTTTGTAAGAGAGACCTGGTCATCTAGTCAGTGAGAAGCACATCTTGGTGGTTCTTCTTATCAAAGCAGTTTGGAAACACTGGTTGAAGGGATGGGGAAGGAAAGAATTTAAATCATCCATTCATTGAAGGGGAATTAGACATACCTGATCTATCTGTATTTATTTCCAAATAAGCAAATTATGGACATCAAATCTGTTTAAATGGTGGTAGAAAGTATAATAAAGCACTCCTGGGAGGGAAAAACAAGTCAGTCATATAGAGATGATAAAGCACATATATACTAGATGGTCTTGGAAGACTACATGCTCAGCAGACTTTGGGGTTTCCCGGATCTCTGTGGTATGTTCAGCCAGTTCCAGGAGCCACAGCTCCTCTCCAGGGAGGTACAAGGCTTTGGGCATCAGAGGTACAACTGAAATAATGCTTCCAGAGAAGAGAATATAAAAAATGTGTCCCAAGGTAATTTTTCAAGCTGATGATGGGGGTTGAAGGGAGGGAAGAAAGTCATTTTCAGGCCAATAATCCCCACTGCACAGCCGCTGTGAGCTGTGTGAATCACTGAGCACATTTCAAGGAATAGCTGTCATGTGTCACTAACGAATTCTCACTGCAGATGGGCTCCAGGGTACTCAGGATCTATTTTGGGGAGGCCACAAGCAGTGAAAGCCTGCTGGTGCCACTGGAAGGTAATCTAAGCCACCCCTGAAAATATGGGGGGAATAAAATCTTAAGACCAAGCACATTTTCCCCTTGTTATGACTCATATTGCCTACAGCTCTTCTCCTCCATTCTGCATTCTCACCCTCCCCTCTCCGTGCTCTTTTCTTAGGCAACACCACCATCTGTCTCTTTCCTAAGTCTGTGTGCAAAGCATGTTGCTTGGAGGATTCTGGATACCCGGAAAGAAAAGCATGACATAAGAGTTAGTGTGCACATTGTGTGTTTTCTGTCAGTTCAGTGGCATAGAATCCTTCCATGTGCCGTCAGTTCACTTCTTCTCCATTTGCTGGATGTTGATACCCAGGGCTGCCTGAGAAACCTTCTACTGAGGCGGGCAAATCCTTCTTTAGCCATAACCCCTGTGGTAGGATCAATAATGGCCCTTCTTTCCTCTTTCCTCAAAGACATGGATATCCTAATCCCTGGAGCCTGCAAATATGTTATCTTCCATGGCAAAGGGACTTCACAGATGTGATTAGATTGAGGGTCCTGAGATGGAAAGATGATCCTGGATTATCTTAGTGAGTCCACTATAATCACAAGGGTCCTTATAGAAGGGAGGAAGGTTGGAGTATAAGAAGATATGACAAAAGAAACAGCCTGGATTGAGTGATGGAGGTTCATGAGCCAAGGAACACAGACAGCATCTAGAAACTAGCAAAGTCAAGGAAACACATTCTCCCCTAGAGACCCCAGAAGGAATGCAGCCCTGTTGACTCATTTTAGAACTCTGACTTCCAGAACTATAAGATAACAAATGTGTGTTGCTTTACAACAAGTTTATGATAATTATGTAAGAAATAAACTCGTATTGTGTTAATCCACTGGAATGCTGGTGTATGCTTTTAAAAGTGAGTCATGTTGTTGTAAATAGTATAGATCCTAAACAATACAGTTCATGATATCTTGAGAAGTTATGTAGTCACCAAGTTGGATGTTACTCAACCCATCTCCGTCCTTCTCTACCTTGATCCTCTATTTTCTTCTCACTTTCTCATAGTCTCAAGTTCAATTTACTTTGTGTCCTTTCGCAATGCCTTTTGTGACTACGTCAGGCTCAGAATTATAACTTTTCCCAAAGTCCTTAAACAGTTATGCATTTTTTTCCCCATGCAAAATAAATAAAGTGGATAAATATGGCAAAACAAATGGAGCATCTCAACAAGGAATTACCAAAAAGACAATTTTAAAATGCAATTATCTGCAGTGCATCTGTTCAAACACCCTCACTACCATTTTTCTCTCTAAATTTCGACTTTCCTTCTGGTGGTCCAATTTTATCGGGCTTTTGAATAGGTTTCATTGGAGACTGGGTTGGAGTTTCAGGCAAGACAATTGAAATTGTTTATATGCCAATATCATCTTTCTAATGTTTTCTGATTCTTTATGAATATGGAGATAGATGGGCTCACTGCAAAAGCCAGGATACATTTTCAAAGGGCTTCACAATTGTTCCTACCCACCCTCTCATGCCCTATTTTTATCTTACCTTCTGTAGGTATCTGCTAGTGAAGGCAGGTTGGAAGCAATATATGACAAGGTTCTATGCAACAGCAGAATTGCAAGATGTGAAAAGCTGGGACACCTGAGTGGTTGAGGACCTGCTTGGAGTTGAGCTACCTGATGCAGAAACTACATGTGAATATTTGTGCGAGTGAGAACAAAATTTTCATTGTGTTGAGTGACCACATTTTGGAATTTTTCTAGTAGTTGCCTGGCTCTTCCCCACAAAGATGAGGAGAAAAGGTATAGAGAACTGTTTGTACGGTCTAACTTTGTCACTGTAACATACAGGATGATCAAAGGGGAGTCGTTTGCTCAAGGTCACATATAGAACAGTGGCCAAGTCAAGAGTTCTCAAATCTCTTGACTCCATTCAGGCACTACACTCACATATCCAGTATTTGAACCCCTCATATAAACATTTCCTAGTCCTTTACCTTCTCTATTTTTGGAGCAGGTGCCAACCTCCCTGTCCTGAAGCAGCCAGAGAAATGTCTTGAAGCCCAGCTCATAGCATTCTCTGTTGCATTGATTTTCTATGAGATTTATGGCATTGACCTGATCTCAATGAAGAAACTAAATCCAATTCGCTAAGGAATTACATGCCTGTCTGATCAATAATCTATTTATCTCCTTCACTTTGCCATCTTTAGATACTCCAGACTTGTCATGAGAAATTGAAAGCATTTAAAAAATATAATTGTGCAGCCTCAGGAAAGGTCTCCAACATTTCTGAAGATTTTCAATTGCCTTTGAGGAAATGCTACCCTGGTTTGAGTAATAAAGATCACCCTGGTCACTATCCAAATATCTGGCCTGGGCTCATTAATAGAAATATAGTATCAGGATAATAGGGCCTATAATTGCAGCACTTTCCATACTGGCAAGATTTTATCTGGGATATTGGGTTCAGTTCTGGGAGCCTGATTTTAGAGTCACCTAATTGAATTGAAGCACATCCAAAGGAAAGCAACCCAAGTGATAAGGACTATAAAATATTTTGAAATATGAGGAATATTTAAAGAAGTTAGATATTCTGTTGGTGTAGAAAAATCAAGGGAACTTGAAAGACAACCTTAAATAATCAAAGGCTGGTACATAGGAAAAGAAGCTTGTTCCATATAGATCCAGATGGCAGATATAGAATACACTCAGACAACTTAGCTAGGAGATTTTAGTTGGATGTAAAAATAATTCTTACGATTCAACTCTCATAAAAATGGAATTCTCTTCTCTATGCCATAGGAGAAATTTGAACCAATGATTGATCTCTCAGTAGTAGATTATGGATTTTAAATGGGAAGTAGTGGGATTAGGTCAAGCACCTATCCTGCACATTGATGCAGGCATCTAATCCACAGGGCCGGTTGCTAGATTCTCATTTACATTGGTCTGCTTATCCTTGCTTTCTTCTTCCTGATTCTTGGATTTATGGCTACATACTATTGCTTTGAGACTGAGTTCTGACTCCTTAAGAGCACTGATGCTTGAGATCCCCCTTTGGCGCTCTTTGGTCTGTGAAAGTTGGTTCTGTTTTCTCCTATAGTTGTATGAGTGTGTCCATGTGATCATGTGCATGTGTGTCTTGAATTCTTGAGTAAAATTGTCTCTTTCCCCAATTATGGAAATCCTGGTATAGTGGTTGATTCAAAAATTTGAAAAGAAATATTGGACATTATTATATTATTATATTATTATTATATTATATTATATTATATTCCATAAAAGTTTTACCTTCATATTTACTTCCTATTGCACACCATTTCTGTTGACCACTATTATCACTTTCTTGACTTTTATAAGAGTACTATTTTTACTGTTAAATTGGTAGTCCTAAAACTAACTTGGATCAGTTAAGTTAGTTACTCAAAACTACTTAAATGCATAACCTGTCTGACCCCAGTGTTTCCTATTGCACTGTCACTACTCCTCTTGATATATGCATTCCTTAGACTTACCATTCCTTAAGAATCACCTGTAGTCTACCAGCTCTTGTCTCTGTTTATGCTATTTTTTTCATCATCTCATTACAACTAGGTAACACATTATCCATTTCCAAAACTCTGCTCAAAAGCCACCCTCTCGTTAAAACATCAATGACTCCTGTTTCTCTACATTTCTTACTGGGTGCTTATCTCACCCAGTTTTGAAGCAATTATGTGTGTGTGTTTCCACATCTCTTACAGAGCCTAAATCAGCGGTTCTTACCTTTAAGTAAGCATCAGATTTACATGGAAGGTTTCTTAAAACACGGATTTCTGGGCTATCTCCTAGTTTCTGATTCAGCAGGTCTGGTATGGGGACTGAGAATTTGCACTTCTAATGAGTTTCCTGTGGATGCCAAG
This sequence comes from Phoca vitulina, assembly GCF_004348235.1. Taxonomy (NCBI): domain Eukaryota; kingdom Metazoa; phylum Chordata; class Mammalia; order Carnivora; family Phocidae; genus Phoca; species Phoca vitulina. Next base: position 18,105,137 of record NW_022589724.1, on the reverse strand, counting down.
GCTGTTGTTTTGGAGACCACACTCTGAGAATCTAGACTGGTCTAAACTATAAATACCTGCTAAGTAGGGCCCATAGTACCTGTTAGTAAGATTTCAATGTTAGTTAATAGCATTATTGTCATTTTGAGCTATATGATTCTCTATTTGGGGGGCCTGTCCTATGCACCATACACAGTTTAGCAAGATCCCCGGTCTCTACTAGATGCCTGTAGCACCCCTCCCCCTTCAGTTGTGATAACCAAAATGTCATAACATGTCAAATGCCACCCTTCCCCCAATTGAGAATCACTGGATTAGAGGATACAGAAATACTTGACTCTTTGTTACCAATTAGTTTTGGTTCCAAGAGAGTTATACACAGAAAAACAAAAATCAAATAAGATAGTATATTTTTTTTTTTTAGAGCAAGCGTTCATGCCATATTTAACCCAACAGGGGGCTTCTGTAGAACCAGGTTGAAGCTCACAGGGTTCCACCTCACTGTAAGTCAATTGCTGGATCTTGGTGAAATCTTACATTGATAGGACTAGCTTCCTGGTATGGAACCCTATGCTATGGTCAGTCCACTCACGTGGTCTTGCTAAAAGTAGGCACAACCTGCCTGTCTGAACCTTGCCAAGGCCTTCTCTGTCCTTTTTGATTATACCGATAGTACAGATTTGGTAGGGCAGAAGATACAAGCCTGAAAAAAAACGTAACAATTTAATACACAGTAATTCTGTCAGGCTATAAATATGGCCCTATATGTCTCTTGCAATCTGAAGGATTTCTATTCTCTTGGGAAAGAATGAAAAACAGGTGGAAAAGGAGATTGTAAATGCTCTCTTCTCTGGTTTCCCCTTCCCCCACACTTTTTACAGAACAAGAATTTTGTGTTTGTTGAAGAAATAATTGAATGAACAAACAGGAATAAATGAAAGCTATGAAGGAATCTTCGATAACATTATCTTGAAAGTGCTGCTCAAATTGAAAATTCTGTTTTTCTACGAGCCCACTGTCTGACTTTTCAAAATGGGTCACAAGTTGCTTAAATACAAATGAAAGAATGAAAACCTACTCCCTATAAGTACTCTTTAATTACAAATGTATGCCATGCTCTGCATTAATTATCTACTCATTTAGCCTTACAAAAGTTCTAAGAAATTAATACAAATGCCTATATTTTACTGATGAGAAGACCAAGGCTCAAAGAGGTGAAGTGACTTGCCCAAGGTCAGGCAACTGGTTAGCACCAGAAACAAAATCTGAGCCAATGTATTCTGATTCCATGCGATTGTTTCATGCACCATACAGTCCTCCATGATCAACACCACTGAGCGATACACACTCCCCCACATGGCTGGACTTCCTCTGCTCTGGCAGCATGTTACTGAGTTAGCTCCATCTCTGATGATGACAGCATTTGGGCCTCTTGCTCTAAGCTCAGTTTCTTCAGGCTTAGATTGATGGTCCTCCTTTCCCTGTTGAAAATCTTTAGACAACACAAATGCTGCCAGTGCCCTGAAACACATCAAAAGACATAAACCCCAAGACTCTACTGGTTTGGAAGTTTTAGACTATGATTCACAATCACAAGTAAGAATAGCTGGGACTCATCTTTTGCATATTCTCCACTCTCCAGGGACACCACCACCATTTTTTATCAATAATCTCATATGATCTTCAGGACAAGCCTGTAAGGTAGACCCCGTCATTATCCTTATTTTACAGATAAGGATACTACAGCTTTGTGTGGTGGTACTATCCTCATTTGACAGAGACTCAGGGTAGGTGAGTCACTTATTCAAGGTCAGAGACAGAACTCAAACCTAAGTCTTTTGATAGCTACTCTTAAAACCATTTCCACCACTGTACAGTGATAAATCATAGGATCTGGCTATTTACTGATGTCTGTGCCTTCCCCCTCTCCTGTGGGGTGACATGATCTACCTATTTAAGGGTATACAGATGAGGCATACTGTGCACTCTCATGGGTCAAAGAGACCTAAAGAGTGCAGGCATCCTAAATCAGACAAAAAAGGTTCTAGGCTCTAATTCCAGCTCTGATTTGTTATCTACAAAACCTTCAGAAAGCCATTTCTGGTCATCAAGCCTCAGTTGCCTTATTTGAAATTTAAGGATAATAATTTTACCTCCTCTATCAAGTCACTATTAGAATTAAATCACATGCTCCATTGAACACACAGTAGGTGTTCAAAAATGGAATCAATCACTACTCTAGTATCTAGGAAGATAATCCACATGTGAGCAAAGAGAACTGAAAATATATTTTTAAAAAAAAGTTGTTATGAACTACTATATACTTTTAATTCTAAGAACTAAGAAGAGGAGGGATGACTCATGATGAGCTTAAATATGATTAAAACATTTTAGCTCAAAGAATGCTCTAGGGTAGCTATGCTATCCCTTCCTTAGATAAGGAAACCAAAGCTTGGATATAGCAAATGACTTGCTTAAACTTTTATCACAAACTCGTGACTTTAGGGCTTTGAATTCTGTTCTGTTTGCTTCCAGTTTGGTGTATGTGTGATTGGTGAAGCTCTGTGGGTACTAAAAAGACGAGAAGTCCCCTGAGCACAGGAATATGTGACTCCATATAAGGGCAGACTCCATAAAGGACAGACCAAACGTTGAGAAACTTGCATTTAGCGTGTCTTTTTCTAATTTTCCTTCGTATCCCCAACCTCTACATAGATGAAAAAGACAATATTTTCTGCACAATCTATGCCAAAAGAATTGTATGTATTGTATCATTTAACTCTCAAAGCAGCACTGCAAGGTGGGTATTCTTTCCATTTTAAAGATCAAGAAAGTGAGGCCCAGATATATTAAAGCCCTTGGCCAAGATTATACAGGAAATAACTTTAGAGCCTGGATTCTATCTCCCCCAAATTCATGCCTTTTCTGATCATTATCCCCTTCACACTACAGAGTCTGCTGGAATGTTCCATGATACCTGCTTTCCAGGGCCAAATGCACTCTCTCTCTCTCTCTCTTTTTCTATCTATCAGAGGTTCTTAGCTGTCACACTTTAAACTGGTAAAGAGGAGAAAGAAACCCTGGAGAACTGACCACTAGTCGGAGAGAGACTGGTCCTTTTTCCCAAACAATTCCAACTCATTACCCCCCTTCATTTTTTTTAACATCTAATGATGTTTTCCATAGAGGCCCGTTCATTAGGTGGTTGTTACATGTGGTAGCATATGTGGGAGAAACTAACTGCTGTGGAAGAAACAATTGGAAAATATATAATGGCATATTTGGAATTGCACAGAAAGACTGCAATTCATAATATTCCATATACCCCCAATACACTCCCCTGGGTGTCTTTGCTGCGGGAATACCAGTGAGGTATATGTCCCGGCTTAGATCACATTGTTCATGCATTACAATTTTGTTGTGAAAGATAACATATACTGTTCACAGTGCCAAACTGAGCTCCCTAAAATGTAATTGTTAGTGTTCATTCAGACACATACTAGGTACCTGTTGTGGTTCCTCTAGATAAAGGTTTTGATGGGTCCCTAGTAATTAAAAGACAAAGTACACAGCATTTTAGTACATGACTCAAGAGCTTCCAAATATTCGCTCTTTACATAACTCAGTATTTCTGTTACTCTTGCCCAATGCCAGGTCTCCAGTCCTCTTTTCTGTTTATCTAAACTCCTCTCAACTTTCTGGACTCAGACCATGCATCACTGAAGGTGAGAATGAGATTGGTTTTAGATAAGCATTCTTTTATTTTTAGATTTTATTTATTTATTTGAGACAGAGAGGGAGTGAGCACACGAGCAGGGGGAGGGGCAAAGGGAGAGGGAAAAGCAGGCTCCCACTGAATGGGGAGCCCGATGCGGGGCTTGAACTTAGGACCCTGAGATCATGACCTGAGCTGAAGGCAGATGCTTAACCGATTGAGCCACCCAGGTACCCCTAGATGAGCATTCCTAATCTAGGTTCTTGCTGGGCTTGATAGATTCCCAACCTTGAAATTGTATATAAAATTATGAATGTGTTGGACATGTGCACTTTTCTAAATTACAGTTATTTTCAGACTTTAAAAATACTGGTTACCACCAAAACACTAAAAAACCACTGTAAGATTTACCAGTCTACCAACATCTTGATCTAGATTGATGGTGACTCTCTGAGATTATACAGGCCTTTCCCACACTCATCTGATTATGAAACATTTGTATTAGTTGCCTAAGGCTGCCGTAACAAATTACCAAAAACTCAGTGGCCTGAAATAGCAGAAATGTATACCCTCACAGTTCCAGAGGCCAGAAGTCTGAAATCAAGATGTCAGCAGGGTTGGTTTCTCTAGAAGCTCTGGGGGAGAACCCATTCCATGTCTCTTTCCTAGCTTTTGGTGGCTACTAGCAAACCTTGGCATTCCTTGCTTTATAGATACCTTCACTCTAATCTCTGCCTCCGTCCTCATGTGGCTTTCTCTCCACTGCTTGTTTTCTCCACGTCTCAAGTCAGCCTCCGTCTTCTCTTATTAGGACACTTGCCATTGGATTGTAGCCTAGCATAATGTCATCCCAAGATCCTTAACTTAATCACATTTGCAAAGGCCTTGTGTCCAAGTAAGTTCACACTCACTGATTCTGGTTGGATATATCTTTTATTGGGGGAGGGGGCACAATTCGACTTACCATACCATTTATCAGGAAATATACGGAGAAGCTAAAATTTGGGGGGAGGGGTAATAATTGGAAAAACTAGAGCAGATGCTCATAAAATAATGATTTATTGATTAAAACCCTCTTCTAATGGCTTGGAAACAAATTCTTCCACTCTTTTAGGTCCAAATTTTATAATGTTGTGAAATTATAATTAAGTTTTTTTCCTTGATATTTTGTTTTATTTTCTTCTTTTATTTTCTTGAAATTTAACAGTCACATTATTCTTCCATTCAATCAATATCTGAGTGCTTGTTGTGTGCCTAGTTCTAGGTGCTGGAGATAGAGTGATAAAAAAAAAAAAAAGGTAGTCAAGTTTTCCCATCTAGTGGAATTTATAATAAATAGGCAACTAAATATATGCTTTAAAATAATGATTTTTTTTTAAATAAGAAAAAATAAAATTATGAAATGAAAGGGAAGACCTGAGTACTATAACAGACACTATCATGGGGAATGTAGATAGGGAAAGACCTCTGTTATACACACAGTTGGGTCCCGCAAAATTTGTAGGTTGAAGGCCCCAAGGCCACGCATGACCATATTTGGAGACAGAGCCTTGAAAGAGGTAAAGTGAAAAGAGGTGGTAAGGGGGAGGTCCAATCCAGTGAAAGCAGTGTCCTTATAAGAAATATCACACAGAGGGGCGCCTGGGTGCCTCAGTCGTTAAGCGTCTGCCTTCAGCTCGGGTCATGATACCAGGGTCCTGGGATCGAGCCCCGCATCAGGCTCTCTGCTCTGCGGGAAGCCTGCTTCTCCCTCTCCCACTCCCCCTGCTTGTGTTCCCGCTCTCGCTGTGTCTCTCTATATTAAATAAATAAATAAAATCTTAAAAAAAAAAAAAAAAGAAATATCACACAGAAAAGGGGCTATGTGAAGACGAGAAGACAAGCTAAGGAGAGAAGCCTCAGGAGAAACCAGCCCTTGCCACCACCTTGATCTTGAACTTCTGTACTCCAAAACTGTGAAAAAATAAATTTCTATTGCTGAAGGCACCTGGTCTGTGATGGTTTGTTACAGCAGCCCCAGCTGACTACTACAACCTCTGTGAAGATCAGAAAAGACATATATGAAGAGTGAGAGATACTGAAGCCGGGATTTGAAGAATGGGTAGAATTTAGTCAAGTGAGGAGGGGAAAATAATACTTGAAATAAAGTGAAGAAGACATACAAAGGCACCGAGAAAGGAAGACATTTTCTATTTTCTAGAAATAGAAGCAAAACGAGCATGGGGGATAGTATCATGAAGGAGGGCGGCAGTGTGGCCAGGTTCCAGGTCAAGCAGGGCATCGTAGGTCATGGTGAGAAGTGGAGAATTTGTTGTAAATGCAGTGGGAAACCATGGAGAATTTCTAAGAGAGTTGGTTATCGTGACCTGACAGAGTGTTGTCTTTAAAACAATCTCTCTGGCTACTTTCTTATGATGAATGGATTGAAAGAGGTAAGAATTGTAGAAGGGAAATCAGAAGTTTACTGAAGTAGCCACAGAGAGAGTAGTGCAAGGGGAGGGGGCATGTTTAATGCGGTGTCTAGAATAAATAGGGGCTCAATTCTAAAGAAACGTACATAGGCATCGTCATGTAATGTGGGCTGAATTTAGAACCACTATGAGGATGGGTGCCAGGATCAATATTCGCATCACAGAGAGGTCATCATGGCGAGCACAGAGAGAGCAGCTAGTTCCCACACTGTGGGGGCAAGTCAGCCTCTGCACCCCAGGGCGATGCAGGCAGGCTTTGCTCAGGATTCTTCCTCTGCAATCAGAGGGTTCCCTCCAGGAGAGACATTGCTTAATAAAACTCCCTTCCTCTTATTGACGACTGTTTGTGGTTCTGATTAAACAGCCTCCTGGCAGGAGGAAGTCCTTTCTGGGAAGGGCAGAGAGAGGTTTGCCCTTTCCCAGAAAAACCTGGCAGTCATTAGGCCCCACTAATAGTAGCTGATGAGTTAATTGTCCTCCCTAGCAAGCCTTCTTCCAAGAGGCAGAAATAAACACTGGCAGGGGGTTGCAGGAAAATAGCCAGGTGCTCAACTCCAGCCCTCCCAGGTCAGCAAGAGAAATGCAATTTGCTGTTCCTGCTTAGGGTGAATGTGCTGGTCCAGGTCAGCAAGTTCAAGATGGTGAGGGAACAATTTAAAAGCAAATGAAAAGCCATAGTTTTCTCTCCACATGGTTCGAGTGCACCTTGGCTAAAACCACTCCTGCCCTGTCATTTAAGCATCAGGCTTTCCCCCTTGTGCCCGCTCCTGGGAACTGGCAGCGACAGCAGAGAGCTGAAGCTGTGGGGTCCAGCTCAGCTCCTCTGACCCACTTTGCTGAGCCTGGCTTCTGCTGCCCCCTTTTGGCAAACACACCCTGCAGGTTCCCCCCTCAAGCCCTAAACCTTACCTTTACCTCTAGGTTTCCTACAGCCTGACAAAAGGTCTCCCCTTGGATATCAGCACCACATTATTTATTTCCAGTTTGCTTTTAGGTCTTGACTCGAAAACCAGTCAAATACTATTTCCTTTCTGATTCTGTGGGTCTAAGGCCCCCTTTATCTGAGAGGAATTGTGCTCCTTTATAAAATGATAAAATGTTAAATTAGGGAATTTCCTTACAGTTTATCTAGTCCAAAAATTTCAGATACACAAGCTTTGTATATATCATCTTTGTCCCCTTCTGTGCCCACGAAAGGCATTTCTAATTAATCATGCTACACTTTCTCGCTGATCCCCAGACATGGTCTCAGTTCTTTTGTTTTCATCATTAATCTTGTGGATTGGATCAAAGATAAAACCTATATATTGCTTAGTTACTACCTTAATTTTACAGATAAGAAGAAACCAAGAGAAGTGATAAGAATCTGATAAGAAAGTACCCCCAGGATAGAGCTCTTTCCATTGGAAATCACTGTATTCTTCAGAAAAGGGCAAAGGGTATTTTTTTATGGCCCATACTCTAAGGCCATATTTGCAACTATCATGGCTTATGGTGGTTATGGATTGAATAGTGTCTCCCCTCCCCCATTCATATGTTGAAGCTCTTAGCCCTTCTGTGGCTGTATTTGAAGATAGGACCTGTAAGGAGGTAATAAAAGTTAATTAACATAGTAAGGATGGAATCATAATCCAATAGGACTGGTGTCCTTGCGAGAAGAGTAATGTATGTACACAAAGGACATATGTCCATATGTGAGGACATAGCAAGAAGGTGGGTGATCTGCAAGCCAGGAAAAGAGCTCTCACCAGAAACCAACCATGACGGCACCTCCATCTTGGACTTCTAGCCTCCAGAAATAGTCTGCTGTGTGGTATTTTGTTATGGCAGCCTGAGCTGTGTAATACAGGTGGTCATTCATTTACTCAAACATTTATTCTTTATCTAGCATAATGCTGGGCACCCTGCAAGGTGGAATCCTTACACGGGAAAACATTTTTCTAAATTTCTCCAAATGGAATAACTTCTGGATCAAAGGACCATGCTAGGCGCGGGCTGACAGCATTCACAGTTGTTCTGAAGAAAACTACTGGTAACATAGACTATTGGGAGCAGAGGGGAACCCTGAGGTCACATAGTTCAACCTTCTTACCCTTTAGATGAAACCTCAGAGATTTTTCCATAGCTAGATAATTATCAGTAGTGGAACTGAGTTCCACTCAGTTGCCCGATTCAGTACAGAAAAAGCACTGTGTTGGGGCGCCTGGGTGGCTCACTCGGTTACGCATCTGCCTTCGGCTCAGGTCATGAGTCCAGGGTCCTGGGATTGAGCCCCACGTCGGGCTCTCTGCTCAGCGGGAGCTTGTTTCTCCCTCTCCCTGCCGCTCCCCATTTGTACTCTCTCTCTCTGTCAAATAAATAAATAAAATCTTAAAAAAAAAAAAAAGAAAAAGAAAAGGAAAAGCACTGTGATCCCATGCTGTCTTGATCAGATAGAGCAAATCAAATAGGTAAGTTTATTGGTCACTTAAAGTCATCCACTGTACTCAGTGCTTTATAAACATCATCTCAAAGCACCACTAAAATCTTGTGAGAAAGCTATCATTCTCCTTTGCCAATAAGGAAAGTGAGCCGAAAAATTTGTATAACTTGCCAAGATGATCATGTTGGACTTTACTGGTACTCATTTATATGCAGCCCCCTCTCCTTCCTGGGCACAAGGAAGACTTGTCAGCTTCTCTGTTCGTTGGCAGGGTCATTCCATTAATTTTGAACAATGAACCGTGAACAGAGTGGCATGCCTAGGCTGTGGCAGTGAATACACATGCAAGACCTTTGAGTTCTCTCTTCTCCTTACAACAGTGATTATGGAAACCTCTTGCTGCCGCAAGACAGAATCTGCTGGGATCACTAGTCACTTCTTACAAGGAAGCTGCCTTGAGTCGCTGCTGGACCCACTACTATTTGTTGAGCCATTGATATATAGGCTTTGTTTATTACCACAGCATTGCTTATTCTATCCTGACTACTATAAACCACAAGGTAAGGCTATCAGTTTAAAAACAAAGTCTTGCTGGGTCATTTTCTTTCCACTATCTTGGAATTACATCTTCCCTCTGCCAGTTAGGCAATTCTAAATAAACACAGAGCCTCATTTTCCTCAATTGTGAAAGTTATAGTGCCACCTCCTTAAGACAGTTGTTGCAAGAATTAATTGAGAAAATATATATAAAGTCGGTGAAACAGTAGATGCTCCAATTTTAGTTTGCTATTTCCCCAGCTCTGTTCCCCGTTGAAATGAACCCTGAAATGAATCTCATTCCCTGGACACATTATACTCTCGTCAGGAGTCACTATTTCAGGGGTCACAGGATCAAATGCATACAGCGACCAGTTAGTTATGATAAACCACTAATTTAAGCTGGATATGGTGAACTAGAGACTTCTTAAACCTTTTACAAGGGGCAACTAATGCTCACGGGCAGGCTGATGGTTGCTGGGTAGGATGTTAATGCCATAAGTGAGATACCAGAAATCCTAAATTTCTTATGAGACCTATTTTTATTTTAATTCAGGAAAGTACTGATTTTTTTCTTTAGACTTATAAAGGTTGCATCCGAGCTCAAATTAAATACACATATCTACAGGACAAGTAGGTTTACTGGCCATTCGTTTGTAATTTCTGGATCTGATTTCTAATGCTAACTCTCTATACTTAACGTGAATTGTGTCCTCATGAATTCAGGGCTTCCCAACTAGACGGTAAGTCCCCTAGAGGAGATGGATTTCATCCTTCCATGTCTATGCCCTCCCACAGTCCAATAACAAACCCGAAACAAAAGAGCACGAAGAGCTGAATGGCATTAAATTAATAATGCCTTATAAATGACAGGCTTTCATGGAAGTGAGAGATTGGATTTAAGCAATTTAAAAGTAATCTTCTCCATATCAAGGAAATAGTTGTCTCAGGTTGCTCATCCCAACACAAGGCTAAGAATTACCTGGACTGCAGTTTCAATTAACCAGCACCCCATCCCTTTCCCCATTCTGATGTCAGAAGGCAGATGAGTCTCCTACCTTATAATGAACACAAATTCAAAGGGACACTGGAGAGCTAGTCTAATGTTCTCAACTAAAAAAGCAGTTTCCTTGAGGTATGTAAGAGCATCCTCAAGGAGAGCAAAAGGCTCTGGAAGGTTTATAAGCGTGCCCTCTAAAACGTCTATTACCTAAAATTATTTTCAGACACAATCATTATTTTAAAATATAAGGTAACATTAAAGGAGGATGTTGAATTTGAATGCAGGTGTTCTAATAGCAAAGAATACATGCTTCCATTTATTGAATGCTGCCATGTGCCAAGCACAATTCAAAGTGCTTGACCTGTATTATTCCACTTAACCTATAGTGTCTTCTGAGGTTGGTGATGATACTTTATCCATTTTAAGATGAGAAAACTGAGGCTCAGATAGGTTAAATAAATCTTGTAAATCACTCAGCAGAAGTATTAGCTCAAGCCAGTTCTAAAGGCCATGATTTAAACAAAACAGTATTCCTTCTGCTAAACAGGGACCTATATCCTCACTCCTTACCTCCAGAACAATCTCTCAGTAGGAGTCTAATGAGAGAAACTGATGAAAATCATTCTCTTTGCAGTGAGACTTTACACACAACTCTTAGTGATATATCCTCAGGTTGATATAACATTTTCCCTCCTAAAGTTCTTGAATCCCTTGTAGCATTAATATTATTATAGTTTTATATAATTATTCCATTTTTAGCTGCCAGATTCAAGTACAGGGCAGTTAAGTATCTTATCTATGATCTAATTCTTTTAAGTGTTACAAAAAATTAAAATCTAGGACCATCATGGAATATTCTATGGATGGTTTTGGGCAAGTTAATTACTATATCCACAACTATTTCCTTAGAGTAGGCCCTCTGTCAAAAGATTACTTTAATGATTAAATGAGATAAGAAAAACAAAAACAGATTAATAGGTGCTACTGGCAATTGGTACATACTACATACCCAACAAATGCTAGTTGTTTTTGTTTTTTTTATTACCAATATCGTTACTACCTAAGTATTTTTGTCTCTATTACCAAATGCTAGCAATTCTAAAATATTGATATGTATCTAACAAACGTCAGAGATGATGATCAGTTATGGAGTCAGTTATGAAGAAGAAAAGGATATTACTGGCTCTTTAGAGTGTAGTGTTGTGCAATGAGAATACCACATTTTGAGTTGAAGAAAATAATGTTCAATATTTTGTAAGATGCTCATCCATCAGTGTTATCTCTGCCTTTTATTGTCTTTGAGTAATTTTATAACCCTGCAAGTTGCAGTAAAACAAATAATTGTTATTTATGGAAATGCAAAGTATATCCATGGAATGCAACAGATTATCACTCTATGGATATTGAACAGTTTTGCAGATCTGAAATTTCAGCATTCCTTATCTGACTCTAATGTATGAAACTTTTGAGTTTTCCTCTGAACCAGTTGTAACATTTTATTTGTTCCTTATTAATTAATGAGTTAAATACAATAAATGTGTTCATGTTACATTTGCATGAGAGACATAATTTTACCTTTGTGAAAAATATCTTCTAACAAGAATCATAAACTATGAGTTCAAGGACAGGCTTCATCATTCACTGTAGTACAACCTTAAGCAATCACTTAACTTACCACCCTGTGGGTTTCTTCTTTAAAAAATCTGCATCTGTATCACTTACAGGTCCACATCACTGCTCTCCTCATAGGTTGATTATGAGATTCCAATAAAAAAGTGGATATGAAAATGATTTGAAACTGTAAATTTCTATACAAATGCCAAAGGTTGGAGTTACTATATTATTATATTTGGTGGGTGGTAAAGTAAAAGCAAAGACAGGTTAAGTGGCTCATAGTCAGCAATGTGTTGGTGGAGATAGAAATACAGGCAGGTTGGTTTCTATTTAGTCTAGTATCCCTACTAGATCACTATGTTTTCCCATAAAGATCAGAGCAAGTTGGCCTGAAACAAGAGGAAACTGGTAGCAAAGTGATTGTGTGTGTTATCAACAAGATAATAAGCTCAATAAAGAGTCCATTAGGATAGAGCCTGCAAGGCAAGTGGATTTCCTTTGTAAATAATCCCTCACAGCCTCAAATGCAACTATTTCCTTCTAGACAGCTCTAGTCCCCTGCAAGCCCTGATGGAAGAGCCAATTCCTGCCAAAAGAATAAAGATGCTGAATTCAGAGCTCACACATGCAAATTTCAAGTTTTCAAAAAACTCACCTTATCTTCCATTTCTCGTCAAGTTACCAGCTTGGAGCTGTTAAATTTAGTGAGACAACTATCCTAGAGTAGTGAACCCTAGGCATCAGAAGAAACTTTAAAATCATAAAACTCAGCCTTTCCTGAATGCATACACCCTTCCACCCTTCACCTTCATTAGTTCAGCTCTAATCTGAGATGATGTTTATATCAGATGTTTCTTATTTCTTTTCCCTATTTTTTTTTTTTTTTTTTGGCTAGATACATCATACTGCAGATTCACATTGAACTAATGTTGGTTAGGGATCTTGGTTCCTAAACCTGAAGAGGTGTTATGCAGGGTCACAATTAGACTCCAGCCGCTCAGTCACTGAGAAAGCAAACTCATCTAACTGCATGCTTCCTATTTAATCCTGACTTAATTTGATTTTATAGCTTTATCTAACATCAGTAATCTTTCACCAGCAATGAAGTCATGAAGAAAAAGAAGTGGGAAAAGAGGGATGGGGGAAGGAAGAAAAGAAATACATCATTTGACCTAAGGAGCTCACCTGAGATAACCAGCTGGTAAGTATCCTGGGAAGTCATGATGTCTCCTGGGGCTATAGTTTCCCCATTGAATGGAAAGGTGCCTCAGAAATATGCCTCCCAAGGGGACGCCTGGGTGGCTCAGTCGGTTAAGCGGCTGCCTTCGGCTCAGGTCATGATCCCAGGGTCCTGGGATCGAGTCCCACATCGGGCTCCTTGCTCGGCGGGGAGCCTGCTTCTCCCTCTGCCTGCCTCTCCCCCTGCTTGTGTTCTGTCTCTCTGACAAATAAATAAATAAATAAATAAATAAATAAATAAAAAGAAATATGCCTCCCAAGTTCTAATGTAGAACATGAAACGACTGTTGCTCACAGGAATGCAACTTCACAGAGTATCAAACTGCAGAGGCACTCTCCACAAGTACCATCAGGAGAGGGATATTTACTACCTCTGGGTGTGGGAAGAGACCAAAGCTCTACAGAACTCGCCAAATGCTAAATGGCTTACTGAAGCTCCTTGTAGACCTTTTTCCTGGCTGCTAATTTATCAACTCCGAATTACCCTTTACATTACATGACTATGTGCATAAAGCAAAATGCTATGTGGTGTGAAAAATAGAGCTGCATTTAGGGAGCCTTTTTACAGTAGAGTTAAAGGGCTGCTATGTATCTATTTCAGGGGAAAAAAAAATATTCAAAGTCCCAAGGGACCTCTACCTTTACTTCCACTGTATTCAGGCTTGTAAAGTCCTTTGAGACATGAGATTGACAAGTTAGAATAGGGCTCAAGGGTCAAAATCCACAGGGTAAGACTAGAAGTGCTATCATCATCATCATCATCATCATCATCTTCTTCTTCTTCCATTCTTTTCCCTCAGCTTTTCAATGTTTGCTAATGGTATTAGCACTCCAGGCAACCACTCAGCTAACAATGAATTCAACCCCACCCCTCCATAGCTTCACTTACAACAATGTTGCAGATTATTGTGTCCTGATGCTCTTCCTTCCCACACCCACCTTTTCATTCCCAACGCTCACCTAACTTCCACATACCCTAGGAGACAGGCACTAATACTATGCCTTTTTTAATGAATAAATCATTTAAATAACTTGCTCAAGTGCCTCCAGCTTAATCCAGTTCTGTCTGACCCAAGTGTCTTGATCAACACATCATTCTGCCGCCCTCTGCTGTGGGGTCTTCCTTAATCACACTGGTCAAAACCAATTCCTCCTTCCTCCACTCCTCTTTATTCTGTTTCAGATTTTTCAAATGTTAATGTGAGTGCAAACCTCCTGAAAATCTTATTAAAGTACAGATTGTGATTCAGAAGGTCTGGGGTGCAACCTGCATATCTGCATTTCTAACAACCTCTCAGGTCCTGCTGATGCAGCTGCTCCAGGGGAACACACTTTGTAGACTTTGTATGACTTCCACTGTTGTAGGGAAACAATCAGGGTTCATTTCATTGGAATGTGAAACTGTTAATTATCATATATACAGGACAATTGCCACATACTGATTTTTATTATAGGTAATTGAATATTAATTACCCCTCACCAAATATATTTATTGAGCCCAGAAAGTAGTGTTCTATAATCTTGCATCCCCCAAAATATCTTGTATAGGATTTTCTATATTTTAGTCAGCCAGGAAACTTTGCTGAATGAATAAAATAGAAAGGAAGGTTAGACAGGGGCTGCTAGTGACAGGAAGGTGATGAGGTTTTAGAGATGGTCTCAGCACATATCCTGGTCTTCATGATCTAACCTCTCAAGGAAATGACAGATCTCTTCTAAAAACACAAGCAGTTATTTGGGGGGGGGGGGGGGAGTCCCAAGTCCCAGGAAAGCAGAGATACAGGGTGTTGAAATGGAAAAGACATATGATTAAGATCCTAGTGACCTGACATGCGGTCTTAGCCATGCTTTTAATTCCCTGTATGATTAGCAGAGCATCACTTAACCTCCTGAGGCCTCCTTTTCCCTATCTGGTAAAGGATGAGTTTGGGCTACATTAGGTCTCATCTAGCTCAAACCATCAGTGAGCCACCAATGTCCCTTGTTGTGAGAGGAGGAAGGATCAGAACATAGTCAGGGGCAGACTGCGTTATGGTGGCTCATTCCACCTCTTTCATTCTCAAAAAAGGTAAAAAGGGCATCCTGTGCTCTAGGCATCAAGGCAGCTGCAATTGCTGTGTTCTTTTTGGACTTCATCTGTCACCGCTGCCTATAAACTGCAGCTGAGTGGAGGGTGATGGGGGCTGCTCGAATGAGTTCCATCAGTGATCAATTTACTATCCTACAGCTATTCAAGATTGCACCTCATTTACTCAAAGAATGAACTACTGCAAGATAAAATCTTTGCTGACATGACTGAAGTAGGTCATGTTTCTAGTGTTCCTCAAGCAGTGGGCATTGCTGGATTCCCAGGAACTACAAAGGCTGTGCTAGAGGAGGGGGTGTGGATGATTCATGGTACTTGGTGGCTAGGGAAATTATTCCAGACTCCCAGCAGGGCCTGATTTGGATAAAGAGACTCTTGATCATGGCCAAATGAGGTGATATACAGTCAAAGGATTCCTAAATGTTAAAACTAAATGCTATCATCATCTGCAAATTGAGGAAACAATCTCCTTTCTATTTTTCTCAAGACACACAGCAGTGCTGTGATACTTAGCAGTGCTAAGTACACAAAGAGTGTGTGTTGAATGAGTGAATGTATTTACTTGGCAAATATTTATTGAGCTCTGAACTAGGAACTTTGTATACAAATATTTCGGTTATTTATTGCTACTTAACAAACCACTCCAAAATTAGGTGGCTTAAAATAACCATTTTATTATCTCTCACAATTATGGGTTGAATGGATTCAGCTGGATGGTTCTTCTGTCAGTGGAGTCTGGTCATCGGGAGACTTAGCAGAGCTTTAAGTCTAACATGGCTCACTCACATGATGCTGGCTTTTGGCTGGCTGAGAGTTCACCAGTGGTGGTCAGTCAGTGTCTTAGCTCTCCACAATATGACTTCTATGTGGGCTGAAGTAGCCCATATAGCACATGAATCTTTAGTTTCAGGGAGTGGGAGCTGTCAATCTTCTTAAGTCTTGGTCTCAGAAGTCCCAGAATATCATTTCTGCTACATTTCATTGGCCAGTCAAAATACCAGCCTGGATTAAAGAGGAGGAGAAATAAAATGTATCTCTTGATAGAAAGAACAGCATGCACAAGTAGGGAGAGGAAGGATGGTTGAAGACATCTCCAGAAACTTGATCGATTTTTTTATCACCTAAGCTAGTTTCTTAAATTTACATAAAGTGCTACAATTAAAGGCACAAAGAAACACACCAGCTAAAATGTAAAAAGATTGACACTAGAAAGTGTTAACTAATTTGTGGAGCAACTAGAACTCTCATGCATGGTGTTAGGAATGTAAAATGGTACAATCTCCTCAGAAAACAGTTTGGCAGATCCTTAGAAAGAGAAAAAAAAGAAGTCACATCTAAGTTATAGAGACACAGAGCAGACCAGTGGTTGCTTAGAAACAGAGAGGTGGAAGCTGGGGTAACTGACAAAGAAAGGGCACAGAGAACCTTTGGAATTAAGGAAAATATTTCACACTTTGAGTGTGGTGGTGGTTACATGGATGTATCCACTTATTAAGAATCATTAACTTTACACTTAAAATGGGTGTATTTAATTGAATGTAAATTATACTTCAATAACATTGATTTTAAAAACAAGGTTCTAGATCTCTCCTGGGTGTCTTTTCAATGTGACTGATGGGATTGGGGAAGAGAGGCTTATCTGTCTCCCAAATCAATCTGCATATCACTTGGCTTTACCAAATTTACCTGACTCTGCTTTCTTTTACCTGCCATAGCTCCTACCATTGTTCTCCCCGGGCTGCTCTTGCTGTATGTGACACAATTTACTTTATTTCTTCAAGGCAGTGATACTATAGGGTTGCTGTGTTGGGAAGACCTTTTTCTGAAAGGCTTGTGTGGCAGAACACTGATAGCAGTGGATACATCAGAGCGTAAACTATGACTAAAATCTAAATTTTGAAGACAGCTTTCCTGAAGGTTCTTTCCCAGTTACCACAGGGAATAGAGCACTGAATAATATTCACCCAGGCCACACCTGCTAGCATATTTCCATGGCACCTTCTATAATTTCTCTAATAAATGATATCCATAATACTCCCTACAATCATTCATATACTATCTAAAGTATCACACATTTAAACATATCTATTGCAGTGTCAACTTTTTTCCTCTTCAAAACAGTAATTTCTAAAAAGGGATCATGACTTCTAATTTTTTTTAAAGATTAATTTATTTATTTTAGAGAGATAGAGATGAGGGGGCAGAGGGCGAGGGAGAGAGAGAATCCCAAGTAGACTCCCTGCCAAGCATGGAGCTCCAAGTGGGGCCTGATCCCACTACCCTGAGATAATGACCTAAGATGAAATCAACAGTTGGGTGCTCAATCGACTGAGCCACCCAGGCACCACAAGGGATCACGACTTATTCTTAAGTCAACTTATTCTTAAGTTCAAATTTAAGGCAGCTTGAATTCCTCCTTCCCACAATACATACATGAATATGAAGTACTCCAAGCATGCAAGGGCCTCACAATGTAGAGGGATAGACAGTAACAAAGCAACATGGCTCTGTGCAATAGCATATATTACTATTATAACACAAGTTGCTAAAGAGCAAGGAAGAAATGCACATAACCGGAACAGGTGATGAGGAAGGTGATGTGATTGACAGAAGGGTTTCTAGAAGGGAGGGAGGGACTGTCTAAATTCAAGTCTTAAGGGATTATTCAGCATGAGCTATACAAAAAAAAAGGGGGGTGGGGGGAAGAGGAGTGGAAAGGGTATAGAGCATTCTAGGCAGAAAAAAAATTGCTGCAGCAAGGAAATGGAACTATTGACCATGCATAAAAATCCAATATATTGACTTATGGGGGAAAATCTAATGATTTATATATAAGAGTAGGTAGATGGAATTGACTTTACATGTTAGATTACTCCAGTGGATCACCATTTTCTTCTTTTCCCATTGGCTTCTTCTTCAAGCAGATCCTCCCATGGTAGCAACAGTGACTGCTGAAGCTCCACACCCATCTCCTCATTCTGAATGACCCAAAGCAGTACTTTACAGTATCAGCTGTGCCAACAGTGAATCACCTACAGATCTTTTACCTAAAAAGCTCATATGTTAAAAGATATGCATGCACACATGCTCTCATACACACACACACACACACAGAGCAATTCTAATGCACATTCATAGTTTAGAACCACTGAAATAGAGAAAAAAATATGGAAAAATCTGTGTAAAGATATTCGCCTTCACTCATAATTAGAGGTGTGCAAATTGGAACCATTTCTTACCTATCAGATTGACAAAATGTGTGATAACACATTCTATAGGCCAGGCTATGGGCAAGCTGATACTCTCATGCATGTGGATCTGGATGCAGATTGGTATGATGATTTTGGATGAGGATTTGGCAATATCTAATAAATATGATTTACCTTTTGACCCAGTAATCCCACATATAGAAGTTTATCCCAATTTTTA
The DNA here is from genome assembly GCF_004348235.1 of Phoca vitulina. NCBI lineage: Eukaryota > Metazoa > Chordata > Mammalia > Carnivora > Phocidae > Phoca > Phoca vitulina. The sequence goes on along the minus strand of NW_022589724.1, from coordinate 18,086,642 downwards.
TCCTTCAGATATGCAAATATGTGTATACACAAGTTTATTTATTGAAGCCTTGTAATTTTAAAATATTGAAAACAATAATGTAAAAGGCCATAAAGCAGAGTGGTTGAATGATTTGGAATGGTATAAAACAAGAGCAGTGCTATATAGGATGCAGCTGAAAAAGAATGAAGAAGCCCTCTGTGGACTGGTAAGAAGAGATTCCCAGGATATCTTGTATCTTGTATTTTCTTTAAAGAAAGAAAAATGCAAAAAAAAAAAAAAAAAAGTATCTATAGAAGCTAACTTTTGTGTAACAAAGAAGAGGAAATACGAAAATAAACATTTCTGCTCAGTTGTGCACCAAGAATCAGAGGAAGGAGAACCCAGAGACTAACAAGATTGGTCACTAATGGACTTGAGTAGGAGTTTGGTGAACAGAATGTGGTTGTAGGAGCACTTCCCTAGGGATAGCTTGTATATACTTCCAACCTTGGTACTGGATTGATGTATCACGTAATCAAAAAATATTAACAAAAATGAGGAAGAAAGATGAAATAAAATACAAACAGAAACAAATGTCCCTTGCTGAATTTCAAATGAATAGCATAGCCACATTGAGGGGGAAAAGGCAACTAACACAATTAGTCTTGAACATGAGGTTTAAGACAATCAAGGGATTTTAACATATAGAAAGGACTGTGAGCCACTGACTCAGGAAAAAAAAAATAATGTATCTTCCAATAATTTCCAAACAAAAATATATGTTTATTTTTTTTAATTCAGCCTCTTTCCCACTCCCAGCATCTCCTTGCTCTTATTGACTGGATTAGATCAGTGGCCATCTGAGCCACTGGCTATGGCCAGGAGATGCACATATTCATCCATTTAAGCTATTCAGGATTATCTCAGAAGCCAAAGGTGGGGTCAAATCCTACCCAAAAGAAATGAGTGTTAATGGGTAAAGATGATCATCCCCAATATTATAGGGGAAAAGACAGAGGAGAAATATATTCACAGTTGAAAAGGGGAGCAGACTGATCATCCAGCCAGAAGTTATGCTCATTGAAGGGCGGGGATGGAAGGAAGTCTGGTCTGGGAGGCAACACATGCCATTTTAATTCATTCATTTGTTCATTTATTTTTAGAGGGGGAGGGGCAAAGGTCAGCATGGAGCCCAACTCAGGGTTTGATCTCACAACCCTGCGATCATGACCTGAGATGAAATCAAGAGTTGGACGTTCAACCAACTGAGCCACCCAGTGCCCCAACACATGCCATTTTAAACAAATGACAACAGAGGACAGAACTTAGGAGAATAGTCAGCTCTGAAGGCTCCAACTTTGAGTAAGGGAGATGCTTGATAATTAGAATGAACACAGAATGAAAGCAAAGGAGATTTTCAGAGATCCGGACAAATGAAAACAGTCCCACTAATCTCATGGAAGGGATGGGATGTCCTGTAAGTTCCTGACAGACCATAGTCCTGGAATAGGACAGGACTGTCAGATCGTCATGTACTCCAGGATAAACTATGAGCTTGTAGCACTGAAGGTTTTTGAGTTCTACCACACAAATTCAGTAGGACAGGGGTGAGTCCCAGAGATCTGATGTTAAACAGTCTTCTAAGGAGATTCAGGTATACATGGTCTGGCCACCATGTATATATTGGAGAAACCACTATACCGGAGAAGAATGATGGCAGTTACCTAGACAGTTTCAAGAACTGAATAGAAAATGAAAATCCAACAGACAGAATTCAGGTTCAGATATAAACTTGACCACTGGTCTGGCCAATATTATCTATCCTAATGCTAGTCAGATATAGCATGAAAAATGCACCCATTACTGTACATTTCCTATGCATTACATCATTTAAATCTCACATCAAGTCTAGGAGGCAACAGCAATGTAACTTGCTTAGCATTATCTCAGTAAGTGGAACTGGCAGGGGTTCTGCCTGCCTATGAAAACTGAGTTTCACGACAATGCTATATACTACCTCCTTGAGGAAGAAGGTCTAGGGGTAGCAGAACTGAAAGTAACACAAGCCTAAAAAATTTGTGAGCGAGGAGCTTCACAGAAGTCTTAACTGGGATTAGTTTTAGATTTACAGGTGAGTAGAAATATGGATGGTGGTAAGGACTGATCTTACATGTAAAAAAATAAATAAATAAAATAAAATAAAATAAAACAAAATAAAATAAATAAAATAAGCAATCAAAAAAATAGAGAGAGTCTTGGATAAGATACCAAAGCACCAGTAACAGAAGCTAAAATAAACAAGTAGGACTACATCAAACTAAAGAGCTTTTGCATAGCAAAGGAAACAATCAATAAATTAAAAAGGCAACCTACAGAATAGGAGAAAATATTTATAAAACATGTATCTGATAAGATGTTAATACCCAAAATATAGAAAGAACTTATATAACTCCATAGCAAAAAAAGCAAATAATCCAATTAAAGAATGGGCAAAAGACCTGAGTAGACATATTTCTGAACACAACATAGAAATGGCCTGTAGACATATGAAAAGATGCTCAACATCACAAATCACCATAGAAGTGCAAATCAAAACTAGAATGAATCATAATAATAAAAATAAATAAATAAAAATTTCCAAAAAAACACCCCAGAATGAATCAATACCTTTATAAGATGGGTATTATCAAAAAGACAAGAGGTAACAATGTTAGCAAGGATGTAAAGAAAAGGGAACTCATACACTATTGGTAGGAATGTAAAATAATATAACCATTATGGAAACCAGTGTAGAGGTTCCTCAAAAATTTAAAAGTTGAACTACCATATGATCCAGCAAGCCCACTCCTGGATATATATATCTGAAGGAACTGAAATCAGTTTCTTGAACAGATATCTGCACACATGTGTTGATGCAGAATTATTCACAATAGCCAAGATATAGAAACAACCTAAATGCTCTTTGACAGATGAACAGATAAAGAAAATGATATTTATGACATATATACATGATAAAGAAAATACGATATCTATATATGACATATCATATATAATATAGCACATACGATGAAATGTTATTTAGCCATAAAAAAGAAGAAAATTTTGCAATGTGCAACAACAGGGATGAATTATGGGCATTATGTTAAGTGAAACAGGCCAGACAAAGACAAATTCTCTACAGCATTACTTATATGTGGAATCTAAAAAAGCAAAGCAAAACAAAACAAAAAACCTGATTTTATAGATAAAATAGAGAATAGAATGGTGCTTTCCAGGGCCAAAGGGTACACATTTTCAGTTACAGGAATAAGTACTGAGGATCTAATATATGACATGGTGGCTATAGTTAATAACAATATAATATACTTGAAAGTTGCTCTTAGTAGATCTTAAGCATTCTCCCCACACACACACAAACATACAAGTTAACGAATGTTAACTGTGTGAGGTGATAGATGGGTTAATTGTCATGATCTTGGCAATCATTCTACAATGTATATGCATATTGAATCATTATTTTGTACACTTTAAATATATATGATTATATTTGTTAATTATTCCCCAATAAAATGAAAACAAGAGAGAAGAGTACTATAACCCCAAAGCATTTTTTGAGGGGTGGGGTGCTGGTGAAGTGGCTATAGTCATTTTCAAGCAAAGAATGGGACTTGGATTCTGGTTTCATCACAGATATTTGATGATATTGACTATGCTGACTGATATTTCTGTTGCTCAGACTCTTCCACTTATGAAATAAGGTTGCCAGCCTATATACTTCATAGAGGGAAATGGAAAAATAGGAGATGGGAAACCAACTCCATGTTTTTCAAAGAAAACAGAATTAAAGCCACCCAAGATAGAATCCCATCAATTCAATTCATAATCCTACTGGATTAGAGCATCTCTGAATTGATAATCTCAAGTAAATTATAAAACAATCAGTTTATAAATAAAAGTTATTTTTCAAAACATGAAAAATGTTTAATGTGCAATATAATCAAAGGGAGGGCATCTGTTTAGTATAAGACACTATACACAAAACTTGCAAACCACCTATTTGAAATGTTTACATTCTGTCATTTCATTTCAAAATAAAACTGCGATCCAAAAATTGTTAATGAGAAATATTTTGAAAGCATGTCAGCAATGCTGACATTAGCCCGTACCTGGTCCAACCATTTCTACTTGTCTTTTTGGAAGCATCACCCAGAATGAGAAAAGACCTCATACAGTCTTTTCTTAGCACCACTAACCCTATATCCCCTCTTGTGTATCATAATACAGTCAAGTCCTAAAGGGAGATGAGTAGAGTTGCAACCCAGATTATTAAAACAAACAGGCAAGCAAAGAACCATTAAGGGTACCCACCGCACCCTAAATCACTACCTCTTCCCATGGAAGCTTCTGAGGGTCTAGCTAAATTTCTAAGTGGCAGAATAACAGAAATCAGTATGTACAAATGTGCCCATTGAAGTGACAGAGCAAACACCCCAGCTCCACTGATATCACCACCTGGTAGCAGTCACTTTATATACTTTATATACATTATTCTCTCTAATCCAAATGGGCTCTGTCTCTTGGTATTTTTCTGGTTTGTTTGGCTACCTATTAGTAACTACTATCCTTAGCTATGCTGCTGCTGATACCCAGAGAATTCCTGGCCTCCTCACATTATTGTTAATCTCATATAATTTGACCTTTGCCCTCAAAGAATTCAAAAGGGAAGAAAAAAACAGATATGTTAATCAAATAGTGTGATGCACTCTGATAAGGGATACAGAAGAAGATTCAGTGTATCACAGAAACACAGGGGAAGTTGCAACTCACTTTACAAATTAGAAGGGGCTTCACAGAGGAAAAGGTTAGAAGGAATGACTTCTGTCCAAAAATACTTTCTCCACTGATGCCTGAAATCCCAGCATCATTCACTAAGCTGTGCACAGCAGTATGGCAGGGGTTTTAAGCAGGAGATGTTTAGTGGGGACCTCCTGTCACCCTCCCTCCCTTCCCACCTCCCCATCTCAACCACTTCTCAGACTTAGCAGGAACCAGTAAACACTCACCACATTTCCAGCACCAGTAACAGTTCCATTTTACCTATAATATAGTTTTCTAAGGATGATAAGACAATCACGTATCATGCTGGTTGCAACAGGGGCCCCCACTTAAGCTACCGGTGAGAAAATTTGGGGCCATTCCATTATCGAGTCATTGCTTTGGAATTCAATTTCTCCTTTGGACATCTATTTTCACTAAGGAGAGGGAAGTTGTTTGAGAAATACAGAAGGGCTTTGGCCATTCTTTTCTCCTCTATCTCCCTCCTCACCAACCCCCCCTTTTTTTTTGGCTGTTGTTTTTTTCCCAGGCAGAGGGTAATTTGTATAGTAGCTGAAATAAAAGCAGCTTAACAGATGAAATCCATGGTCAAAGCCTGTGGACATCATTGAGGAGTTAATGAAATTTCTGTGCCTGGAACAGATTATTAGGCAACAGCTGAGATTGGAAAAAGATTAAGCTACTGAATTGCTGGCAGAACCAAAGGAAGGAGTCTAAAGTCAGCATTCATCATGCCTCATAGAAGATGAACAATTCGGGAAATAGAACTGGGTGATTTGTTCTGAGCTCTGAAGGCATTGTGCTTTGTCCTTCCTCGACCTAAACGGGTGGACATTGTTTCTCTTGGCTGGTGCATTCCATCACTCCCTCCACCCCAAAGCTCTCAATAGCACCCTGGTGCTCATGCACTCATAACCTAGAATTCTAGAACCTTCCAGGCCCTCCCTGGATCCCTTTCCACAATATATCTCATGGCTTCCCTACATAAATCATCATTTTGAGACCATGAGGTCATTTTCACACAGAACACTTTGCATAGACTTTCACTATGTTTTACTCACTGATCTCTACTTCCACATGTCTGTTTATACAATTGCCCCACCTGGAAGAAATCCCTCCACCCTTTATATTTAGCTATAAGATAAATAGTAAAATTGGGATTTTGCTTTCATTATAATAGGTAGAATGATATGAGTAGGTACCTATGCACTGCACTGCATCTGCTTGTGTTAAAACAGAGAAGAATAAAAAATGTTTTCTGCTCACAAGGAAACTAAAGTCCTAGAAGAACAATGACATAATCAGAAAACGTCATTTTCCAATAAATTCCTATGATGTTTTAGTAGCTTCCATTTATTGGGCGTTTACTAGATACGAAGCATTATACTAAATGCTTTTCATGTACTGCCTCTTCTAGTTATCACAAATATTTTGTGAGTTAGGGACTATAGTTATTCCTACTTTACAGATGAGTAGATGTTAAGAAAGGTTGAGTAACTTGCCCAAAGTCAATAAATTGCTAAGCTGAGATGCAAAATGGAGTCTCTCTGACACTTAAGTATGTATTCTTTCCACCGTGTCATGCTGAAGACTGATTTAGCTTTTACGTGTAGAATGAACTAGAGAAGAGTAAGAATACAGAGGAATGTATAGTTAAACAATCCCCTGTAGTATTCTGAGTAAGAGTTAATGAGAATATAGATACAGGAGTGGCAATCAGAACGGGGAAAGTGACTAATATGAAAAGATAGATCCTTTAAGGATTATTGCCTGCTTGGGTTCAGGGTGCCAAAAAAAGAGAGTTGTCAGAGATAAGACTTAAGATCTAACCCTAGTTAATGAGGGTATATGCAGAGAGAAGAAAATCTCTTTGGAAACAATGGTTTCCCTGCAATATAAACCCACTGGACCAAACTTTCTTCTGGATGAAAGTCCTTCCATGATACCAAAAGAGCAATAATATCCACAAGAGTGTTTAATTCTTCAGGTAATGATTATCATTGCAACACTTGTTTGTCACATGTCAGGACCCGCAGTCTCTTATTCCCAGAAGATTTCTGCTCCCACTCTAAGGCAGAAGTAAGAAAGGACTAGAAGACATTGAAGGGAAATGGTTCCTCTTCCTTCAATTCCAGTCACAGTGGAATAAAGTCAATTGGCCTGCACTTGATTTTTTATTTAACTTGTTTGTGCAGTAGAACGCTTTGGATGCAGATTAACTTTCCCCCGCTCAATACTGCCTAATTGATTCACCTACCTTGAAGCAGATGCTTGCAAGGCCTTTGATAAATAGATTGAAAGCCTTTCTTTGCTTCATAACTGCCTCCGTAAGCAATAGCTCAACCAGGACAGAGAATCCTGAGTACCCTCCAGTGACAAAAAGCTCCAGGGTCGGGGTCAAGAGGAATAAGTGTCTTCCTCCTCCACTGGAGGTACACTCATTTTATTGAGTGGTCATAAAGGTTATGGGAAAGCTATTCCAGAGACATTGCAGGGGATCGTGGTGTGTTGAGCACGGTGTGGGCTGGAAAGTGTATTTGCAAAAGCACACAACATCCTGTTTATCCATCAGGAAAATCTTATGAGATAGGTATCCTCTGGGGATATGGAAACTGATGTGCCAAGAGGTTAAGTAACTGGCCCGAGAGAGCAGTTAGGAAACAGTGGAGCTAAAATCTAACCCAGATTTTTCTAATACCTAATATCATGCTCTTACCACATTGCCTCCCTCCTTGTCAATGCAGAGCCCCAGTACATTCCTTCTCTAAAAAAAATGAAACCCAACAAGTCATTAAATCAGGGATTTAAAATTGAGAATAATGATGCAACAAATTGACAGGATGGGTGTTCAACAAGCACACTCAAGTGCTCCTTCTAAGCCAGGAAATAGTATCAGCTTACAGTGGGGGCCTCTCTCCAGGGGTGTGGGACAAAGTGACACCAAAGTGGGAATGTGGGATGGAAGGGGCCTTTGATCACTGAACAAAGCAGTTGCTCTCACAAGAAAGGACACTGGAACAATCAGCCCCTACCCCTGGCTCCAGGATCAGGCAGCAGCCTCAGGGCCTGTCTCCAGTACAAAGGCAAACACCAGGTTTCCTCTCCAAACCTGACTGTATAGTTCCTATTTGATCACCAAATGGATGCACCTCCTGCAAAGAGAAAAGTCATCTTGTAGACTTTGCTCACAGTTGCTCTTATGGCTGCCAGTTCTCAGGCCTATCTGCCATCTTTTCCTGCCGTGCTTCTTCCATAGTTGTATGTGTACTCAAATGCATCTGTTATACTCCCCTGGCCCACAGGCCATTATACATGTGCGAGATAGTGCATACTGCGCGCCTGCATTGGCAATCTTCCCTTCGTTCCTTCTACTATTTATAAATACTCCTTTATCAGTACGACTAGATAGCTGATGGTCTCTTATAGGCAATATAAAACATGACCTTCACTTTCATGGAGCTCACAGACTAGTGAGAGGCAGAGACATGATAACACCAGCTACGATGCACTGTGGTATCATGATATGTAATATGGGAGATTTGTATGGTGTTTTGGATGGTCTAAAGAAGGAGAATCCACAATGAATGACAGAATTAGAAGAAAAAAAGAATTTTAATAACAATATTTATAGTGCCCCTTATTCCTTCTAGGCATTGTTGTTGAGCTTTCAGGCACTAACAGTAGAGTACTCAATACATTAGACTGGACTACTGCTCTAACGGGGTGGGGAAGACACACGATAAATAAGTACTCAGATATATTAGATAATGTCAGGTAGTAATTCAGGCCAGGAGGAAAATAAAACAGGGTAATGTGATATTGAGTTGCTCAGGAGCAAGAGCAACATTGAATGATGTGGTCAGAGAAGATTACCTGAAGAATTGATATTCGAGTTAAGATTTAAACAAGAAAAAGGAGCCAGCGTAAGATTGAATATCACATAGGAAACATCACAAGAAAAGACCCTGGGCCAAAAAGATCTCTTGTAACTGCCTTAAATCCCACTATTGTTCATTAGCCTGGTGTGGCAGACAGGAAAATGAAATTTTTAGATCTCTTTCTGTGAGTGGCATATCTGACTGATGTCCCCAGCTACTACCATGGATCTACCATGCTTCCCATGGGCTGATCCCAGCCAATGGCTGAGTGCAATAAAGTCCACTGTAGTGAGACAAAGGAACTTATTGGGTGGGTTACTTTAGCTCAATCTTCTGGTTGGCCCGGCTGAATCTTTCCTGGAACTATGCAACAGTCTGAAGCTCCACCCTTCAGTCTTTTTCTCCTTTCTCTCCCGTTCATAGGTGTCAGACCTGCATCACATTGTGAAGCCTGTCTTCTCCTGCCCCTCCCCCAATAAATCTGCTGTAAATCTTATCCCTTCTAGGCTTCTACTTCTCAGTGGACCCAAAAAAACAGCTATGAGCAGGAGTTACCCACTAGAGATCCTGCCTTGGGAGATACAAATGGGAAAAAGATAAGTGTTAAAGATTGCAGTGTAATGTATAAAAATGAGTAGTGATATGTATTTAGATGAAAATAATAAAAGTACCATGGGAGAAGAATGAATATGGGACCAAAGACGAAAAAATAAAATCCAGAATCAGACAACCCATAGTTAGGAACTAGGCAGAGGTCAGGGGCTCATAATAGTTTCAAGCGCAGAAGACTCAGGTGCAGGAAATTGACTTTATCAAGGCCAACTTCTCTAAAGAATTGAAAGTGTTCCTCTCAATATGCTGCTTAAGCACATGAGAATTGGAATAAAATTTTGCCTAATATTTCTTGTACTCTCATTTCGAGCATTGAAGTTCTCCTAAGAACTCTTTTAACTTACATTCTCTTATTTTGCAACAAGTGAACTCAGAAGATCCAAAATCTCCTTTAGTCTCCCTCAACTGAGGCATGGGATTTAGGCAACTCTAATAGTCGGCTCGTAGATTGATGCTCAATATAGGAAGCATAAAGGATACCCTAGGTACTGACAGGTTGAGCAATGCCAAAATCTAGAAAACTATTAGAATTTAAAGGTATGCAGGTCATAATCTAAAGTCTCCAAGGTAAAAAGAAAGCCAAGATTGTGTTGACAAGCGTTCTTCTATAATATCTTCTAATTAACTTCCTTAAGTTTTCTTCAGATGTCAGTCGTTTGGGTAATGGTGGTAAGGTAAAAGATCAGCAAGAGGGAACTGTATGGGAGTAGTGCTTTATGATATATATAAGGCTCAGTCAAAATGTATTTTTAATTTGTATTTTCCTGATGCTGAGTGATGTTGAACATTTTTTCATGTGTCTGTTGGCCATTTGGATGTCTTCCTTGGAGAAATGTGTGTTCATGTTTTCTGCCCATTTCTTGACTGGATTATTTATTTTTTGGATGTTAAGTTCTTTATAGATCTTGGATACTAGCCCTTTATCTGATATGTTATTTGCAAATATCTTTGCCCATTCCACAATTATACTACTAGGTATTTATTCCAAAGATACAAATGTAATGATCTGAAGAGGCATATGCATCCCAATGTTTATAGCAGCAATGTCCACAATAGTCAAAAATGAAAGAGCCGAGATGTCCACTGACAGATGAATAGATAAAGAAGATGTGGTTCATATATACAATGGAATATTACTCAGGCATTGGAAAGGATAAATACCATTTTACATCGATGTGGATGGAACTGGAGGATATTATGCTGAGTGCAATAAGTCAATCAGAGAAAGACAGTTATTGTATGGTTTCACTCATATGTGGAATATAAGACATATCCTCATAGGGGAAGGGAGGAAAAACTGAATGGAAAGAAATCAGAGAGGGAGACAAACCATGAGAAACTCTTAATTCTAGGAAACAAACTGAGGGTTGCTGGAGGGGAGGTGGATGGGAATGGGGTAACTGGGTGATGGGCATTAAGGAGGGCATGTGATGTGATGAGCACTGGGTGTTATATGCGACTGATGAATTATTGAACTCTACATCTAAAACTAATGATGTACTATACGTTGCTAATTGAATTTAAATTAAAAAACAACAACAACAAAATGTATTTTTGGACCAAGCTGCAAGTTGTTCAGTCTTTTCCTTGATGCCAAGGTCATACTGACATGAATAAAATAACCTAATATTCTGACAACCAGAATAGTTCTGTTTCTTCTGAATGATCTTCAAGGGACTACAAGCACAAAAGGGGTGGGGTAAGGTTCTGGCATCAGTAATTTACATGACAGTGGGAAAGAGGAAAACAAAACAAAACAGAATACAACTGAGGACACAATGAAAACTCACCAGGCCAGCAGGTAAAAAGTATTCTATGAAGAGTATGTTGAGAAGACACAGGCAGATAATTGAATTCAGGACCCAGTTAAGAAATAACGTAACAGGGATCCGGATAGCCAGTTCACACCAGGCATGAGATATCTTTAAAAATCTATGTGATCACTAAGCTGCAGAATCAAGAATGAGATTCTTAACTTCTGAGGCGTAAGTCCTTTGAATGTGCTAGTATATGATACGCCTCTGAGGCGTGATTACAATGACAATCTTAAACCTATTAGAGGTTACATGATAATAATTAGTAAAAAAATTAAAACAAATATAAATTAGTAAATAAAAAAGAGATATAAGAGAGCAAGAAAGAAGTGAAGGCATAGAAATGCCGTGCACACATGAAAATTACCAGATAGCACCTAAATGAGAAACATACAGCTAAAGCAACTCTCAACATTCCAAGTTAAGGCAACAGGTCATTAATAAAAAGACATCATTTATACAATATCTCTAAAGTGTATACAGGCTTCATAGCAATGAAGAATATCCAGTGATATGGAGTCTGGGTGAATACAGGTGGAATAAATAAGGGTAGTATAGTCTTTGACTGATAACTATTGGGACATAAAAACATTAGACAGAAGTTTGTGCCATATTAACAGAGTAAGAGAGAAGGAGTTCTCTTAGAAAAGAGGCAGAGTGGTTGGAATGTATGGAGTCAGTGAGAGAAAAGGGTCAATAGCAAGCAAAGGGCAAAAGCTAGAAGATCCTCCAACCCATGCTATCTCTTCCAGGGTGTTACTTAATTTTTACTTTATGGTGCCCTTTCCCACTGAAAATCAGTAGTTGGGAATATCTTTCTTTTTACTTTTTTCTTTTTTTAAAGATTTTATTTATTTATTTGACAGAGAGATAGAGAGAGCACAAGTAGGCAGAGTGGCAGAGGGAGAGAGAGAAGCAGGCTCCCTGCTCAGCAGGGAGCCCGATGCGGGGCTCGATCCCAGGACCCTGGGATCATGACCTGAGCCGAAGGCAGACACTTAACTGACTGAGCCACCCAAGTGCCCCAGGAATATCTTTCCTGATGGGTATAATTATGTAACTCTGTTCTGGATGGTTCCCTTATCTCTTTCTCATAGAATACAGAAAAAAGTGAGAATTTCCCCTCTATGGCTACAGTGTGGATGATTTTCTCAAGGATTTGTTCTTGTCTGTTAGGTCCCAAAGACTCTCCCTGAAGGACTGGCCTCTCTTAACCAGTCCGATCTTCCTTCGTGATTTATGGTGGGAGCTGTTTTTCTATAAAAATGGTACCCAACAGCACACTGGTATACTGCAAGCCCATTGCAAGTGAATCACCAGATGTTGATTTCTATTTGCCTTTGGCTGTAACTTCAAAGACATATCACAAAGATGATGCTTGCCTGACAGAGCACTGAGCTGAGAAGTTTGTGTAATACTGACCTCTTGCTACCAGTAAGAGGTGCAGTAAAACATCAGGAGAGCAAAAAGAATGATTGGGCATTTATTAAAATATTTGAGTACTGAGTCTCCTGAGATGGTAAGGAAGTTCAAGAGGGCAATAAACAGTTCTCCTCAAATGGCAAAACAGTGCCAAAGGATGACCAAGTGAATGGTTTAATAACCATGGATGAGTTTATAGAATCTGTGAGGCGTTGTTATACCATGGTAGTGATTATGTTCTAATTGTTACTGACTTTTTAGTACTGTTTTGAGTCTTTCTGTGCCTTCAAGTGGGACAACAGAAATTCTAATATTTGAATGTGTGCTGCCTATGAATGTTTCTCACCACTGCTGTATGGATTGGACCAGAGTTGTCTGTTCACCATGACTGTCATTCATAGAAGCTGGAGGGTACACGTGTCTGTGAATGACATCTTCTGACTGGGAAAACTGGAAAGCTACAAAGCTCAGCTTGTTATTACCACTTATTATGAACTACAGGCTTTGTGGGCTAGAGGCTGTAATAAATCATTTATATAAATTGAGAATTGAAAGGAATTCTGAGAATATGCTCCAAATCCCTGGGAAAGAGCCCAAGGACCAAGTGGTAGAGTCTACTTTGGTGACGAGGCGGGGAGCTGTCGCATTTGTGCTGTAGGCTTACCAGGGATTAAGTATTTCTAAGAGAACTTCCATTTATTTCCAGACTTCTATGACCTTCCCACATATCTATATAATCAGGTGGTCATTAAGTTAGATCGTTATAGTCATAGTACCACCATGAGAAACTGCACATTTTACTCTACTGCATTCTGTAGTATATCCTCTCCTCAGTCTTGTTTCCAGACAACAGCTCAGCATGAGTTTTTGGTTCTAGCCAGACTGACCTCCTTCACATCCATAATACCAGCTTCCATATACCCAAGACATCCTGCTGAGATAATACATAAATCATCTCCGATCCTCAAAACAGCCACATAGTATAGATGCTATTTTATTATTTCAACTTTATAAATGAAGAAACTGAGACATGGAGAAGTTATATAGTGTGGCAAAGTTCATATGGTTGATAAGTAGTCAAACTTGGATTTGAATTCAAAACTGCCTAGTCTAAAGCCTGTACCTCTTCCTTTTTACTAGCTCTTAAATCTCTCCTCCCTAAGATCTTATTTTCAAAAATATGCTAGTTTTGCTTGCATATTTTCATTTAATTTTGCATTTCTAATCATTTTCCTTAGGAGTCAGGATAAATCATCATATTCCAGGTCTCAGGGATACAGAAGGCTAGGGTGATTGAGCAGTTTACTTAGTTTCCCTCTCTAATAACGCAGATACCTAGTTACCAAAATTACTACGAAGTTGAGGGTTAGTCAGTTATATGAAAGAATTCTATCACAGCTGACACAGGGTGGAGCAACTAAGTTTACCATGGCAGGGATGCCTCCTGTTAATCCACGTATGCAATGTGAGAGCAACAGTAGGGTGAACTGGTGTCTATGTTTGATCCATCAATCCTTTAAAAATATGCCAGACAAGCATATTTGGCATTTTGTCAAAAAACATTTTGCAAACCTCCAGACAAAGGAGGTGGTGATAAAGAGAACCATGTTGAGGGATGTTTCCTTGGAAGAAGAAAAAGATGGGAGAAGGTGATGTTGAGAAAGAGGGACTCAAACAGAATCATCATGACAACTGAGTCACTGCAAACATGGGAAGGCCAGAATAGCCATCTAGGGGAAGATTCTGGAGCTTTTCCAAATCCATTCCTTTCTCTAGCCATCAAGTGATGGAGATTTGTTGAACATGACACCTGGATGCTCTGCATTATGGATTTGAATGGAGAGACAAAAGAGAGAGCTAATTGTTTTCCATGCATTCAAGTTTAATTTGGTGCACTTTTAATTAGGACTCTGATGGGACTAGGAATCAGTTCCTTCTGCACAGGCAGCTCCTGACAGCAGGTGACTATGTAGAGGAAAGGGATTATTATGGAAGCCACTCAGGTCACATTGGCATCAGCACAGCAGTTATAGAGGATGTCCTGGGAACTGTCAGTCCTAATGTCAAGGGTGATCCATTCAGGATCAAATGCATTCAGCAGGATGTGATACATCAGGGCTTAGCCAACATGTAAAAGGCAGCTAGATTCAGAATTGGTAGAAGAGGGTCACATAAAATCATCCCTAAGAAAGAAAGAAAGAAAAGAAAATAACACTTAGGGAGCAACTTCTGTGTGGTATAGGAGCATGGAGCCATAGACTAAAAGCTCTTTCTTTCAACATTCATAATTATCCTTCCTGCTCTACACCCTTTACAACTGTAGAAATTAAGGTTGAGTGGTGGTAAGTGACTTTCTCAAGTTTACACAGCTAGTAATTACTAAAGCCAGACACCAAACTCAATTCTGTCCTGCACCCATGTTCATGTTTCCTTCTGTCCTCCCAGGTCCTTACCCCAAACCCTAACACAGTCTATTCTTTCTGGCTTCTATGGAATTATAAAGATATTTTTCCACTCATATAGAAACATGAGTAAGTATGAGTTTGATATGTAAATTATCAATGTCATTTATTTGTAGATATTATTTTTGTAATAAATTTACTTTTTGCATTTTATTTTGGATTCGATGTATCAAGTATGTAACAGCAGCACTGGCAAATAAAACAAGGTTCTTCTCTAGTAGCTAACAACTTATGATATGTGTTATATAAATGGCTTTGTGGAAAACCTGTAGGCAACACCTTGTTACACCCTTTCCCCCCAAATTGAAATGCTCTCTCCAATATGAACTAATGTGTACTAGTGTAAAATAAATAAAATAATGTAGAAAAAGTCTTAGATGCAATTTGGCCATTATGACTCTCAAATGTCCTACTGAAGCAGTGCCCAAGGAGGAAATTGGGTAAATGTTGTAAGATTTTATCAGATTGTGCCTATTCATTTTTTTTAAAAAGTAGCACTTTTTTAAACTAACTCACTAACATGTGCAGAATCCCCAATAGCACCAACTTTGATGTGTCAATCAAGTAATAAGGTATTTAGCTTGACGTCAGAAACTCTTATTGAAACATCTGTCTCCACATTCGTTTCAGTGTCTTGAGTGTTTTTCTACAAGGAAGAAGAATGTAGCCCAAACAATTTCTCTCTTTCTCTCATGTGCAACAGGGAATCCCACTACATTTCTTCTCCATCATCATGCCTGGACTACTCCAAAAGCTCCCTAACCTGATACCTTGTTTTTATTCTTGCTCCCCTTAAGTCAGTGTCATTATAGAAGACCAAATATTGTACCTAAGTATTTTTCATTGTAAAACAAAACAGACACAAAAAACACAAAACAAATATAGATGCTATTGTATTATTACAAAGCAAACCCACTTGAAACCACTACTCGGGACAAAAATAGAACCTTGCCATCTACCTCTGAAGTCCCTCTAGGTGTCTGGCTTGTTCTAACTCAAATACCTTGCTCAACCAAAAGAAACCACTCTCTTGACTTTTATAGTAATCTTTTTTTTTTTCAATTAAAAAAATCGCCATCATAAAATTAACAAGTCAGGAAACGACAGATGTTGGCAGGGATGCGGAGAAAGGGGAACCCTCCTACACTGCTGGTGGGAATGCAAACTGGTGCAACGACTCTGGACAACAGTATGGAGGTTCCTCAAAAAGTTGAAAATAGAGCTACCATACGATCCAGCAATTGCACTACTGGGTATTTACCCCAAAGATACAAATGTAGGGATCCGAAGGGGTACGTGCACCCCGATGTTTATAGCAGCAATGTCCACAATAGCCAAACTGTGGAAAGAGCCAAGATGTCCATCGACAGATGAATGGATAAAGAAGAGGTGGTATATATATACAATGGAATATTATGCAGCCATCAAAAGGAATGAGATCTTGCCATTTGCAATGACGTGGGTGGAACTGGAGGGTGTTATGCTGAGCGAAATAAGTCAATTAGAGAAAGACATGTATCATATGACCTCACTGATATGAGGAATTCTTAATCTCAGGAAACAAACTGAGGGTTGCTGGAGTGGGGAGTGGGGTGGGAGGGATGGGGTGGCTGGGTGATAGACATTGGGGAGGGTATGTGCTATGGTGAGTGCTGTGAATTGTGCAAGACTGTTGAATCACAGATCTGTACCTCTGAAACAAATAATACAATATATGTTAAGAAAAAAAAAAGAAGAAGAAGAAGAAGATAGCAGGAGGGGAAGAATGAAGGGGGGGAAATCGGAGGGGGAGATAAACCATGAGAGATGATGGACTCTGAAAAACAAACTGAGGGTTCTAGAGGGGAGGGGGGTGGGAGGATGGGTTAACCTGGTGATGGGTATTAAAGAGGGCACATTCTGCATGGAGCACTGGGTGTTATGCACAAACAATGAATCATGGAACACTACATCAAAAACTAATGATGTAATGTATGGTGATTAACACAACAATAAAAAATTTTTAAAAAATTGCCATCAGATACCTTTGATTAGTCTTGCCTGTATTTTTAACTTATGTTGACTATATCTCTTTTAATCTATAACCACCACAACCAACCCTTTCCTTTCTTTTTCTTAAAACTTGTCTGTTGATTAGCCCAGGGATTTGACTTGTAGAGTTTCTCACAGTCTGGCTTTTGTTGATTACATGTCCACTCTACAGCTCAACACACTCCTTCACCCTTCACATTGGCAGCTGGATCCAGAGCCTAATGACACTCATGGTTTGCACACTCAATTGCTTTGGCAAGATTAGAAGTGGTGCTGTGGGCTTTCATCAGGGGGCACATCAAGTCTGCCTGTCTCTCTTTTTAGAGAAGTTCTAAGGTCTTGCCACTCAGTGTCTGGACCCATTACTTCATTAGGAATTGCCAAATGTTGATATTCAAATTATTTCATTTCTGTCTTTTTTTATAGTTGTCCAACTTTTTTAAAGAAATGCTTCCTTCATCTGCTGTGTGGTTAGCAGTTAGTGGTACTTCTCATACAGAAACTGTAGAGAAAGGTAAGATAAACATTTTAATTTTTTCTCTTAATTACCAGTTTCCTAGAAAAATTGGTTCCCTGCCGTCTTTCAAATGTGACCAATTAATTTTTGTTGTTGTTTTGTTTTGTTTTAAATTTCATCAGGAACTCACCGATTTAAACATATTTGACAGGTTTCAATCAATGGCAATTACTATTCATTTTGGATTGTCTTATCTTTGGCAGTGAGAGCCTCCTTGTGATAACTCTCGAGCCTATCTGACATGACTTTAGTGGTCTTTGATTGCTTCCCCAATATCTGGATTGACTTAAACATTTCTGGCCCCCAGACTCGGTAGTAGCCATTTTTTCCAAGAAAACTTGCTATCTTGTTTTATTTTTTCTGTAAGTGGAAATTGATATTTCAAGGCTACAATCAGTACACTATCAGTACACTAGTAGTACAATCAGTACACTAGTAGTGTGCTCATCACTACTGGTCTGGTCATTGATAATGTTTCTTCATTGAAAGAACTAGAAGAAGAAAAAAAGATACAGGTGTAGATATAGACAAAGATATTGATAATGTACATATGGGGGAAATTTATCTTACTGACACTGTTACTTCCTATTCAAGCTTAAAACTATTGGAGTTTTTGTTTGTTTGCTTCTTTTATTATCATTGTTATTTTTTTAAGTCAGCTCTATACCCAATGTGGGGCTCGAGTTCACAACTCCAAGATCAAGAGTTGCAGGCTCCACTAACTGAGCCAGCCAGGCACCCCTTTAAAACCTGGATTTCTGTTTAACTTCTGCAATACTCCTCTTCCACAGCAAGAATCTTGGCCCTTGAGGATACATGAAATAATAAAATTAAAAGAGTCCATATACTTTTATATTCACTTTATCCCACATTATCTGTACAATGTTCTTAGAAAAAAAAAATACTAATACTTTTACCACTAAAAGCAGTTAAAAAGAAAGTTATGTTTTGTTTCTCTGTCTCCCCTCTCAATTTTTATCACTGTACTTTCACTGTCTGAGCATATAGCTCAGACATATAGCTCATATACTACATACTATATTCCACTATTTTAAACCTCATCCACTTTTAAGTCTACAAGTAGCTATATGTTTTAAGCTCTACACTACTTTTTGTGTCAGTGTGTTTCTAGTTATTTTGATTGTCAGAAGTTCATTCTCTAGGAGATTCCTTAGGGAGAGCTCATCAGAACAAAATTTCATTGGTTCTTGAATGTTGATAAGAGTTTGCACTCTTTATATATGAGAGTCAGTTTTGCTGGATAACAACTCTGAATATTAAATATATGACTCCATTTTCTCTGGCATAAAATATTCCCGTTAAAAAGTTTGAAGGTGAATTTTCTTTCTCTTATGTCACTTGATATCTTTGCCTAGATATCCCAAGGATTTTTCCTGTTTTGTTTTTTTTTTACTTTTTATTTTTAAATTTTATTTATTTATTTGAGAGAGAGAGAGCATGCATGAGAGTACAAGGAGGGGGAGCAGAGGGAGAGGGAAAAGCAGGCTCCCTGCTGAGCAGGGACCCCAATGTGGGGCTCGATCCCAGGACCCTGAGATCATGACCTGAGCCAAAGGCAGACACTTAACCAACTGAGCCACCCAGGACTTTTCTTATTTAAAGTCTAGTAATTTTTTAAAAATATGTCTTGGTATGGTCTTTCTGGGTCAATATTGTTAAGTATGTAATATACTTTTGTAATATATCATTTTGAGTCTTTTTTATTTCAAGAAAGGTTTCTTGAGTCACAACTTTCATTATTTATTCTGTTCCTAGATTTTTTTTCTCTTTAATGACTCTATTATTGTGTAATAAATTTTCTTTATCTTCAATACCTGTCAGTTTTTCTCATTTAAAAAAAAAATTTCTTCATTTCTTTTTTTTCTCCTTCCCTCTATTTCTCTTGAATCATTGTCATGTTTGTTTATGTTTGTGTGTTTCCTCTGGTTAAGATTTCATATATCAAATTATTTCTTTTTTCTTTTAATTTTTCCCCTTAGTTTTATGAACTCATGTTTTAGTTCTTTTCTAATTCTGACTTTCCTTTGTGTTTGAGTTCCTACATCACTTACAAATTTCTTTTATCTTGTGAGATAGTTTACAGTCTTGTCATGTTCTGTGTGCATATGTTTCTGGGAGGCTTTGAAGGACCAAAGAGATGTTACTGCCCTTACTCCATTTTGTCTTGTAATAATTTGGTATGGTATTTAAACTCAATACTTTTATGTTATTTATTTATACATAAAATTAGTTTTCCTGGACTTCTAAATGGGGCTTTGATTGAGGGTGTTTTTTCTAACTTTTTCTGAGCTCTCTCAACTGTTTTATCATGTCATGTTCAAAAATACAGTGGCTTATTATCTGCTATTTCTTGGTTTGTTTATCTGAACAACTTTTATCTGAAAATGAGCTTTCCTTTGTCTCTCTTGTCACTGTCCTGCACCATTTTGGTGATATTCACAGAAATTTCTCCTAAGTGTGGGCACTGTCCTGCAAGGGAATGCTAGTGAATACTTCAGTGCAGATTACCTGCTCAACCTCTGTTACTCCTTGTCATGCCCCTGTCTTCCTCTGGCCCTGATCCCTTCAGCTCCTGTTAACAAAATGACATGCTGTGTTTCTAATGAATATCTGTTGACTATTTTGAGTTTTGATTCTCTTGCTTCTCTCTGTTTTCTGCCACACAGATGTCCTATGGATGCTGGCAATTTGCTTATAGTTTGGTACTGCTGGAAATACCTTGTTGACTAGGTTTGTTATACATATAATCGAGTGTTTTTTGTTTTGTTTTGCTACCTAGTTTCTTTGTTTTCGGTGGTGATTGAGAGAGAATAAAAGACTATGTTATAGCTGCCATCTTCCTAGAATCCCCTGAAGTAATCCTTTTTAATGCAAAACAAATTATGTCACTTTCTTGTCTAACACCTGCTTTTGATTTCTCAATTCATTTTAATAAAATTATAATTTCTTACTCTACTTTATAAATTCCTTGGCTATATATCCACTATTAATCCCTCCAACCTTACCTGTTTCACTCTCCTTTTCCCTTAGAAGATTTTAGAAATTCTCTTCTAGACTCGGCATTTTCCCTATATGTTCTTCCTTCTGATTTTCATGTCTATCTCCCTCATTTTATTAAAATTTCAGCTTAAATTTCTAAGAGGTCCTCTCAATCCTTGTACGCTAAAGAAGATACCACCAAGTCACTGTCTGCTACATTACCTATATTTAATATTTATTTAGCACTTACCACTAATTAATACTGTTGTGCTTTATGTATTTATGTGTTCATTCACGATTGAGCAAACTATAGCCTAAAAGCCAAATCTGGCCAGTCACCTGTTTTTGTAAATAAAATTTTATTGGAACCCAGACATTTCTTTAAGTATTATCTATGACTGCTTTTTTTTTTTTTTTAAGATTTTATTTATTTATTTGACAGAGAGAGGGAGAGAGACAGCGAGAGAGGGAACACAAGCAGGGGGAGTGGGAGAGAGAGAAGCAGGCTTCCTGCCAAGCAGGGAGCCCGACACGGAACTCGATCCCAGGACCTGGGATCATGACCTGAGCTGAAGGCAGACGCTTAACTGACTGAGCCACCCAGGCACCCCTATCTATGACTGCTTTTACACAGTGATGGCAAAGTTGAGTAGTTGCGTGAGAGATCATATAGCCCACAAAGCATAAAATATTTACTGTCTGGCCACTTACAGAAAAATATTTTCCAACCTTCTCATTAGTTCATTGTTTGTTTCCTCCCACTAGAATGTAAGCTCCATGGTAACTCAGGCCTTCTCTGTATTTTCACTACTTTATCCTCATAAAGATTGGTAGCTAGCATATGGTAATCAATCTCTAAATATTTGTGAATCAATAAACTCAATCTTGAATTGTCAGCCTCATTTTTAGACTATCACATAGTCATAATAAAAAAAAAATTATTAGAACCTTAGTGATGATTGTATTCAATTCACCACCCAAATAGCACCAGATGACAAAATTAAAACCAGACTCTTAAAGGCAATGATTCTAAGAAGGAACATTGGGAATTTATATTTTTGCAATGATTAGCAAATATATGAACATATTAATGTTTGAGAGCACACAAGCTCTGAAGAAAAAAAATGACTAGACTTAAAACTCAGTTCTACTACTGGTTATGAAGCCTTGTGCTAGTTAATTTATTTTTCTGTATTTCCATTTATGAATGTGTAAAATAATTTTTTTAAATTTTTTTTAAAGATTTTTTTATTTGGCAGAGAGAGACAAAGTGAGAGAGGGTACACAAGCAGGGGGAGTGGGAGAGGGAGAAGCAGGCTTCCTACAGTGTGGGGAGCCCAATGCTGGACTTGATCCCAGCACCCTGGGACAATGACCTGAGCTGAAGGCAGACGCCTAACGACTGAGTCACCCAGGTGCCCCTGAATGTGCAAAATAATTTTAATGAGATATCTAAACTATAGGATTACAATGAGTATTAAATAGGAAAAGTGTGTAGCCCACAGCAAGGATTCCACATACTTTACGTGGTGATGTTAGGTGGTAATGGTAGTGAGGATGATGTTGATAATGATGACCATGGTGAGAAAAGAAGGAGGAAGAGGGGGAGGAGGAGAGGACAGAAAGAAAATAGAAGAGAAAAGAAGAGAAGAGAACAGAAGAGAAGAGAAGAGAAAATGATAATGCTGGTAAAAATAAACTTAGTAAGTTCAACTTACCGAGCTTGTACTCTGTTCCAGGAACCATGATCTGTGGTCCCCATTGATTGTATTATTTAATCCCTACAAGAGCCCTGTGAGGAGGGCACATTAATATCCTGATATTACAGATGAGGAATCCATAGCCTGTCTTAGGCTAAATTATGGAGAAAAGAACAGATCTGGGATCTAAATTCAAACCTGTGTGCCTCCAAAGCTATAGTTCTTGACCTATATAGTTCTCTCCTTACCCATCTAAATGTATCCCTAAAGATCTCTCCACTTCCTCTTTAAAATGTGACATGCATAGATTTTGCCTGCAGGAGTCTTCCACCTCATCTTCTTAAACACATTTTAAATATGCCCAGTTTCATATTTTGCCATCTTCAAATATTGCTTTGGATTCCAAAATCATCGTTGTCTCCCTCTCTGGAAATTCTCATTTAGTCTCCAGACCATAGCCAGCTGTCAAAAGAAATCAACTGGAGAGACTGATTTCCACCGAGGTGTTCACAATGAAACCTGTTTAATTGCTGTTAATTCTCTGCTCAGATATAAGCTCTTGTAAGTTTGGATTTTGTAACTTCAAGCTTGTTGGCATAGGAAAGGTGCCAACCTAGTGGCAGAGAACATCAACTTGGTTGCTTTGTAATAAAAATATTGACTGCTCAGAGCCAGGAAGAGCTGCAGCTTTCCAGCTCTCAGGTCTCCCAACTCTTGCCTTGCACCTGGTAAAGTAAGGCAGTACATTAGTAGTAACAGAAGTAGTAATAGTAATAGTAGTAACATGAATCGACTAAAATGACAGGAAGTGTGCTAAGCATGTTAAAACACGATCTAATTACCCTTCACAAAAATGCTATCAAGAAGTAATGAACCAAACCTACTCATAGATAGGAACATAGTAGCTAATGACTTGCCCAAGATCATACTGCTATTAAATCACATGGCTTCCTCCCATATTAATTTTTTTTTCAAAATCTGAAGCTTTTTTTTCTTAACCAAAATGCCATACCTTCTCAAATTCTATGCATATAAAAAGTCAGGACTAATCTGAAGAGTAGATACTTCATCCCATTTTACAGATGGGAGAATTCAGATCCAACACAAGGGTGAGAATTTTTCCTATTATTCCTCAGCACCATATTTGTCTTATGCTATACCCCAGCATATGCATGGTATATATATATCAGAATGTCTATCCTTTGATCAAAGATCCCACCATAAGCTGTTACTTATGCACATGCACCCCCAAATCACTGATCAAATATGTTAAACAATGTGCTGGTAAATATTTAACAGCTAGCTCCCTGGGATGGGGATGGGGTGAAATGTGCCCCGATTTCTCACATTTGCCAATTTCCGTGTTGTAAATGCTCCCACCAAGGCTGATTTCAAGCTACTGATGTGACATCATCTGAACACAAAGTTGTGAAGAGATGCTAATGAAAGGCTTATGCAAGTTGGTATAAGCAACATGTGTTGTCCTCCTCCTCTACATCTACTCTCCTTTCTATCATACACCTATATTCTTACAATATAAGAATCTTCTAATGTAAGTTAAACATAGAACATACCTCAAACCCACACTGAAGTGAAGACATGAATGTGAAATATACTATATAAGGAACACTTGTATGGCATGTTTCTTATGTCCTAGATGCTATATATTTTCTTTTAAATATCAATATGAAAAGTAATTACATTTGTTAGGAATCGAATGTCTGTGTCTCCCTAAAATTCATATACTGAAGCCATAACCCCCAGTGGGTTTATCTTTGGAGAGGAGGCCTCTAAGGAAGTAATTAAGGTTAAGGGAGGTCATGAAGTTGGAACCCTGAACTGATAGGATTAATGTCTTTATAAGATGGGACACCAGAGAGAGCTTTCTCTCCATGTGTATGCACCAAGAAAAAGCCAAGTGAGGATATAGCCAGGAAGAGAGCTCTTGCCAGGAATGGAATTTATCGGCATCTTGATCATGGACATCCAGACTCCACAACTGTGAGAAAATAAATGTCTGTGGCTTACTGCTATTCAACATGGTATTAGAAGTCCTAGCCACAGCAATCAGACAACAAAAAGAAATCAAAGGCATCCAAATCGGCAAAGAAGAAGTCAAACTCTCACTCTTTGCAGATGATATGATACTTTATGTGGAAAACCCAAAAGACTCCACCCCAAAACTGCTAGAACTCATACAGGAATTCAGTAAAGTGGCAGGATATAAAATTAATGCACAGAAGTCAGTGGCATTCCTATACACCAACAACAAGACAGAAGAAAGAGAAATTAAGGAGTCGATCCCATTTACAATTGCACCTAAAAACCATAAGATACCTAGGAATAAATCTAACCAAAGAGGCAAAGGATCTGTACTCAGAAAACTATAAAACACCCTGAAAGAAATTGAGGAAGACACAAAGAAATGGAAAAACGTTCCATGCTCATGGATTGGAAGAACAAATATTGTGAAGATGTCAATGCTACCTAGAGCAATCTACACATTCAATGCAATCCCCATCAAAATACCATCCACTTTTTTCAAAGAAATGGAACAAATAATCCTAAAATTTGTATGGAACCAGAAAAGACCCCGCATAGCCAGAGGAATGTTGAAAAAGAAAAGCAAAACTGGCGGCATCACAATTCCGGACTTCCAGCTCTATTACAAAGCTGTCATCATCAAGACAGTATGGTACTGGCACAAAAACAGGCACATAGATCAATGGAACCGAATAGAGAGCCCAGAAATGGACCCTCAACTCTATGGTCAACTCATCTTTGACAAAGCAGGAAAGAATGTCCAATGGAAAAAAGACAGTCTCTTCAACAAATGGTGTTGGGAAAATTGGACAGCCACATGCAGAAGAATGAAACTGGACCATTTCCTTACACCACACACAAAACCAGACTCCAAATAGTTAAAAGACCTCAATGTGAGACAGGAGTCCATCAAAATCCTAAAGGAGAACACAGGCAGCAACCTCTTCAACCTCAGCCGCAGCAATTTCTTCCTAGAAACATCGCCAAAGGCAAGGGAAGCAAGGGCAAAAATGAACTATTGGGACTTCATCAAGATAAAAAGCTTTTGCACAGCAAAAGAAACAGTCAACAAAACCAAAAGACAACCGACAGAATGGGAGAAGATATTTGCAAATGACATATCAGATAAAGGGCTAGTATCCAAAATCTATAAAGAACTCATCAAACCCAACACCCAAAGAACAAAGAATCCAATCAAGAAATGGGCAGAAGACATGAACAGACATTTGTCCAAAGAAGACATCCAAATGGCCAACAGACACATGAAAAAGTGCTCAACATCACTTGGTATCAGGGAAATCCAAATCAAAACCTCAATGAGATACCACCTCACACCAGTCAGAATGGCTAAAATTAACAAGTCAGGAAATGACAGATGTTGGCGGGGATGCGGAGAAAGGGGAACCCTCCTACACTGTTGGTGGGAATGCAAGCTGGTGTAGCCACTCTGGAAAACAGTATGGAGGTTCCTCAAAAAGTTGAAAATAGAGCTACCATATGATCCAGCAATTGCACTACTGGGTATTTACCCCAAAGATACAAAAGTAGGGATCTGAAGGGGTACGTGCACCCCGATGTTTATAGCAGCAATGTCCACAATAGCCAAACTGTGGAAAGAGCCAAGATGTCCATCGACAGATGAATGGATAAAGAAGAGGTGGTATATATATACAATGGAATATTATACAGCCACCAAAAGGAATGAGATCTTGCCATTTGCAACGACATGGATGGAACTGGAGGGTATTATGCTGAGCGAAATAAGTCAAACAGAGAAAGACATGTATCATATGACCTCACTGATATGAGGAATTCTTAATCTCAGGAAACAAACTGAGGGTTGCTGGAGTGGGGGGTGGGGTGGGAGGGATGGGCTGACTGGGTGATAGACACTGGGGAGGGTATGTGCTCTGGTAAGCGCTGTGAATTGTGCAAGACTGTTGAATCTCAGATCTGTACCTATGAAACAAATAATGCAATATATGTTAAGAAAAAAAAAAAAGAAGAAGATAGCAGGAGGGGAAGAATGAAGGGGGGAAATCGGAGGGGTAGACAAACCATGAGAGACGATGGACTCTGAAAAACAAACTGAGGGTTCTAGAGGGGAGGGGGGAGGATGGGTTAGCCTGGTGATGGGTATTAAAGAGGGCACGTTCTGCATGGAGCACTGGGTGTTATGCACAAACAATGAATCATGGAACACTACATCTAAAACTAATGATGTAATGTATGGGGATTAACATAACAATAAAAAATTTAAAAATAAATAAATAAATGTCTGTGGCTTAAGCTTCCCGGGCTGTGGTATTTTGTTATGGCAGCTCTAACGGGCAAATACAACATCTGACAATATCACTATGTGATCTTGAAGAAGTCTCTTATTTCCTCTGAGACACATGTCAAAGAAAGGATTGAACTAAAATATTTATAAGATGCCATCTTGATTTAATTTCCAAGATCTTGTGTTTCTAGGGCTGCCACTTGCCTTTTCTACTAATAGTCTTTTTAGGAAATGTTGGGCATCTAACACAAACACTCTAAGCTGTCTTGAGTCCTAAAAATGACACAATAGAGTGATCATATTTAAGTTATGGTATATAGTGAAACATTTATAATAGAAAAAAATAACTTCCTGAGGGGATCATAACACCCAGTATCTGATAAAGGAAATTGGAGTTGGGATTTCCATCATCGGTAGTGGGCCTGTATCAGGGGAGGTGCATTAGAATCACTTGTGATAATTTGTTAAAATACAGATTCTATGATGAACTGTGAGACTATAAATCTAGAAAATATGTAAGGCCATTTTGTTTATTACTGTTAAACAGCTATACAGTACCAACACGCATAAAGTTGGGGAGTAGTAAGTAGACATTTATAATAGACTGTAAGTTAGGTGAGCTATGTTATAGTTTGATCTCGCAACCAAATAGTTCATGATATTGGGTAAGCCATTTCCTTTCTCTAGGTCTCAATTTCCCCCATTTCTAAAATCAATGAGCTGGGTTAGATGGTCTTTAATCTACCATCTATCCAGAAACACTTTAACTACCTAGTGATTAATATCAGGATATTAGACACATTTTCAATGTTAAGGTGAAAAATAGTTTAGCAGGGCATGGATTGGTGGAGATGTTTCAAGCACAACAAATCATAGCATATTGACAATCCTGTCTTCTAGCTAATCTTACAGCTGGCCCTGACTTAATACCCACTAAACTTTCTGCTCAAAGAGAATATTTGGTCTCACGCATTATCTCTGTCCTGAGTCCTATAAAGAGGTACCCTCTTATTTGTATGAGCAAAAAGTCAAGTGAGAAGTCAAGAAGAGAGGTGATTTTCCATGCATGATCCAGCACCCCAAAGGACACCTCTTATTTCATTATAAAAGCCATTTAAAAAGTTCTCTGTATTTTTGGGGTGTTTTGTATGTTTCTCAAGAGTTTCCAAAAGGTTAAGAAAAGTCTCTCTATTACCAGAACCCAGTATAATGAATGACACATAGTAAGTAGTCAGTGGATTTTTGTAAATGTAATGAATGAATTTTTCTTGGTTGTTAATTTTATTACTCCAAAGAACTATATAATAGTTGGAATCATAAGCATGAGTAGAATGGAAGTATCCACAGAATCTCCAGATTTGTTGTAAAACTCAAATAAGAAGATGATGTTTTGCAAACTATAAAATCCTGGATAAATAAAACTCAGGTGATATGGATATATCTGTTTTCCTCTGAAAATGTTCTCATTTTTTTTCTTTACCTTGCTATATTACCCTTGCTTGACAATGGTCAGAATTGAGTACACACAAATAGCTTGAAACATTGATTGTAATGCTGAACAACTGAATATTAGAAATTTAGCACCTTGAAAGAAGGAAATTAAACAAATTTCCACCAAGGTGCAATGGTTTAAATCAGCTGAGCTCTAAAGATGTAAATTCAACTATGAAATAAATCCAAGCAATGTCAGAGTTGAATCAAGGCACCATAAGCAGAGAGCATGAGGACTTTACCTCAAATAGTTTTATATCCAGGATTGAGAGATTATATGTTGTGAGTGTATGTGTTCACCTGTACATGCTTGCATGTTTGTGTGTGTGTGCGTATGTTTAAATTTTCCAACTGCATACATTGTTTTGATAGCTCTTTGAAATAAATATGCTGTTTACAGAGAAAGGAAAATACACTTCAGAGAATTTAATTTAGAATTAGTATTTCTGTCTTTATAATTACTTTTCAGGCATTGAAATTCGTTGCTATTATATAAGGCTATGCCACTGATTATTTCTATAAATTAGTGGAAAATATTTTTTGGCAATGTTGAGTAAGAAGCATGTCTTGTGTTTTTGTGGTTAAATCTTTGATCACAGATGTATTCTTAATCATTAATTTATATACAAAATTAATTTAAAAACTAACAGTTTTCCTCAAAACCACTACCAAGGAGATAAGGACACCTCAAGCTCTACTAGGTCTTTGAGTCTCTTCATTCCTACTGAGTGTTGTGATTGGTGTTATTTCAAAAAAGTTTCATTTACTTCCTTGAAATCATCTGGAGCCTAGTCATGAGCCAGTGTGGAATGTTGAGATAAACACGAATCATAAGCCTTGCCATTTTTGCCACGTAGTTGCATTAACTGAGGCAAGACTGGGTCTTTTCTGAATGTGCTTTGTTATCTGAAAGTTGATTAGTTTGGATTAGGTTAGAAGTTACAAACACAGTATGAGGACTGATTACACCAAAATCACCTTTGAAGTTATCTTTAAGATACAGAATCCACTCAATGCAGTATGGTATCCTAGATTGAATTCTAGCACAGGAAAGGAACATTAAAGGAAAAACCAGTGAAATCTGAATAAAGTCAATATACCTGTCTTAATTTTTTAGTTTTATAAAATGTACCATGGTTATGATGATGTTAAGATTAGGGGAAACTGAGGTAAAGGGTATAGGGACTCACTAAACTGTACAACTTTTTTTGTAAATCTAGGATTATGAAAAAGTAAGAAGTTCTTAAAAAATACAGAAACTAGGGGCACCTGGGTGCCTCAGTCAGTTAAGCGTCTGACTCTTGGCTTCAGCTCAGGTCATGAGATCAAGCCCCACACG
The DNA here is from genome assembly GCF_004348235.1 of Phoca vitulina. Lineage (NCBI taxonomy): Eukaryota > Metazoa > Chordata > Mammalia > Carnivora > Phocidae > Phoca > Phoca vitulina. The sequence goes on along the minus strand of NW_022589724.1, from coordinate 18,057,255 downwards.
GGGCTCCATGCTCAGTGTGGAGTCTGCTTGGGATGCTCTCTCTCCCTCTCCTTCTGCCCCTCCCCCCACTTGTGCTCTCTAAATAAATAATAAATAAATAATAAATAAGTAAATAAAATCTTAAGAAAAAATATAGAATCTATGTTCCTACATCAAAATGGACAAGAAGCCTAAGAACCTATTCCTGAAAAATTTAATGTGCACTCAGGGATAGGGTTCATGGAGCTAGAGGAGCCTTCCTACTCTAAAAAAGTACTATTCATTTACAAGTCATATGGATCCAGGTGTTTGGATTATCTATACCAGCGGATGTCAACCTTGGCTTTGCATGAGAATCATGAGGGGAAAATTTTCAAACTCCAGAAATCTATGACTCCCTAAATCTATTAAATCAGAATTCCAGGGGATGGCACCCTGGTCTATATAGTTGTTGTTGTTGTTTAAATTTTCTATGAGCAATTGTGATGTATAACCAGAACTGAAAATTATGCAAGTTTCAATTAAGGGGTAAACAGAAGTTTCAGACAATCAACTACTGTAATAATAGCAATGTCCATGAGTTTAAGTACATCAACAGCTGCAAGTGGTAATTGCATAAAGTACAACTCAGTTTTATATTTCCTGAATATCCCTAATACTCTAGGATTCAGGGGAAATATTTTTATTTAATGTATATAATGGCTTAAACTGTTGGAATTTCAGCATTTTTTCATCACTCCCAACAATATTTCCATGATTTATTTGGGGGACTGGTTGTGAGGAAATTCAGGGTGCACTATGCTACAACCAGCTTCTTCAATGACAAGTTTTGACCTTTACTCTTTGCTCCTGCTTGTTCAAGGTCAAGATCAGAGAACCTGGGTAAGTAATCACAGTTGGTGCACAAAGGGCTTGATCTTTTGATGTATAATCTAGATGAAGAAAAATCATCAAACTCTATTTCCCTTACTCTGATATACTGTCCTTACCCAGGTCTGCAAATGGGGTTTCCCTAGTACTTATGACTGTTTCTGTTCCTTTATGGGTGCTGATCACTTCATATATACTAAAGGTAAATCCAGACTTCCCTTTTTAATCAGATGAAGAAATTCTACCCATCCTCCAAAACCCTAATTTATCTATAAAGTCTTTCCTGGCATCACTCTTCTCCCACTTTTCTAAACTCCAAAATTATATTTGGTACTATACAATTAAGTAATTAATTCTATTTTGACATATTATTGTTCTCTGTTCTTTCACATGTGTGAGGAGGCAGCAGGATATAGTGGAAAGAAGGAAATCATTGTAGTCATTTAGAACCAGGTCTAGTGCAATCTCCACCTAAGCCTTATGTTTTCCTCTTGATAAGTAGGGATACTAACACCTATTTTGTAATGCTGTTGCTTAAAAGAGTGAAGCATATGTAAAAGTGCTTAGTGTATTATTGGTAGATAATAATTGTCGGTTTTTTCCTTTATTTCTTTCCTCATTTATATGTCTGCATTAAGTGATAAACTTATGATAGTATCTAATACCTGTAGAGAACTTTCCAGTTCATAAACTCTTAAAACAATTGAGTGAAGTATGTTTCCAAGCTCTATTTTATAAATAAAAAAGGTGATGAGATCCTGAAAGGTTAAATACCTTCCACAAACCACAACCTTTAATGGAAAGCCCGCTAATAGAGCCTGACCCTTGCTGCTCCAAAGCCAGGACTCCCTCCAGGATATTACAGCAAATATTTTTGTAAATTGATTAAAATAATTCATTTATCCAGAAGTAAAGGATTGCCTTCTATGTGCCAAGCTCTTAGCTAAGCATGTAGCATATAGTAATGAGTAAGAAAGACTTCATCTGTGTCCTCATGGAACTTAGAGGCTGGGATTTGGGACAATGATTAGGCAAGGGTGAAGCAAATGGACCTGTTTATATTGATGTCATATTCTTTCTTGCTAACTCTGGGGCTATGGAGCATTAGTAGAGGAGTGATGGCTTAACCAGAGTCAGCCACACTTCTCATATCTGTGACCCTTATGATCAGTAGTACTCACTGACAGTATTGGTAGCAGGACTGAAATGAATCTACCCCTATGTCCATCAAGACTGCAACCTCGTCCTCATTAGCACATGTCAGAAACTTCCAGAAGCTAAGCACTATAACGAGACAGATTGCTATAATTACTAGAAATAATAATCATTAGCTCTATCGTCTTCTTCACAAGAGAGTGATTCTTTGGTGTACAGAAAGAAAGCCCTTCCCTCATAAAGTCATACTTTTCTTTGGGCTAAAGTTCATCCTGACCCAGAAATGTCTTCACCTGTGCTTGGTGTCTTGCCACAAAATGGCTCTAAGAGACCCACAGCAACGGGTGTCATAAACAGCCTGTCTTTACTGCCATGGCATTAGGTTACTGCTTGTGTGCTGTGTTAAAGACTTTCATGGAGGTAGGGATCTGCCTCTCTTCAACTCTATGTGTGCTGTAAACTTAGGACATTTGTTCTTCTGCTGAGGGCCATGGCTGATGTGGAGCCAGAAAGTTGGGTTTTTACCACTCTGCAGGCCCAGGATTCAGTAATCCCAACACAGGAGTTCTCTAGATACCTATCTTCAAGCACTTGTCACTTCTCCATAGACCCATTTGTCCCAGCTTCCACCAACTTACAGATATATATGTTTGGGGGAGCAGGGTGTTTGTGGAAATATTCCGTACCTTTAAAGAAACTAATGTTGCATCCAAATTTTGTCCTATTTATAATCCAGCCCCCCCTCTTTTTTCTCTCCCTAAAGCAGGAGGGTCCCTTAGAGCACCTAGTTTACCATGTTGTTGAAGGACGAGAGCCAGTATGGGGATTTAGATGATCTAGGTTCAATGACACTACTTAATATGCAAACTTGGGCAAATTACTTGCCCTTTTAGGGTCTCAGTGACCCCAAGTAGAAAATGATAGCATTTAACTAGCGGCTCTTATTTCTGAGATTATTTGACTAATAGTAACAATGTAAGAAATGATGTTGAAAAAGTAGTTTAGTAGTTATGGTAAGAAAATAAAATTGGATAATTTAGAAGTTGCCTCAGGGAATAAGAGATACCCTATAGCTCATTCTCAATTTTTGCAGTGTTGCTCTAATTAATTAAAAGACTTTAACATGTTTTGCTGTGTGTGATTTGACTTCTCTAAACTCTCTTCTCAATTTTAGTTTATGTGTATCAGCTTCTCTGTGAATTAATCCTACAATTACCATATAAAAAGGAAAACAAATACACAAACAAGCAAAATAGCTAGCCATGATTGTAATAGTGTACCAGGCTTAATTTTCATTTTTCAAGACTTGAATTCTTAAATTTTTTCATTCCCAGTATTGTTTAGACCCTAAATATATATTTCCATGTCTGAGTACATGTATATGGCTGATTTTGTAGGTTGGTCCAGTCTGACCAAATAGTTTAAGAGGGAAGAGATATTCAGATAGGCACATGGTCTAATTCTTGAGCCTTATGGCATACTGGGAAGTTTTGGTCAAATTTGCCATTAAGTGCATACTGACAGTGGAAGTTGTATACCCATCTGAAGCAGAAAGAAAATATAATCTAGGTTGGAGTATATTCCTGAAACCAATTATTACCAAGAGTGGATTAAGAATAATAGGGTGGGGCCATCACAAGGCACTAAGCAGCAATAAAACCTGTTTACCCAGCTGAGTCAGTGCCATAGCAGAACAGAGCCCCTGGGGATCCATGAGCATGCAGTTTAATCAGAACCCTTGGAGACAGGGCACATGAATGGACCCTGCACAGCTAGTGTGCTCAGCACCATGCTGAGATGGAGCAAAGTAATTACTCTGTATATAACTTGGCTGTTCCCACCATCCTTTCTCCATAACACTCATCCTGGCCGGTGAGGCTCCAAGAACCAGGAGTCATGTGTGATACATACAGGGATGGAGCCTCTGTCAACTGCCTTTAGGAAATCATAGGGAGATCATCAGGTGCTATGTATAGCACCATTCTGGTGGCCCAACCTGTACGAAAAATACAATTGGGACAGATGCTGAATAATTAAGATGATTTGTATTTCTAGCCCATTTCTCACTTTTGACTTACAAACCTGCATCTACAAAAGCCTCCTAGGAGCTCATATTCAACATGAATAAAATTAAGCTAATAATATTCTGTTCTGTACCTCCTTTTTGCTCCTATATTCTCTGGCACAGCAAGTGACAGTCCCATTCACTTTGTTTAAAGTCTATACCTCACCCTTTTCTTCATTATGCAAGATTCAGGAGCAAAGGGACTCCATCTATTTTATTCACTATCTTATCTCAGGAAATCTAAGGAAATATTTGTGGAATGAAGGAACAACCAGAATGCAAAAAATTTTTTTAATGGACTGTAAGGGTCTGCTGTATGCAATATATAATTTCATTAAGAAAAAAATAGAAAAAAAAAAGAAAAAAAGTAGAATCAGAAAAGACAAGGGGTGCCTGGCTGGCTCAGTCAGTGGAGCATGCAACACTTGATCTTGGGGTTGGGAGTTTGAGCCCCATATTGGGTGTAGAAATTACTTAAAAATAAAATCCTTAAAAAAAAAAAAAAAAGAAATGAAAAGCATCTAGGTTTTATCTGATAGAAGTAATCGAACCAATGAGGAAATAAGCCTCCCCTACTGATGTGTTCATTTTCTATTGCTGCTATAACAAATTACCACAAACTTCATGGCCTAAAACATGTATTTTTTAATCTCGTAGTCCTGGAGGCCACAAGTCTGAAATGAGTCTCACTGGGCTAAGTTCAAAGTGTTGACAGGGCTGTGTTCATTTCTGGAAGCTCTAAGGGAAAATAGGTTTTCTTATATTCCAGCTTCTAGAAGTTGTCCACTCTCTTTGGCTTGTGGCATTCTTCCATCTCCAAAGCCAGCAGTGGCCTATCAAGTCTTTCTCATGCTGCCGTCTCTCTGGTGGTGAATCTTCTGACTCCTACTTCCCCCATTTAAGGACCCCGGTGACTATGCTGGGACCATCTCAATAATCCAGGATAATCTTTTTACCTTGTGCTCAGCTGACCAGCAACCTTAATTTCAACTGTAATTATAATTCCCTCTTGACATGCAAAATAACATGCAACATGCAACATTTTGAGGATCAGGACTGGAACATCTTTCAGAGCCATGATTCTGACTACTACTGCAGGCTAGGCTGATGACCAAAGATTTTGGATGGTCTTGTGGGGAAAATTACCCTGATCATGAAAAGACTTGATGAAATCTGGGTTCTCCGTAAGCTCTCTTCTCATCTTGGCTTGTTGAAGTAAAACTCATTCATCAACAGTTACCTTAAATACCACCTCCTCCATGATTCCTTCTGTGATTGTCCTTGTGGGGATCTATGTCTTCTTCCTTGCATTTTCACAGAATTTTCATTATACAACAAGTCATATTAAATCTTGTATCATGGACAGATATACTTGCATAATGTGTCTTTTCCCTTTGAATGTAAGCTTCTTGAGGATTCATTTCCAAACCAGTCTTAATATGCAATTTCTTCATAATACTATGTGACTTTGGGAAGACATATTACTTCCTGGGTTCTTAGTTTCCCTGTATATTTGTCAAATTTCCTCATAACAGGTATTAAGTGCAAGCACATTCCTGGCACATGGAGGCTATTGCATGAATGTTATATACCTGTGATAAACTTGCATGCATTTGTGTGAGGGACTACTCTAGGAAAAAGACGTGGCATCTATACATTCTTCCTGAATGATTGTGAGCTCTGTGAAAGCAGGAACTCTGTCTTTCATGTTCATTGCCATGTTCCCCGTCCCAAAGTGTCTCTCAACAATAAATATTTACTGAACTAATGAATAATTCTTAGTGAAATAGATAGGAATGCTTCTCTGTCTTCCAGTGGTGTGTTCTCTTAACTATATATCTTGTCACAGATTTTCCTGATTCATCTGGCACAGTCTGTATCCCCAAACCATTCACTCCCATATACAAAATAAACCCTGACAAAATTAAAAATCTTTGCATAGCTAACGCTTTAGACTCTTTCAATCTGCTCTCCTCCTGCTTCCACCTCCCCTCCTTGCAGACATCCACATTTTTCCCCTTATGGGAATGCAGACAAAAAAGAAGCGTGATTCCTAAAATGAATAATTGATATTTCTTCAGAGCAACCTACCCTATTCTACTTGTTCTCTTAATTTACTCAGTTTATACCAACTGATGACAGAAGCCCATTGTTTTGCTGAAACATTAACTTCACAAAGTCATTCCGCTCCCATCTGCAGCACTTAAATTAATGATTCCCTCTGCAACATCTGTTTAATTAACTATCGGCACCATAGAAGAGGCGTCCAAATACCCCAGCGACTAAATCAGGCTCAAATTAGGGAAATACGATGTTAAATTGTATCAGGGAGAAGCCGAGTTTATCCTTCCGAGCACTGGCATTCATTAGCTAGCAGCCAACCCATGCATCTTCATAATGAAGTAGTGTCAGCACTGCTTGGCTGTAAAGTTCTCATTTAGGGGCTGCACGGGTCCCTCCAGTCGTGGTCACCATGGGGAGCTAGGAAGAGGGGCTTAGAGACCCCCAGAGGTAGCACATCCTTCCCTCATCTTTGTTCCTGGAAAGAGCAATGGAGCTTCAATCGGGCATGTGCAGGCTGAGGGATTCTGGGAAATAGCAGTGGTGTGGGGAAAATGACATTTGTGAGTCATTTCTATTACGAGTATTCCATCTTCCCTGAATCCTTTTAGTTATATTTGCATAATTATTTGCATTGATCTACATAAGCAGGAAACTGGTCTGGCCTCTTTGGATGCACTGGGAAATCTCTTTAGTTCATAAATTTGACAGCATTCATTTAACAAAGATCTGCAAAGAACGTACTGTGTTCAAAGCATCATACTCGGCACAAGGGAAAGGCAAATTAGACACAAATCCTGCTCATCGATAATTTACACCAGATAGAGTACACTGTAAACATGATTCTAAACCTGTGTGTTCTCCTTTGTGCATGTACATATAACACCAACTGGAAATGGGGTAGTTGTTGGAATGAGAGTGAACTGAAAATAATCCCTGCTCTCACGGTTTATGGTCTAGGTTGTGAATACACACACACACACACACACACACACACACACACACACACATACCCCTACATCAACTAGAGTACCAATTCCAATAAAAAAAAAAATAAAACAAGCAATATTTTCACAGAAATAGAGATCAGCTATCATAAGTGATCAGAAGGGGAAGGCATCCTGTTAATTTGGGGAGGGATGTAAAAGAAAGAGTTCAGGGAGTACATGTCCTATTAGCTAGTTCTGAACAATGGTAGAATTTGCAGCTATATGGAGAAGGGGCAATTTAGAGGTAAAGACAGCAAGAGGGAAGAGTGTTTCAGAATCTGAGAGCAGTGAATCATCTAGTTTTGTGGACATAAAGGATACTTCAGAGAAAGCCTCTACTTTCTCTTGATGTCCTAGTGTCTGGCACATAGTTGGTCTGAAATATTGAGGTTAGCCGGGCAATATAGAAGGAGACCCTTACCCACCTATATGTGCCTTCTCACTCTATCCTTTGAGTTTGCCACCCTGTACTGACATGAACACCTGGCCTCCTCCCTAAGCCTGACATTTTGACTAATTCATCTGTCTGGTTGGCCTTTTCTCTCAGACCATGGTCACCATGCATCTTTTATGTTCCATACCAGACTTTGACCATCAAGCACAGATTCCCTAGTTGGATCCTGATACCCAGTCTCAGGACCTGCCTGACTAAAATCCATGTGTAATTCTCTCTTAAGTTATAGCATTCAGATGTGGATGCAGTTACCTCTATGCTGTTTGACCAACACAGAAGACTATGATAAACACTATTTCTTAACTTTGGTTAATTCATTCTGGGTTCATTTTGTGCGCAACACAGAAGACTATGATAAACACTATTTCTTAACATTGGTTAATTCATTCTGGGTTCATTTTGTGCACAAAGAAGACCTGAAAACAAGACTTATACTATGGTAGGGGAAAAGGTCTCCTTGACCAGCCAGGGTCAGAAGAAAATAAGTTCAGTGAAGGAGGGATTAAGAAAGTCAGGAACTAAAGGTCAAAAGCACTCAGGAAAAACAAAAACAGTCCATTGCACAGATTACCCAAGACGCTGTCATGTGTCTGACTGGACACCAGCAAGACACAAATCTGGTGACTGATTCAACAAATTTTCCACTTTGTAGGGTTTTTTTGTTGCTATGGTGACAAATGTGGTGTGAAATTGCAAGCTTGCAAACTGTACAGTCACAGAGCTCCTAAAAGCAAGGGCCTGGCAAAGCCAAAAGATGTGAGCAGCCGAGGAAACAGAACAGGTGTGGAATGGTCCAAGAAATCATCAAGCTTCCTCAGAGAAGCATCCTCACACCCTTCCCCTCCAAAACTGCTGCTAAGTCTCCAGATCTAAGCAGCCACATGAGACACAATACCAGATGCCAGATGCACACATCTGTTAGTTAAGTCATATGCATGAAAGGAAGGATGCCATGGAAAGTTTTAAATTTATTTTCAAAGGAACTTCTGAAATCTGGCAACTTCTAGCAATGAAGAAAAGTCCTAATGTGCTAACATCATTATATCAGTGATGTTGCCTAGTTGTTGTTGCTTGCAGGAGATAAGGGATTTTTTTCCTCCCTCCTTTCTTTGCTCATTCTCTTGCCCTGCAAACCATTGTGGCTCAAGGATTCAATGTGAAGATGTGTTTCAAAACAGATTCCATCTCAGTTAGTCAAGAGATAAGATGTGTTGGTGGGTAGGGCTCCAATTATCATCAGGCCAGGACCCCAGTTCTGGTCCTGCTGCTTTTCTCACAGTATGAACTTGAGCAGTTGATCTGATATCTCTAAGTCTCTGGTTTTATTTGTTGGTTTTGTTTTGTCTTAATTGGAAAAATAGCAGTTAAAAAGTACTTACCTCATAAGGTGACTGTATTAAAGAGATAAGGGTCAGAAAGCAGTTCCTACAGTGTTTGTCATAGAACAAGCATTCAGTAAGCTTTAGTTATTAAGGTTAGTATCAGCTAACTACTAGTACAATCTCTAAGGGGTGTGGTATTTACTTTTTTAAAGAGTGTGAAAATTCAGCCTCATTGTGATTAGTGGGAAGAGGAGTAAAAAGGAAAAAAAAAAAAAAGGTTCAAAGAGATATATTTTTTTTTTACTTCCCATATATAAATGACAATGACCAACTGAAACTGTGGGGGGACTGATCCCCAAAGTCGGAATGCCCCCAGGAGCAGTGATTTGATAGATTTCACCAATGATGAAAGGAAGTCCAGGTTGGCAAATTAAAATAATCTCCAGCTTGGACAGTGATAGGAGACAGGAGGGCAACGTAGAAAAGATGTTATCATCAAGAAGTCCCATGAGGATATCCAGGCAAGGAAACAGATGGAGCACACCTTAGAGAACCCAGAAGGCTTCCTTAGAAATCCAGATATAGGGGCAAATATTTGACCTTAAGGCAATCTGTCTGCAAGCAAGTTTCAGAGCAAGTTCAGGGCAGGGTTCTGAGCAAGTGTCTAGAACGCAGATACAGAAGTTACAAAAGGAAGACACGGCCCCTCCCTGAGAGTGACACACAGGAGGCTAGGTGGGAAGGTAGGCACAGGGGAAAGGCACATTGCATCAAATTCCAAAAGGGGATAAAAATATCTAACTGTTGGAAATATTCCAGAAATGTAGAAAATGCACTTGATTAGTTGCTGAAATGATGTAAGTCATGGTTCTATCATTGTGTGTCTGTGAAATACAAAAAAATTAATCAAAGTAGAAAACAAAAATACAGAAAAACTATGAGTGTAATCACTGCACTGTCCTAACATTTACTTACCACATTCAAGTACTGGTGTTTGTTTTCTTTCAAATTGGATGGTTCCTATTTTTCTCTTTGTGAGGATTACAAAGAAATGACTATAATTTTGAGCCTATGAAAGATGGGTCACAGAAGCCCACATTTGGATCTTGTGAGTATGAGGTGTTCTGGTTTCATTTGTGATCTGATCTTTTTTTTTTTTAAGATTTTATTTATTTATTTGACAGAGAGAGACACAGCGAGAGAGGGAACACAAACAGGGGGAGTGGAGAGGGAGAAGCAGGCTTCCTGCGGAGCTGGGAGCCCGATGCGGGTCTCGATCCCAGGACCCTGGGATCATGACCTGAGCCGAAGGCAGACGCTTAACCGACTGAGCCAACCAGGCGCCCCTATGATCTGGTCATTCGTGTTGTTTTCCTCCTAGAACAAGAAACAGTGTCCCAGAGAGTATTTGTGCAGGGAGGCTAGGGAGAGACAATGACAGAGAAATGTCACTGAGAAGTTGAAAGAACCCACAGAACCCAAATATTCCTGCTACAGAGATTTTAGCCAGATGTTGAGGAACGACTGGGTCCTAATATCACATGAAACTAAAGCACCGAATACAAGGAATAAACTTCAAAAAAGAAGCCGGTTCTCTTTGTAAGGCTTGAAGTTGGTTTAGAAACAAGCATTTATTTGAGTCATAAACTGTAATTATCTTGAGCTATTGCTACCAGGCAAGGTTTCCTGAGAAAAACTTGTAGCTAATATACCTACATTTTATTTAAAATATACTCATTCAATACTTGCTAATTCACCACGAATGGAAAATAAATGAATTTTACTGTCTGCCTGCTCTTTAGACTTACTGCACATAAAGATATATTACAATCACTTCCTTATCGGTGTCGTAAGTGCAGTTCTCAATCATTTCAGCAGGTGGAACTCCACACAGAACAAGATAGCTGTACCGATGAGATTTTGCATCTCTTCTGTGATTGGTGAGAATTTCAGATACAGAAATGGTAAGGCATTTAGTGTGTGTCCAATACATTGGTCTCATATACGGTATTCCTTTTAATCTTCACTATTACTTAATTTGGTAAGCATTATTCCATCCATTTTACAGATGGGAAAACAGAGGCACAGAGAATTAGCCCAAAGCTACTTGGCTACTGAATGGAAGTAACCAATTTATATTAATCCCAATTGGTCTAAAATAAGAAATTATTAAGTAAGTGAGATTATTAAGTAACTGAACAGCCCTAAAATTTGATACATTTTGTTTAAAAAAAACTATTTAATAAAAATATTAGAATTTTCCACCTCCAGCACTAGACTGGGAATCCAGGTATCTGCTCTGCTGATTGAAATTGAAAACAAATTGATGACTGCCAGAAAGGGGGTGAGTAGTGGGAGGGGAGGGTGAAATAGATAAAGGGGGTTAAGAGTACACTTATGAGCACTGAGAAATGTATAGAATTGTTGAATCATATTGTATACCTGAAACTAATATAACACTGTATGTTAATTATACTTGAATAAAAAATGGTTAAAAAATATGAGCCACCTTTGATAAATATAATAATATCCACTGACCAAAGTTTCCCTGTACGTGTTTTATGACTCTCCTGGTATGTGCCAGGTTTATAATTCCCACCAAGAAGAAAAATGTTCCCAATGGCTTAAATGAGACCAACAGTAATCTCTGAACAATCTCTGGTTCATAAGAAGTAAGTACTGAGTGGAATTTGAGAAACATCTTTTCCACCTGAAGTAACTCTGAGTTGACTCTGAAGTCATTTTGTGTGGGTCATATAATAAAGCAGATTATGAGACCATAGGTTACTCACGTTCTGGTATCTGAATCCCATCTGACTGGTTACTGAACTATTCCACACATCTGCATTTAGTGTCTTGCCATGACGTGCAAATTCCTGAAGGCTAGGCATCTATCTGGTCAGCACTTCTCTGCTCTCTTACGGAATTTCAAAGTTATTATACAAATGCCTGCTCAGTGAAATGGATTCAATGAAATTGATGAATGGGCTATTTTTAATGGAGTTCCATTAATACCGCTCTGTCTTCTAAAAACTACATTTAACACAATGATACCAGACTCCAGGTATTCTAATTGTGTTAGTCTGTTTGGGCTGCTATAACAAAAATACCATAGTGCCTTAAACGGCAAACATTTATTTCTCACAGTTCTGGAACTGGGAAGTCCAAGATCAAGGTGCCGGCAGATTCAATGTCTAGTAGGGCCCATTTCCCATCATAGATGGTGTTCTCTCTGTGCCCTCACATGGTAGAAGGGTTGAGGGAGCTCTCTGGAGTCTCTTTGATAAGGACACGAATTCCATTCCTGAGGGTGCCAACCTCATGACCTAATCACTTCCCAAAGGATTCGCCTCCAAATACCATCACATTGAAGATTAGAATAGGAATATGAATTTGAAAGAGACACAAATATTCAGTCTACAGTACCCTTCTATAGATTGTATGAATCAGCAAGAACCATAAACCTGATTATATTCTTAATTACTCCAAAGATTATGGTTGTCAAACTGTGCTTGAGTTTGTCTATATCGAGGATAACAAATAGGTATCTCACTGGCCTCTGCTCTCTCATGAGTGCCCATGGTGGTCATTCTTAGTGAATCATGGCACATACTCATTGTCACAGTTCTTAGATCTTAATAAAGAACCACAAGATTCTCACTCCCTATCCATTAGATATGGCACATAAATTGAAATGTACTTACTTTTCTTAGTCTAATAGAAAAAAAAAAAAAAAATGAATAACCCACATTGGACCAGGGCCACAATATTGGACCAGAGACTTTATTTTTATGGGGTACTTTCAATAAACATTAAGAATCACAGGGCATTGGGCTCTCATCTCTTCCAAAGAACTGTATGAAATATGGGTGAAGTCACTTTGAAGAATGTACAGGAGCTAGGTAGCTGTCCGTAGCTTGATATTTGCTATTGGTCTCGTTTAAGCCACTGGGGACATTTTTCTTCCTGGTGGGAATTATAAACCTGGCACATACCAGGAGAGTCATAAAATCTCCCTGCTATCTTTAATCAATCATGACTAGTATATCTACCATACATTCTCCAAGTTTAAAATAGAATAAAGTCACATAATAATCTTTCTCCCAGCAGCTAGACTGCCTTTCAGCACAATGACCCACAGTCTATGGCTGTATTAACAGATACGATCTATTCTTTAATGGAGCTCAGCCATGGGGATTAGCTACCTGTAATGCAGTTTGGGCTGTCAAGCACTCTACCAAACTGCTAACACATTACAAGTTATAGGCATCAATTCTTTCTAAGTGAAAAGGCATTTCACATTCAAAACACTTCAAACCTAATAACAGGAAATTATCATGATGGATCCCCTTCAGCTGCCGAACGGTAAAAAATGGGGAGAAAAAAGAGAGGCACCCAATCAAAAAATTCATATCAATTCTTTTTGATCTACCTGGGGCAGATTAAACCCGAGTAGTAGATAAGCTGTCAAAAAGATTGCAGGAGCTCAGCTGTGGATCAGAAGTGTTTCTGTTTGATGGCAGGAGGCAAATCCTAATAGAATAGGGATAAAGTCCAGCAGCTGCGATAGTCCATTTTGCCTGGAGTCAGAGTGGCCTGGGCAGTCCAGGAAGGCCAGGTAACCTACATCATACTGAATTTCCCTCACATTTAGTGTTACACCAGGATGTTGAAAATGCTCAGGGAATCTGGACTGGAACAGGATCCTGGAAAAAAGCTCCTGCTAGGCAAGGGGAAGCTGGAATGTTCTGTCTTTTCTGTCCTATTTCATATGACTTTCCAAGTGTGGTCAAGACCCTCAACTGATTCTGGAATAAGCCTGGGACAGAGATGCTGATACTACCTGGTATTTTGGACTTCATATCAAAATTAAGGGTAGAACTCTTGCTATTCCCATATGACTCAATTATATTCATTGATTCATTCACTCATTCATTCATTCACTCAACTACTCATCCAATTTTGGTTATATATTCAAGGCTGTTCTAGATAACATGGGTTTAAGGGGCCTTCAGAAAAACCAGAGGAATGCAAAATGCACCTGAAAAAAGCCAAACCATCATTTTCTGATTCTACCACCACACTCATAGTATAATATTCATCATCGTTCACCATTAAAGAAATCTTCCAGTTCAAATATATGCTAGGATTGGCCAACAGGTTTCAACTAGCTGTTGGAGAGTTGTATTGAGAAGGATCAATCTGTACCTAGTGGAAGTGTTAGGACTGAGTAAAAACATCTTCAAGGGGAAGAGAGAAGGGTGTAGAGTGCTCCTGCCAACTCCTTGCCAGCTCTACACAGATTGCATTCCCATTCTCCGCTCTCCTCCTTTTAAACTTTTTTTTTTTTTTTTAATACTGCTACCTCCCAGTATTTGATGATTTGATGGCTGGACGACTATAAGCAAATGATTTAATACATCTTAATATTAATTTTTCAGAATATTTTTCATGGAACTATAGCCCAGTGCCTTAACAAAATAGTAATTCAGTGTCTTCCAAATAATTTCAGATCCAGGAAAGTAAAAACATGTTCAACAGACAAGGTCCATACCCTCACGAAGAGGGACTGAAGGCAGTCAAAGTAATCACACCTACGTATAATTTCTTAACGTAGGTTAAGTGCTGCAAAAAACAAAAACACAGGCAATAAAAAAAAAAAAAATCATACAGAAAAGGGACTCATTATTATCTGGGGTGGGACAGAGGGGGTGTCAAGAAAGATTTCCTGGAGCAATTGATGCCTAAATGGATGTGAAAAACACACAGACATTAACTAGAGAAAGTTTTGTGAAGAGCATGTGCAAAGGCCCTAAGACAGAAAGAAGGGGCGCCTGGGTGGCTCAGTCATTAGGCGTCTCAGGTCATGATCCCAGGGGTCCTGGGATCGAGCCCTGCATCGGGCTCCCTGCTCAGTGGGAAGCCTGCTTCCCACTCCCCCTGCTTGTGTTCCCTCTCTTGCTGTGTCTCTCTCTGTCAAATAAATAAATAAAATCTTTAAGAAAAAAAAAAAGACTAACTTCAAGGAGGAAAGACAGGCATGGCTAGAAGCCAAACCCAAAAGTCAAGACGGGTGGCATGATGGGAGGAGCTGGATCGTGTAGGACATTTTACGTCATGTCCTGGATTTTGCTGTTTTTTCTAAAAACAGTGGAAAAGCACTGAAGGATTATAAGCTGGAGAGCATTAGGATGAGAATCACACTTTTTTGAAAGATCATTCCCACAATATTTTAGAGATAATTGTTGGGGAAGGTCCAAAGAGGAAGCAGCAGAAAACTATTTCAAGTTTGTTTTCTTTTCTCCAGTAGTGCAAGAGAGAAATAATGAGGTTATATCGTTTTTAGGATTAGACCAAGGATGTGGATGTGGCTGAAAGCTAAAAATTAGTAGGAAGATTGATACCCAGGATTAGTCACAAAAGGATCAGGTCTATGATTTTAAAATATTGAAAAGAACTAATATTTATTTGCCATTTGCAAAGACGTGGATGGAACTGGAGGGTATTATGCTGAGCGAAATAAGTCAACCAGAGAAAGACATGTATCATATGACCTCACTGATATGAGGAATTCTTAATCTCAGGAAACAAACTGAGGGTTGCTGTAGCGGTGGGGGGTGGGAGGGATGGGGTGGCTGGGTGATAGACATTGAGGAGGGTATGTGCTATGGTGAGCGCTGTGAATTGTTTAAGACTGTTGAATCACAGACCTGTACCTCTGAAACAAATAACACATTATATGTTAAAAAAAAAAAAAAAGAAGAAGAAGATAGCAGGAAGGGAAAAATGAAGGGGGGGAAATTGGAGGGGGAGATGAACCATGAGAGACTATGGACTCTGAGAAACAAACTGAGGGTTCTAGAGGGGAGGGGGTGGGGGGATGGGTTAGCCTGGTGATGGGTATTAAAGAGGGCACGTACTGAATGGAGCACTGGGTGTTATACGCAAACAATGAATCATGGAACACTACATCAAAAACTAACGATGTAATGTATGGTGATTAACATAACATAAAAAAAAAGAACTAATATTTATTTAGCACTTATTCTTGGCATTGCATTATGCTATGCTATGAACTGTCCAAATGCTTAGTCTCACCTCATTCTTCCATGAGCCCTATCACGTAGTCATTACCATAATCTCTAGGATATGAAAGAAAAAAATACAAAGGGGAAAAAAACACCCCTCTGGAGAACAGACAACACAGACCTACAGTGCAGGAGATGGAATGAGTTAAACCGGCAACCACAGCTGAACTGCAACCCTGATCCAAGTCTCCAGACTCTGGCGGTTCCTCTCCACCCAGACACCCTGTAATGACTCTCCCATTCTTCATTAATGCCTGCATATCATCTGAGTCCGCTGTGTCTGCTTGGTACTTGAATTCCCATCCTGCTACCCCAGTCCAGCTTTTGGAAAGGAAGCAACAATGTAGCTGAGGACAGATAGAGGGGTGAATGAAGTTGATTTTTCTTAGAACACATGTTCTGAAAATGCCCATGATTGTAACCCTGATTCTATTTACTTTCCTGACTCTGCCAGAAGCCTGAAGGGGAGGACAAATTTTCATTCCTGTCATAAAGGGGCTGGGGAAACCATGCCTATTTAGTCTGGTTGGAGGATACAGTTTAGGAGACTCTGTTAAGACTGTCTCATTAGTCATACAGCATTTGCACATTGATGACTGAAGGCAGAATATGACCTTAATTGCATTACCATGCTAAACTTGATGTCTTCCTTGAGGGCCAGGAGATGCAGGGAGAGGGATGGAGTCAGCAGCTATGGGCCAAGGACAGAAAACACCACGATATTATGTCACTGGTAATTAAGAGGTAGGGGTGGGAGGAGGGCATGAAAAAGGAAAACAAATAACATGCCTTGAGTATCTTTTGTTTCTGCGGAACTAAGCTATGTATTGGTACATATTTTATATAAAATAATTAGTAAGGATAGCAGTGAATTATTACATTACAAATGTATGTTTTATTATATTACAAATAACTCATAAAAATATAACAAAAATATGCTTATTCTAATGTTTTGGAGTTTGCAAAGCACTCCAAAATAGGAAAGCACTATTATGTTATGATTTAAGGAGGCCAATCAATAGCACATTTTTCTTTCCCTTAAGTTCAGAAGTAACTAAGGAAATAGTTCCAAAAATTAAGACAGGTAGGATCGACGTATAGGTTTATTATTGTTAAAGCAGTATTGCAGAACCTTCCTCCCAGATTTACCCTTACCCAACTCAGTATAGGCAGAGGGGCAGGGACAAAAGAGTTATCTTGCAGGGACACCTGGAGGCATGATGTTCCAAGGAGCACCTACCCTAGACTCTTCATCCCATTACTCAAGTGTGACTCCTCATCCTTTGGGGAGGAGCCAACTGAGTGGGAAGGGATTTAAAGTGCTCCTCTAGAAAAGTTCTATCAGGAAAACATGAAGATATAAAAATAAGGTTTACACCATTGTAGTGCAAAATGAGAAAGCATGAGCTTTAGAGGAAAATAGACCAGATACTTAATACGTTACCTTCGATAATTTCCTAAACAAGTCCCTGAGCCAGACATCATCATTTCTGTTTATAATTGATGCTGTCTTTATGTTTTCTTTATCGTGGAAGCCTGGCATTCATTTTGAGTTTTAATATTTTATTTTTTAGAATTCTATCAAAATGTTATACTATTAAAATATTATTTGTCTTGAATACTGAGAATTATGTGCTCTAGCATACTATCTTGCATAGAGCAGGTGCTCAGCAAAAAATACTGAATATACTGCATTGTGTAAAACATGTTTCCTATACCCTAGGCCCTAACTGCAAAATGGGGCAGTGTTTTACAAAAAATTGGTATGAATTTAATATGTAGTATATGAACTACTGATGATATTCTAAATGATTTGAGGTGATACCTTAAAAATATTTTAAAATTTTGATAGTTATATATTTATTTTTTATTTTTTTAATTGATTTTTTAATTTAAATTCAATTGCTTTCAAATATATGTACGTGTATAATTACAGTACCATTTTAATTTCATAGATGTTATTACTTAGGCTGAGGTTAAAGAAGAAATGTTTTTAAAAGTTAGTAAATATAGGGGCACCTGGGTGGCTCAGTCAGTTAAGCGTTTACCCCAGGATCAGGTCATGGTCCCAGGGTCCTGGGATGGAGGCCCACCTCCACCTCCCTGCTCCTCTCTTTACCCCTCCCCTGGCTCATGCTCTCTCTCTCTCTCTCTCTCTCCCCCTCTCTCTCTCTCAAGTAAATGAATAAATAGAAATCTTTTAAAAAGTTAGTAAATATAGGGGCGCCTGGGTGGCTCAGACGGTTAAGCATCTGCCTTCAGCTCAGGTCATGATCCCAGGGTCCTGGGATGGAGCCCCATGTCGGGCTCCCAGCTCAGCCGGGAGTCTGCTTCTCCCTCCCCCTCTGCCTCTCCCCCTGCTTGTACTCTCTCTATCTCAAATAAATAAATAAAATCTTTAAAAAAATTAAAAATAAAAATAAAAACATAAAAAAGTAAATATAAAGAGAATATTAAGTAAATGAAATATGGACAGCATGCAGATTTATTAAGTAAATGAAATAAGGACAGCATGCAGATTTGGCTAAATATCTCAAACAAATGCACAGATAACTAGAGTTTGAAAAGCTCCATAATAAACACTATCATTTTAGAGTCAAACAGTCGGAAAAGTATCATAAATAGCCTAATAGATGCAGAAAACATGAATAGCAGTTATTGAGAGAAAGGGGAAATTAATTCCAAGTGGTGGGAATTTGGGAAGGCTTTAAGGAGGAAACAATTATTGAACTGTGCCTTGAAGGCTGCAAAGGGTGTTAAGAAACAGATGTGAGACTATTCTTTAAAAATCCAAAGTCCAAAGTGCATGCTGCATTCATTTGGGGGTCTAATTCTGTTACATTTTAGCTGGCCACATTTCTAAGCCATTCCTGAGGAGCTGGTTGCATTTCTAATCCCCATGAAGAATCATTTTTATTACAATCTAAGGTCACCTAGTTGGTGACAATAATTTCCCACCTCTGCTTTAACACTGCCTGATTGTCTTCTAAATTTGTTTACGAGGCATTTATAGCCAAGAACCCAATTAAGGGTGTTCATACCCCACACAAGTGCGATCAGCAGCACCTAGAAACAATAACAGGGTCCCCCTCCACACACACCCTCTTTCTTGTAAATTTTATATCACAAAATGAAAGTCAATTATAGATCCATTAAGGGGGAGATGTAATGGGAGGGAGACAGCAGTGAGCTCTATCTGGGTTGAAGAAGATAAGCTGCATAAATCAGCACACCTTGCAGCTGAACATTTCTTTAAATAGCTGAACAGGAAAAGAACATGCTCCTTCTATTAATATCAGCAGCACTCCCTCCTGTCTTTGGTGGAAACCAGCCCTCAATGTTGGGATGGGGGAGACGCTCTTGCCCTATGCTTAAGTGCTACAACCCAGCTATGATTGTACATCTGTCAACACTATAGTATTGTCCCTGGGGCAGAATCTGTCCCAGACTATTCTTGGAATCTGTCCTCTTCTTTATCCCTATCTCATCCAAATTCACCCATTTTTGTATAATCTAGTAAATTACCTTCCTCTAATCTAGAGACTGAGTCAACAAAATCTTAGGGTTGGTTAGTTTCGTGAGGCAATGTACAAAGCCACACTTAGCTAAGGCAAGAACTCTCAATTTTAAAACACTTTATTCCATGCCTGTGAGGTACTACCTAAATTTTAATTTAATTTAAATTATATGTTATTTTATTTATTACACAAGAAGTCCTGTTGCGGACTTCTTGCAAAAGAAGTTTCTTGTAGAAAGCAAAAAAAAAGTACAAGATGCAACTGAGCAAACACAGAAAAAAAATGTTAATCTAAATCATACCAACCAGAAATAGTAGTTTTGGTGTGAAGATACATAAAATATATCCAAAATGCCTTATGTAAAAAACCTTGAGATTAGATGTGTTTCAAAATTTGTTTAGATTTTAGGAAGTTAAGTTGGAGCATATTTATTATATGACATATCACCCACAGCAGGTCTAGGGCAGAATTAGTAAAAATCATGAATATTCACATGATATGGTGCTAAAGTCTAAAAATAAACTCATGTCAGCTCAGGTTAGGTTTTGTGACCAAATGTGTTTTGGCAACGAATATGAAAAAAAATACATTTAATTTGAGGGGTATTTGGATTTCCAAATTGAACATTAACGCTTACATTATTACTCTTCTCTAAACTGCTCTTCAGCATGACGAGTATATTATAAACAGCTTTCAATGTGCAAAAATTATGTATCTACACCATCACTGAATATCCAATTTCTACTGTTAAAATTTTAATACATACATATTTTTAAATGCAAATTATACAGAAATGCAAAACAAAGATGGTAAGTGCCATTTTATACCACCTCCAGAGACAACCACTATTAACTGGCATATGCCCTTCTTGGCCTTCATTTTATATATCTACAACCTTATAAAATTATCTACATGAAAAAACTGGAATGATATTATGCATGCCATTCTGAAATCTATTTTCTCCCTTAATATATTTTGAAAAAATTTCCTTATCATTAGTATAAATCAGCCTCATTCTTATGAGTGACCTCATAACAATAAATATAAAAGATAGGTTTTCCTCCCTTCCTTCCTTCCCTTCTTCCTTCCTTTATTTTTATTCTTCTGACAATTACCTATTTTTTCCAGCACTGTTCAAAATGCTAGGAATGTAGAGAGAAATCGGACAAAAGTCCCTGAATTTAGGAAGCATAGTTTCTAGTGGACAGAAAGGCAATGAAGAAGATAAAAAGTAAAATTGGTAGTATATTACATTGTAAGATGAAAACTGAGTCCCGTAAAGGCATAGGAAAACATCAAGAGCTGAAGAGTGCAAAATTAGATGGGCTGCCTGGGAATGCAGGATGGTTGCCACCACGCAGAAGGTAAACAGGAGACAAAGAATAGATGGGGGAGTGAGCACGCAGATACCTGGGGGAAGAACACAACAGTCCAGGCAGAGGGAATGTCAAAGTGCAAAGAGGGGTGCAAAAGCAGGTCTGGCATGTTTCGGTAACAGAAAGGAAGCCAGAATGGCTGGAGTCAATTAAACAAAGCCAATTAAACAAACAAGGGTGTATCAGAGATGGAATCAATGGTCAAATGATGTTGGCCTGGAAGGCCGTCAGAAGGACTTTAGATTTTCCTGTAAGTGACATGGAAGGTTTTTGAGAATTTGGAGCAGAGAAGGGAAAGATCTTGATTTTTATTTGTAAGGGATGTCTCAGTGGGTTGAGAGTAGATAGAAGGGAGCAGGGGCAAAATTCGGAAAACCATTTTAAGAGGTTAGGTCTCTATAAACTCTCTCCTACCTACTTCAGATGATCTTGTTCTGTGAACTGAGACAGACATGCAGGTGTTCTTTGTAACGAAATCTACAAATATATGGTGCTCAATTGAATTGGGCTCAAAAAATTATGTTGGCCACTTCACATTCTTTTGGAACTAGACAGTGTGTAAGTAAATAACTAGATAAATAAGGTGCTGGCTTTTGAAGATTTTTAGGGAATATAATTCAATAAAAATATATGAATGAATTGCTGGTGTCATTATGATTATTGCAGGGAAAGTATAATTGGAAGCGTCTCGTCAATTTTTAAAATATATATTCCTCTAATATTACCACACTATTTCTCTTGCCAAATCATGTGTTCATAGGCATAGGAAAGTAAATTTCACTCAGCTTAGACTGAATTCTAACAGAATCAGAATTAATGACATTTTACTATTTAATCAGCCCATTTTGTAGAGTGACATTTTTATGTCAGTTGACTTCCTCTGTGGTCCTGTTTCTTACATGTGAATTCCTCAGAAGGCACTGGTCTTCTGTAACAAAATCTGACTCTATGAAACTAGGACCTTCCAAGTCAAAGGAAATGAACCCTCTGAATTTAGAGAGATGTAAAGTAGATTAATTCAGATGGGATTGAGAGGGAGATAAGGGCAGCTTCTGACAGAAGATGGAGCTGGATTTTCTGTCGCAAACTAAGAAAGTCAAGCTTATAAAGGGTCTTTTAAAAATCTGGAATTGAGCTTTGTTGTGTTTAGTTTATGACTCATACTCTTTTTCTCCCTAGCTTTATTGAGATATAATTGACATATAATATTGTGTAAATTTAAGGTTTTAAGTTCTACAACATGATCATTTGATACACATACACATACATACACACATTTTTCAGTTCTATCATTCATATTCTTCAGCTTCAGGCCTTTTTTATTTTTTTTTTAATCTATATGCAAACATCACTCCCAGTCTTCACTGGGTGGTTTCAGCAAGTAAGACCTTCTCTTTTCTGTCTCCAGGTTGATGGGATTACAGCCAGACCTGCAGTTGTGCTGGGTTGGAACTGGTCACAAGTCTGTCACTGGGTCTACACTGGGGTCTGTGGTTGGTGGGCTCTGGTGAGTGTGGATCCTGTCTGGCCCCTGGGTGGATGGGACTCTGGCACTTTGGTAGGGTGGCACTTTGGTAGGGTAGCAGACAAGTGTCTGCTTCAGGGTCCTCAGTTGGGTCCTCAGGCAGCCTATGACCAGATGTGCAGATGGGTGTGGGTCCCACCAATTTCCTGGGAGGGCTGATCACTGGATGCATCCTGGGGTGGGCAGGATTGGCTCTGGACTGTGAGCCAAGAGGGGGCTGGAACAGAGCTCCAGGGCTGTTTCAGGTTCCACAACCAAGCCTTGAAGTCTGCAGATGTGGCCCTGGAGGTATGGATGGGTGTGTCATCTGTCAGGTCCCTGAGTGGGCTGACTGGCCCCTGTCCATGGCTGTAGGGGCTGGATCTAAGTATAGAGCCATTTTCAGATCGCCTGAGGTGTAGATGTGGGTGTCTTCCACTTGGTCTCTGTGCTGGTAGGGCTGCTCACAGACTGCATCTGGGAGGTATTGGAACTAAGTATAAGGCATTTTCTAGATCTCTGGGTGTGTAGATGGAGTACTTCCTGCTAGTTCCCTGGACCAGCAATACTACTCATAGACTGTGGGTGGGAGGGCTGGTGCTAAGCATAGGGCCCTTTCAAGATCTCTTAGAGCACAGACATGCAGACAGGGGTATCTCCTGCTTTGTCCCTGGGCTGGTAGGTCTGTCAGTGCACCACAGCTTGGATAGGGCTGGATCCAAATATAGGACCCTTTCTGAATTTTTGGGATTGCAGACATGAGTGTCTCCCTTGGGAAGGACCCTCAGGACTGCTGGCAAAGTGCGGCTATAATGGGGCTGGACGTGCAGATTAAGGATCTCCATGGATACAGCTAGGTCCCTGTGCTGCAGGACTGTTCATAGACTGGCTGTTAAGAGGCTGGAGCCCAGTTACAGGGACCTTTCTGGATCCAAAGTCTGACCAAGTTTGGAGGGCTTATTTCCATGTGGCTGGTCTTATTTCAGGACGGTGGCTGAAAAAGCCTGGGTACTTTGCAGGCCACATCAGAGTCCACAGCCAGGATGGAGGTCTATGTGCCTATTACCTGATGCATGGGTGGGGATGACTCCTTCTGGGTCCCTTGGCATATGGTACTGGTAGAACCAAAGCCCAATGGGCTGTAGTTGAGTCTTCAGGAGTACAGAGCTGTTTCCAGGTCTGTAGCTGTGACCATTGGTCAGTGAGTCAGCCACTTGGGTATGATTCTGCCTTTTCAAAAAGGCTCTCCTCCCTCTGGACTGCAAAATCCCCCACCTGAATCTCAAAGCTCCCACAAGGGCACTTTTGTCTGTCAATGGATGCTAAATTTTGGTTGTGGAAGGTGAATTTGCATTGTGAAAGGCAAATGTGTGTTGCATTATAAAAAAAAGAGAGAGAGAGAGGGACATCTTATTTGGTCATCTTGCTGACATCACTTTCCTCTGTTTTTAAATGTCAGTCAACAAACTTGTACTGAGCATTTGTCTGGGACAGACCATTTGATAGGCCCTGAAAATACAAAGGCACACATTCCTATTCCTCAAGAAGGGTGGTTTTTTGTTCTTTTTCATAAGACTATAGATTTTTTTAGGAGAGGAATTTTATCTTCCCATTGTGTATGACAAAATAATAAAGAGTATAGTAGATGTGTGTTCTTTGTTTGTAACAGAGATTGGCAAGGTTTCCCTGCTTATGAATTAAGACACAAGGTTTCCCTGCTTATGAATTAGGACACATCTCTGATTGATGATCTTAGCAAAATTCATGAACAGTTAACCTATGACATCTTCATGTTAGCTTATGTACTACTTAACCTTCATCAAGAATACAAATGACCTTCAATTCAGCCAATTCTCACTAAAGATTGTCTTGAATAAGGTCTTATGCAATCATGGTGGAACGAACAGCTTTAAAGATTATCCTTGCCTTCAAGGAGAAGAGAATCTAGTGCAGAAATACATATTCTGACACCTAAAATAACACTAAATATTTAATGTTCTAATAGAGCCAAAAGAGATACTTCAGAAGATACAGAGAAAAGGGACAATTATGTTAGGCCAGAGCAAGGAAGGAAGTTTTTGTGGCAAATGCAGTCCACAAGGCCTTACCGGAAAGGGGCACTGTGGAGATTGGTTAAGTCCCTGGACTTTTAAGAACTTTCCATGACTGCATTTCAATTCTTGCTCAGAGGTTACCAGCTTTGGGTAAGTCACTATTCCTTTCCGGACCTCAATGTCTTTACCTATACCATGTAGACTATGATAGCCCACCCACCCACAGTGGACTTAATGTTAAAATAAGACACTATATTAACTGCTTATCACAATATCTAGTATATATTAAGAACCAAATAAATGGAACCTATTGATGTTGTTTTAAACTGAAACATCTTCCCAGTCAGTCTGTCTTACATTTTCCCTTTGTAAGTTGTAAGACCTCTGCCCCTCCAGCATTGTGCTGGGATCAGAGAAGAAAATATCAGACAAAGGCCATTTCTCTTACATTGACAAACCAATGCAGAAGAGAGGAGTTAAGAAAATAACCCAAGGAAACCTCTCCACAGGAGATTCCCAACTCAGTTTGGGGGTCTTATGGATGTTCAGAACACATCTCAAAGTTGAAGTTGTGAGGATTTGGCTTTCTTGAATCAAAGAGAAACTCAAAACTGTTTAGCATTCAGAAACCAGCTCCAGCTGTTTCCTCTTGGAACAAGTTATTCACCTTCTCCTTCTGTTATCTTGATGGCCTTTGTCCCACTTTGATGGTGTGTCTGTTAGTCTGGGTCATGTCTCCTCTGTATCCTGCACAATGCCAGAACACTGCTGGAATTCATTAAAAGTTGCAACAACCGGGACCCTGGTCATTTGAAAATTCTAAAAATTTGAACATACTTATTCAACTTTGCTTTTCCTTTATTTATAGAAAGAAGCAATGCTAAAGATAGTGCAGAGTCATTCATTCATTCACACATTCATTAAGTCATTACACAAAATGAGCCTCAGCTGGAACAAAGCTTCCCAACACTGACATAGCATCATGGAGTTTGCTAAATGTCTCACATGTTTAAATTTCACAATGTTACTCTTTAAGTCTCACTAATTGTTGTAAGACAGGCAATGAGGATAGGGCGTTTATTACACCATCATTCCTGCCATGCCTGACACATAACAGATGCCTAATATGTACACATATATGTATGTGCATGTATATATATTTGTCTCAACTAACAATGGAAAAATCAGCTAAATTCTCTGTCTCAGTTTTCATGTCTATAAAAGGAAAATACAGTAATAACGTCTCCCTCTCAGGACCATTCTGAAAATTCAGTAAGAATTTACAGGACATTCTAAGAACTGCGCCTTGCTTTCCACAAATCAAAACACTCCAGAGAAAATAAGAACTTTGAAAGAAGGTAGATCAAATTATTTACTAATGTGTAGGCCATGAAATCAACCCATGATGGGTATAAGCAAGAAAATGCCAAGTAACTAAAAATACAGAATTGTTCCAAATCAGTTTAGTAATCTAATGGAAGGTAAAAACCTAACCACAGAAAGGATATGTAAAAATAGGTTGGAAGTGTTCTTCAGTGGGAGTACAGAGAAGTCATTACACTTGCTCTGCGCAGGAAAGAACATTCTCTGGCCTAAAAATATCATCTGTCTTGTTGTAGTTGCTGGAGTATGCCAGTTATGGAGATGGATACTCAGGGTCTATTAAACTGAAGCAATTAAGTATTTGCATCATATAGACTCATCTGCCTTGTTTCAATCCTGTGCTGATCAGGCATACTTTCTGCTAATTTATCTTTCTACTTATCTGGTCCATCGGGAGAGAATGTATTGCCCAGGCTGACATAAAACTCAATTTACGTTAGATTTATATTTCTCAGTGTAAATTAGTACATTGTTATACTGGTTTTAGTCATAGGTCTCTTCTGAGTTTCCTTAGCGTGAACCAGCATTCCTAAATCTGATAAACTCCGAAACACTTTTAACAATGAGTATCTGAGACAGGCAAACCAAAGAACAGTCCTCAAATGGATTTGGACCTACAAAGGTTGTGGCACCCCATGGGGACTTGTATGACCAGGCAGCTGACCTTTGCCAACTGAGCTCCTCTGATGTCTTTACTTTTAAACTCCATACCACCTAATGGGTGGTTGTTATATTTCCCATGTCTGTAGTTCACTTTTTCTTGCTGTCCTATCAGGGAGAAATCTCGTTCAATAGGAAATAAAGCTGTTTACCTAAGATTATATAGCCAGAAATTCTGCTCTGGAAGGGGGAGTCTAGGAACATGACTGGCTTTCAGGAGTTCAGAAATGAAAAAGAAAAGGGAGCTTTGAAAGGTGTTGTTTCTCCCTTTACTAAGTTACAAGATGTGAATAAGAAGTCTGTTTGATATGAAGAGTGAGTAGATACTTGAATTTTTTCCATCTAATTCTGGATTTTTTCCTACTGTTATCCAATTCAGAATTAAAGAGAAAAAGAACTTGAATATCTATCCAATGATTATAAGCTCCATTTCTTACCATATTTTTTCTTCTCTTTCCAACAATGCATTTCTATTGAGGGCAGAAAAAGATGGGGCTTCATTGTATCAAATGAGCCAGATGACATGATTATTTATATAAAAAAATCCCAAGTAATTGAAAAATAGCTATTAGAATTAGTACATGAATTAAGCAAGATTTCAGGATAAAAGAGTAATCCAAAAATCAATTAAATTTTTATGCACTACAACAAAAATGGAATTTAAAATAAAACAATTATATTTACAATAGCGTCAGTTAAAGAAAAATTGAGAATACTTTCAATAAGAGTTATGTAGGAGCTATGCACGGAAACCTACACAACATTGCTGAGGGTAATTAAAGAACACCTATAATAAGATATAAACAAGATATAACATGTTCATGCATTGGAAAACTCAATATTGTTAAGATGTCAATTCTCCCCAAATAATTCCAGCAGATTGTTTCATAGAAGTTGACAAGCCGATTCTAAAATTTACAAAGGATCAGGAATATACAATATAATCTTGAAAAAGAATAGAGTTGCAAGACTTACACTACATAATTTCAAAACTTACTATAATATTGTAGTAATTAGGATGGTACAATGATAAAATTAGGATTAGCATATGGGTCAGTGGAACAGAATAAAGAACCTAAGCCATTCCAACAAAGGCAACAGAGGAATCCGATGTAGAAGACAGAGACAGACAGATATTTTCCCCCAAGGAATGGTGCTGGTATAATAAGGAATTCATTTAAAAAAAAAAAAAGAACATCAATTCCTACTTCACACTATACACAGAACTGAACTTACGAAGAATCACAGACCTAAACATAAGCGCAAAAATACAATAAAGCTTTTATAAGGAAACATAGGAGAATATCTTCAAGACTTGCAGGTGAACAAAGGTCTTTTAGACAGCAACAAGAAAGAAATAACCATAAAAGATGAAAATGATCAATTATATATCATCATTTAATACTTCTATACAGGGGTACCTGGGTGGCAAAGTCTTATAAGCATCCAACTATTGGACTCTTGGTTTCAGTTCAGGTCGTGATCTCAGGGTTGTGAAATTAAGCCCTGAGTCAGGGTCCAGGCTCAGCTGGGAATCTGCTTGAGATTCTCAATCTCTCTCCCTCTGTTCCTCCCCACCGCCCCCTGCCCTGTGTGCGCATACGCTCTCTCTAAAATAAATAAATAAATCTTTAAAAAAAATAAAATAAAATTTCTGCACATCACCAGATTTCATTATAAAAATAAATAGGTAATCCAATAAAAATGGGTAAAAATGGGCAAAAATTATAAATAGATATTTTATGAAAGAAAATATACAATTGGCCAATAAGCACAGGAAGAAGTTCTCAACGACATTAGTAATCAAGGACTGAAAATTAAAAACACTAAGATACTATTATAAATCCACTAGAATGGTTAAAGTCAGAAAGAGTGACAACATCAAAGGCTGGTGATGTTGCAGAGCAAGTGGAATTGTCATATATATTTTTATGGGAATATAAATGGTACAGTTATTTAAAAGAAAGTCTAGCATTTTCTTTTAAAAGTAAACATATCCCCATACCTACCTTCTGACTCAGCAATTCCATCTCTAAGTATATACTCAAGAGAAATGAAAACCTATGTTCACAAAATGACTTCTACAGGAATTTTCCTGAGAGCCTTAGTCCTAAAATCCCCAAACTGGAAGCAGTTCATATGTCTATCAAGTAGGAGAATGGATAAACAAACTGGTACTCACTTACCAGTAAAATGGAATGAATTATCATGCAACAATATGGATGATTCTCAAAAACACCTTTCTGCATGAAGAAAGCTTTACACAAAAGAGCATATACTGTGTAAACTCATTCATATGAAATTATAATGACAGCAAACAAATCTAGAGAGAAAAATAATGAAGACATTGGTTGTTTCTACAAAGGGATTGCCTGGTAAGTGGCACGAGAGAACTTTCCAAGGGATAATACAATACTTTAATCCGGGTAAGGGTTTTTTGATTACAGAGGTATATAAAATCGTGCACTTTGTTGTATATACATTTTACATCAAAATTATAAATAAATATCAAACTCTAGATAATGATATGCATGCTGAAGCATTTAGGTGGAAGCATATGGATATCTGTAATTTATTTTGAAATGCACCAAAAATAAGACAGATTAATGGATGGGAAAAAGGATGGACAGGTATTTGATAAAGCAAGTATGATAATATGTTAATGGTGCAATCTAGGTGTTAGGTATATGGGTATTTACTGAAAATCCTTTCACGCTTACTATATGCTTAAAATTTTTCATTAACAAAATGTTGGGGAAAAGTAAGCACTAGCCTAGATGCCTGCTTGCAGAGTAAAGTCCAAACCTCTTAGCATGATGTATAACCCTAAATGAGCTAAACTGGATTCAGTCCAGGTTTTCGCAGGTGGTGGTACTGTGGTTGTCAGAAGAAAGATCCATTCATTCATAGTAGCACAAGTAACTGGTGTGTGTGCGTGGTAATGGGGATGGAGGCATGGAGGCAGGGTAGGGGAGCTTTAAGCATAGTTACAGTATCCAAAGATAGGATATAATACACAGTAAGGACAAAGTTTTGGAACTGAGGATCCTGTCTCTTCTCTTTCTCTTCCTGTTTCTTCTCTTTCTTTTCTGAGTCATTCTTGCTCTTCCCAGGTTGGTTGGTTGGTTGGGTGATTTGTTTCTTTGTTTGGCTTTAGACCCATTTTTCTCCCTCTCCAACCTATTCCTCTGCTTACTCATCATCCTCCATAGACTCCTGTGACTTCTAGGAATGAGGTCAACTCTGACCCTGAAGTTCTGTGACCTTCTAGCTCGAGAACAAACCAACAGTGATTCCCTTCTACCACCCTCACATCCCCTGCATTACTCCCCATTCAAGGCATCTTCCTGTTTTGCATCAACTAATTTCTTCCAGGGACACAATGATCACCACCCCAGCCTGCTCCAATGCCTTGCCTGGAAGACAAAATCCTCTCATCTCGAGGGTCCCACATTTACATTCTCTACCCAGTGATACCAAGTCTAATTTTGTTAGCTAAGATTTTTGGTATCATTAATTTTACCTCAAGGAACAACATTTTGTGTGGAGAATATTTATGAAAATGAGGAAATAACCATTAAGTGCAGCTTCTTAGGAACAAGGAAACATAGTTTAGACACTGGGAGATGTGCAGATGCTGTATCAGTACTATTGACTCTCCTAGGCATTGACTCACTTGTGGCTTTTGCTTTTTTAAGGCTGTACTGACTCATGATATCTCTGTTCTGCCTTCTTCCAGAATGCTTAACTCTCCTTGGGTCACATATTTTAAAATATCAGGGAGGAAATGTAATTGGTTCATTTATCTCTGTCTCCCTACTGTCTCTGAACAAGTCTAAGAAAGGCATACTTATGATTTAAATACAAAAATGGCATTGAGTTATTACTTATATCTAGGTGGAGAGATTAATCGTAAGCAATGGAAAGTGAATCACTGAGAAAATTGACTATATATTGGTTGGTATGTATATGACAAATGCCGAAGAACACTACTAGACTGATAAATGGCATCCTAGTACAATATCTACTAAATATTTTCACCTTGGGGCACCTGGATAGCTCAGTTGTTTAAGCATATGCCTTTGGTTCAGGTCATTATCTCAGAGTCCTGGGATTGAGCCCCGTGTCAGACCCTCCTCAGTGAGGAGTCTGCTTTTCCCTCTCCCTCTCTCCCTCCCCCGACTCATGTGTACACTCTCTCTCTCCCCCTTGTATAATAAATACAATTCTTAAAAAATAAAATAAAATAAACATCTTCACCTCAACACAATGAAAAAATGCCTTGAAGTTTAATCAAGACACTTCTAATTATTGGAACTTCAACTCTCCTGAATCATAGACCCTGGAAATACAGATTGTTAGTTAGCACTGCAAAGTAAAATTGTCCTATAAACTACATATTTTTCAAAGTATTTGCATTATAAGATTTAAAAAAAAATGATAGTCACCAACTGGCCAAACAGACATCTGCATACAGAATAACCAAGGCAAAACACTGAAGACTTGACTCCTTTCAGGAGTAAGATAGGAGAATAACCTGCTTTTTGAAGCTTGATCCACAGGATACTGAGTCCTCTATAGCATCAGAGTAGTGTATATGGGTATTTCAATACAGCATTAAAAATATTATTCTCCCTACTCATCTCTTAAACATTACATTCTAACCAAACTGAATTCTCTAAGCATGTTGTGTTTGCTCCACCCACACATTTAACCAAGGCTCTTTGCTCTGCAGTGAAATAGTACTCCACCACCTCCTCACTTCCTGATAAAATACTTCTCACCTCCCTTTCTCTCTCCACCAGTATTGTACCTGGGTCTTTCATACATAGTAGGTTTTCATCTCCCACTTCTTGCAGGAAATGCATAGGGTCAGCTTCATCTGTACTCCCTACAGTTCTTAGCACAATGACTACCACACAGTAGACAATCAATGAGTATATTAGCCAAATAATAATGTCTCATATTTACGTGCTATTTTGAAGATTCTCTTAAGTAGAATTACCCAAATTAGGTCTGGCAATATGGGCTTCACTCTTTTCTGTCTTTATTGCCAGTAATTATTGAGTTAAAAAAAAAATCCCTTTTTATATGCCTGTATTTAGGTTGAGGAAATAAATTCCAATAACCTAACAACTAATGGCCAAATAGCTCTCAGGAGGTTAAGTTATACAATTTGTGGGAAATATCATCTCCTCTCATTTATCTTAGCTGAATGTAATCATTCAGGTTGCTTACCTGCTGCCTACAGACATTTTTGTTTTTCTTGAGAATGAGTTCATGATTATGGTAGGATGGGAATTTGGAGAGGGGAAGTGTAAAGACTGGGTAGGGCTCAGTAATTTTGGATGTCTGCACTCTAATAATGTCCATGAAAGTGCTTTGAGCTGTTTAAAATACTAACTGTATCATTATATTTCTGTCTCAGCTTTCAGTATAGACCTAGAGTTAAAGCATTCAAAAGGTATCTCTTTTCTTTTTAAAGGTCTCCAGGATCTATTTAATTCTAACTCCAATAATAGCACAATTTCATTATTGAATATCCTTTGCCATCAAGCACTTCCTCATTTTTACTTTAACTTATTTTTGCTGCAACCTAGACATTTGCATGTCTCTTTTCAAATCTGAATCTTAGTTCTGCAAGGCTTGAAGCCAGTTGTTTATGTATAAAATGCCTTCCCTTGCTTCCTGCCATCTTCTTCCCATGATTTTTTTCTGGTTAGGTCACACTTAAGTTTAAAATTCAGCAAAAGTGTCTAAGTCTCCAAAAAGCCTATCCTAATCTTTCAGAGCCATATTAATGTGCCGTGCCTACTGTTGCACACTTTCTCATGACATCTATCTAAAGCATACACTCTAATATCATTCTCATTTCCCCCATTATCCATCAGTCCCTTAAAAACAGGTTTCATGTCTTATACATCTTTGTATCCCGAGGGCATGGAAGACAACCAAATGATTGCTTTTTGAAGGCATGATGGATACTAGAAGCATAGCCCAGCCCCTAGTCCAGGAAAATGGGCAAGCAGAGATAAAGGGTAGAGCATTATGTCCCTGAAATTCAGGAAAAGTTTCTAGTTCCAGCAAGAAACCCAGAACCAGGTTAAAAAAATAATCCAGGGGGTGCCTGGGTGGCTCAGTCAGTTAAGCATCCAACTCTTGATTTCTGCTCAGGTCATGATCTCAGGGTTGTGAGATCGAGCCCAGCGTCCGGCTCTGCCTTGGGTGTGGAGCCTGCTTAAGATTTTCTCTCTCCCTCTGCCCCAACAACTGCCCTCTCTCTCTCAAAAAAGAAAAAAAAAAAAATCTGTTTATGCCAATACCCATTCATGATTAAAATAAATATAAATTCCTTAGCAAATTAGAAATACAAGGGAACTACCTCAATTTGATAAAGAGCATCTACAAACATCCTACAGCTAATATCATATGCAGTGATGAAAGATTGGCATCAAGATGAGGATGTCCACTCTCACCATTCTTATACAACACAGTACTGGTAATTCTAGCCACTGCAATCAGGCAAGGAAAAAAAAAAAGGCCTGCATATTTGTTTAAAAGCAAGAAATAAAACTATCCTTATTTGCAGATGATTGTCTATTTTGAAAAGCCCAAGGAATCTACAAAAACTTCTAGAACAAATAAATGCAACAAACAAAAACAAATCACAATAAATCACATTGTTATATACTAACAATGAACATACAGAAACCAAAATTTAAAACATAATACCATTTGCAATCATTTCAAAGAAGATGAAATACTTTGGTTTAAACATGCTTCATTGAGAAAAATGCTAGGGAGTGATTCTGATTGTCCCATTTGGGGTCATGTGTCCATCTCTGAATCAAACCTATGAGTAGAAAATTGAGTTATATGATTGGTTCAGTCTTGGTCACATGCCTACAGTGTGAACAAGACTGAGAAATACTAGGATTGA
Source organism: Phoca vitulina (assembly GCF_004348235.1). Taxonomy (NCBI): domain Eukaryota; kingdom Metazoa; phylum Chordata; class Mammalia; order Carnivora; family Phocidae; genus Phoca; species Phoca vitulina. Next base: position 18,023,837 of record NW_022589724.1, on the reverse strand, counting down.
CAGCTTTTAATAGAACTATATTATTGGGATAGCAGATGTTTCCTCAAAATAACAGGAATACTCTTCTCAGACACTACCTAATGAACAAAATGATAAATATTGACTAATTCACTACTCCTAAATGTCCAACATCACCCCTATACCTGACTCTCATTTCTCCAAGACTTGGAGCATCAGATATTAGCCCCAGAAATTAGTGGGTAGAAACTAAGCAGATGGGGCTGGCCCTGACAGAGATTTGTACTGGCACTATGAGGCCATGAAATATTCCATTAGGCAAATGAGGTTGGAAAGAAATTCGTCTGGTTGCTGAATGTGACTGAAAGATTTGGAAAACAATTGGTTTCTATTTTGTTCAGCATTTCTATCAGTTGGCTTATTTCTTATAGGCAACAGGAAAGAATTCTTGGTCATCTAAGCAAAATGGAATTACTGGGAAGTCTATCTAGAAATTTACCATTCTTGTGGATATCTGGAGGTTCACATCTAGAATTCAAGGATGAATCCTGCTGCAATGGCTAGCCATCAGGAGTATAGCAGTTGTCCAGAATTAGGAATAGTCTCATGGGAATTTTGCATCTGTAATTCCTGGCTTCTGACTCTTCTTACCATCCTGGAGTCAAGTGCTCAGATACAAAATCCTAAGAGCAAATGTCTAGTTGGTTGAGTTTCAATCTTATGTTTATTCTGTGTGTTAGGGAGGGGAGAAGGGTATCTAGCCTCTTGAGCTTGTCCAGAGAGAGACAGTCATCCTGAATTATCCTCTGTATTAATTTTCTATTGCTGTGTGAAAAGTTTCTACAACTCTGCAGCTTAAAACAACGTCCAGTTCTGTAGGTTTGAAGTCTCTGCAGGCTCACTGGGTTTTCGATTCAGGGTCCCTCAAGGCCAAAATCAAGCTGTTGCCAGGCTGTGCTCTTATCTGGGGGTCTCTGGGGAAGAATCTGCTTCCAAGCTCATTTAGGCTGTTGGCAGACTTCTGGTTCCTTGAATTTGGATGTATGAGGTCACCATTTTCTTGATGTCTCTAAGCTAGGGGTCACTTTCAGCTCTGAGAGACTACTCTCCAGCCCTTACATGTGCTCACCTCCATTTTCAGGCCAGCACAGACACATTCAATTCTTCTCACACTTTCAATCTTTTGACTTTTTGACCAAATGTAGAGGGTAGCAGAAGGTAACTTTTAAAGGAATCCTGTGATTAAAATAGGCCCACCTAGATTATTTTCCTATTTTAAAATCCATAGATTAGTACCTTAATTATATCATCAAAAAACCTATTGCCATCTAAAGTAACATAATCATGATCATTGCACCCAGGGGGGCAATCTAGAATTCTGCCCACCACATACTCAAAATGGATACAATGGTGATGAGAAGAAGCTGCCAAAGAATACTGAATTTCTTTTAGGAAGGAAGATTTCCTGAACAGTCAAAGCAAACAAGCAATTAAAGACATTAATATCTACCACAGTGTCTAAACTTCATTTATAAAAGGGCAGTATGTTTTTGATTGATGTACAGAAACATAAACATGCAGGGACGCCTGGGTGGCTAAGATGGTTAAGTGTCTGCCTTCAGCTCAGGTCCTGATCCCAGGGTCCTGAGATTGAGCCCCACATCGGGCTCCCAGCTCAGCAGGGAGTCTGCTTCTCCCTCTGCCTCTGCCTCTCTCCCCTGCTCATGCTCTCTCTCTCTGTCTCTGTCAAATGAATAAATAAAATCTTAAAAAAAAAGAAATAGAAACATGCAAGTATGTGTTTTACAACAATAATAAAAAAATACACACTAATAAGCACTATTCTTTTGTTGGTATGCAAAGTGATTTAACCCATGAGAAGCCCAAGGGACTTACTTGGTGGTGATGTAATGGACCAGTGAACAAGGAATCAGGTAACCTGGATTCAATTCTCTGCTCTAATAGTAATGCACTCTATAACCCTGAATAAATCACTGGCTTTCTCTAGGACTATTTCTTGAACTTTAAGAGAAGTGGAAAATGGTAAAGCCACTTTGGAAGACAGTTTGGCAGTTTCTTACAAAACTAAATATACTATTACCATATGATCTGGCTCTTATGCTCCTTGGTATTTACCTAAATGAGTTGAAAACATATCCACATAAAACCTGCACTGGGAAGTTTATAGAAGTTTTATTCATAACTGCCCAAATCGGAAGCAAACAAGATGCCCTCAACAGATGAACGGATAAACAAGCTATGATATGGCCATCCAGTAGAATATTAATCAGCAATAAAAAGAAATAAGCTAGCAAGCCACAAAAAGACATGGAGGAAACCTAAATGGATTTGGCTAAATGAAAGAAGCCAATCTGAAAAGTCTGCACACTATATGATTCCAACTGTATGATATGATATTTCAGGGAAAAACAACAAAAACAACAACAACAATATGGAGACCATAAAGAGATCAGAGACTACCACGGTCCAGAGGGAAGGATGACTAAGTAAAGCACAGAGGATTTTTAGGGTAATGAAACCATTCTGAATGATACTGAAATGATAGATATGTTTATTAAAATCCATAGAATGTACACCACCAAGAGTGAAACCTTAATATAAACTAGGAACTTTAGTTAGTGAATGTGTCAATATTGGCTCATCAGTTATAAAAAGTGTACCATATTAATGCAAGATGTTAACAACAGACAAAACTGGAGGTACTGGGGAGGGAATATATGGGAATTCTCTGTACTTCCCACTCCTTTTTTTCCTGTAAACCTAAACCTACTAAAAAATTAAGTCTATAAAAAATTTTAAAAAGTCTAAAAAATTAATAAAAATGTGAATTAAAATAATAAGAGAATTGGGCTAAATTTCCTCTGAATATTTCCAACTCTAACACCACATTATGCTGAAAAGCTCTTATGCTTTATAACTTAGGTGTAGAGTGCTCTGTGTTTCACCTATTAAATTAAATTATAGGGGTACCTGGCTGGCTCAGTCAGTAGAGCATGGGACTCTTGACTCTGGGGTTGTGAGTTCAAGACCCACCTTAGGGGGAGAGGTTACTTAAAAATATTTAAATAAATGAATATATACATACATACATAAAATACATATATAACTAGCTAATACTAAAGAGGTTACAGTGAAATTGGTACATACACAATTCTGGCACTAGTGTAAATTTTTATATATCTTTGGGAAACACGTCTGTGCAATGAACCAAATCTATAAAACCATTGTTACAGACTGTTAGGAATTCACTTCTGGGAACATATCTAAAGAAATGAGTCAATTAGGGGTGCCTGGGTGGCTCAGTTGGTGAAGCGTCTGCCTTCGGTTCAGGTCACGATCTCAGGGTCCTGGGATCGAGCCCTGCACCGGGCTCCCTGCTCAGCAGGGAGCCTGTTTCTCCCTCTCCTTCTGCTGCTCCCCCTTCTTGTGCTTTCTCGCTCTCTGTCAAATAAATAAATAAAATCATAAAAAAAAAAAAGAAATGAGTCAATTATATAAATTATGCATTTGTTGAAAGATGTTCATTGTGTCATTATTTATAAGAAAGGAAATATGAATATGACATAAAAGTCTCCTAAATGGAAAACTGTCAATTAAATTATAAAACATTAATGAAATGTGCTACAGATTTGCAATCAGGAATATGTATAAGGCATAATATCACAAGTATATAAATGCAAGTTATTAAAAATATATATGCTTATATGTAAATTTTAGAGGTGAGTGCATGAAATTCAAGTATGTTATCTCCAACTTTCTAAACTTTAACTTACATTAAAAAGAATCTCTTCTGCTTTCCATTTTTAAAGATTTTTTTTTTCACCATTAGCTGGAACTCATTGTCAGGTATCAATTAGTGCATTTAAAATCTTCTTTGAGGGGCGCCTGGGTGGTGTAGTCGGTTAAACATCTGACTCTTGGTTGCAGTTCAGGTCATGATCTCAGGGTCTTGAGATCCAGCCCCATGTCAGGCTCCGGGCTCAGAGTGGAGTCTGCTTGGGATTCTCTCTCCCTCCCCCTCTGCCCCTCCCTACCTCTCTCTCTCTCTCAAAATAAATAAATAAATCTTAAATACAATACAATACAATACAGTACAATCTTCTTAGAATGAAAACAACGGCATATGGAGAAGCGGAGATACAAATTTATTGGTGCTACACTAAGTCGTCAAGCAACGTTCTTCTGAGATGACAAGGGATGGTATCTTGATGTTGTATCATTTTACTTTTCCAATTTTCTGATTTTTTTGCCAGTGCATTCTGTTCCAGTTTAGCTCCTATTACTTCACTTGTAGCTTCTGGATCCATCTCTATACTGTGGTAAGCATCTAAATTTTGGATTCTGCATTTATCCACAGATTTCTTTTAGTTTCTGTCTTGGGCTTGCTCTCCCTAGAATTAAACATTCCCAGGTACTTCTAGTCACCTACTTCCAGCTATAGCCCTCAGTTCTGAAGGACTCTCATCACTGATCCTCTTTCAAACCAGGCTATACTCAGCATGGATAAAGAGGACTGTATTAGCAATGCCAGATTATGGGGCCATTATCAGCATGTGAGCCAAGGTCAAGATTTGGAGATCAGAGTGAAAAGTGAGTAGCAGGAACTACCTGACTAACTACTGAAGTTGCTAAAGGAAGGAGCAACATAAGAATCACCCAAGAGTCCACAGTTAGGAATGAGACAGTGGAAAGGAAAGCACATAGCTCAGGATTAAGACTCCAATCATTTGGTGTCCTATAGAGGATTCAGATTCCTGATAAACAGGTCCTCCTACATACTACAAAGCTGGAAAGAGAATCCTAAAAGGGGTTATGACAGGTGAATGAGCCCATTGCTGTGAAGCATGGTACCCTAGGAAGTGGATTCTCTGCAAACATTATCAGATAGTAAAAAAATACCCCAGAGGTTAGCATACCAGACCTCCCATAATAATCTCCATGGCTAAACACAATCACCCATGTAACATTTGCATCGCAAATCAAATTCATTCTCCAGAAAACAAAGCCTAACAGATTGAAAATTTATTAGCATCTGCTGTCTTGTGATTATGGCTTTTAAAATGATTCACATCACATGTGTAAAATGCACAAATACATTTCACCATTGCAAAATACACGGCATTTTGGTTGTATATAATGAAAGATTTTATCTAACACAGGATGCTGCCTTTTTTTTTTTTTTATTGCTCCCTGACAAGAGAATGCTTGGAATGCTTTTATTGGTTTAATATAATAATAAAATGAGATTGCACCCAATACGAAAGCCAGAAGGACACCCATCTTGAAGAAGGTGGATTAATTGATTTCTCTGAGGACATAAACTACCCTTTTGTGAATTTAACTTTGAGAAAGAGGACTCTTTGAGTAATCACATTTTGAGGTGTCCATTCTCCAAACACAATTTTATTGTTACAAATGAAAAAAATACCACTTCCACCCCCTACCCCCTCAAGAAACTGAAAGGATTATGTGTTTTCATTGAGTCTATAGGATTTCTAAGGCCACTCACATCTGTAGATGAGGCTGTGGGAGCTATCAGTAGAAGACTCTGGAAGAATAACCCCAAGCTATAATATATACTTGGGTTTCACAAAGGCTGGGTCCCATCTGTTAGTCAGTTAAGTAAGCCCATAGGGGGCGCCTGGGTGGCTCAGTCCTTAAGCATCTGCCTTCGGCTCAGGTCATGATCCCAGGGTCCTGGGATTGAGCCCCACATCAGGCTCCTGCTGGGCGGGAAGCCTGCGTCTCCCTCTCCCCGCCCCCTCCCCCCCCCCCCCCCCCGCTTGCTTTGCTGCTCTCACTGTGTCTCTCTCTGTCAAATAAATAAATAAAATCTTTAAAAAAAAAAAAAAGTAGACCCATGGAAGATGCAGGTCCGTAGTGGCTTACAATGCCTAGTGCTTTGTGTCTCTCCAAGGAAATTAAAACTGCAGGAGAAAATGGTGTTTATTGAAATTAAATGATTTTTATGAATTTATTTAAGTAAATATCAAAGAATGAGGAAAGGGATCTAAGTGGTGCTGTAGCACATAGTAAGACTTCAATAAATAGTTGCCAAATGAATGGATGAATAAGTAAATGGTGTGCACCATAGAGAGAAAAGTGAATGAGGATTTATCTCGTTGCTGGTACAGGACAAATTCCCTGCTTCTGACGTATAGACTCAAGGCAGGATAACCTCATGATTAAAAACATGAAGGCAGCCTGCAGAAGTTGAAATTACCAGCTCTGCATCTTATTAAACCATGTGACTTTAGAAATGCTATTTAACATGTATCTCTCCTTTCTTACTTGCGAAATAGAAAATATTAGTAACATCAAATATGATACTAATACCTACTCTATAATCTGTGTGATGATGATAAGAGTTTATTTTAGGTGCTCTGAATAGTGTGTGACACATGGTAAACTCCACATGAACGTTAGCTATTATTATGTAGAAATTCTAGAACTACCATTTGAAGCTGGATCTATTTCCAAACCCTCTTCCCCACCACTCTATCACATTAACTTCTTGTGGAAATATGTAATAGGTGACCTCTCAAATCATGCCTTGCAAACTTGAATGTGTATATTTTTATCTTTTTAAAAGTGGGAGTCACAGAGCAGGAGTGGGGTCATTGAAGTTCAATGTTTTATGAACTACCAAAAGTATAAAAAAATTTTATTAAGATTTTATACAGAATCTAACACATTCTGTATAAAAAAAAGCTGAACCTTCCTACTTTAAGTGGAAGTAAAGGACCAGGAGCTTTATTTCAATGAGTTTTACCTTTGTCCCTGGGAATAAGCTTTTGGGACCTTCCATGAACTTCCCATTTGCCTTTCTAGCTGGAAAATGAGAAAGACATCTTCCGTTGTTCTACTGAGAAAGTTGGTGCTCTCAATGGAAATGTGAAGTCTTACACCAGAGCAAGAATTACAAAAATGAAGAAACAATAAAAAATTATGGTTTACCATTAACCCTATTGTACCTAAATTTGCTTTAAATGGCATTTTTTTTTAATTTAAAGGTTTTATTTATTTATTTATTTATTTATTTATTTGTGAGAGAGAGAGGGGAAGGGCAGAGGAGGAGGGAGAGGAAGAAAGAATCTGAAGAAGACTCCATGCTGAGCCTGGAGCCCCATATGGGGCTCAATCTAATCATGACCTGAGCCAAAACCAAGGGTTGGACGCTTAACCCACTGGGCCACCCAGGCACTCCTAAATATCAGTTTTGAATAGTATGTTAAAATATGGTGCATATGAGGAATTTTAAGCATTTTTAGTAATTAACCACTTGTCAGATTTATAGAAATACTACTTAATTTTATTTTAAGTCAAAAATGATCTCACCCATTTTTTCTAATAATCTTAAAGTCAAAAATGATCTCACCCATTTTTTCTAGTAATTTTATTAAATTAGCATCTTGTCTGACTTGTATCAACTTCCCTGCCTTCTGGGCCCAAGATTACAGGTCTTCATGGGTCCTGTAATCTGCTAATTTATGTCACCAAAACCGTCTAGCTATCCTCTAGATTATATGGATTTTTCTTCCTAGAGACACCTTTCCTTTGAATTCTTTAAGCACCTGGTGTCTCCTGTAGTAAACCTGGAGTCACAACTGTGTTCGGTGACTGTGACAGAGAGATTTATAATAAGAAATATATATTTGGTCTTTATCCCTGTTTTTGGCTCCTGAAACACTTGGAATTTCCTAAGTGATAAGAGTGATAGAGGTATCTTGATATTCATATAAACCCCTTTCAACCACACCTGCATTTATGTTAATGAGAGACTTTTGCAAAGTGCCTAAGGCTGGGGGCTGGTTGCCAGGGGAACCAACCTTGTGATTAGAGTTGGAAGGTCAGCCCCACCCTGCTGACCTTGGGGAGGAAAGAAGGACTAGAGTCTGAATCAATCACCAACGGCCAATCATGCCTATGTAATAAAAAACCCCAAAGGACAGGGTTCAGAGAACACATGGCGGGGGTGGGGGACGGGCAGCCTGGAGAGGACACCATACCCTTTCCCTATGCCTTGCCTATGCATCTCTTTCATCAGGCTGTTCCTGAGCTGTATTTTTTCATAATAAACCATTAATCTCAGAAGCAAAGTATTTTTCTGAGTTCTAGGAGTCATTCTAGCAAATGAATTAAACCCAAGGAGACAGTTGCAGGAACCTCTGATCTACAGCCCCTGGGTCAGAAGCACACGTGACAACCTGGACTTGCAATCAGTATCTGAATGGGACCTGGGGGTAGCAGTGCTGTTGGATTGAGGCCTTAACCTATGGGACTGATGCTATCTCCAGGTGGACAGTGTCAGAATTGAGTTGGACTATGGGACAGCCAGCTGGTGTCTGAGAACTGCTTGGTGGTGTTAGAAAAAAAAAAAAAAAAACCCACACATCGGGGGGACCACATAAAATGTTTGGTGTACTTGCCTCCTTATTGATCTGTGCTGATCACATATACTGGCTTCCTACTGCTCCCTGAAACTGGGTTTAACCCCTCGCTGATCACCTTCCACATTAACTGAATCCAATCCTAGGTTCAGATCCTTTGCCTGCTGATGTCCACGCCCTCACACCCCTAAGTTTAACTGGACCAAGGCATAAGGGCAGTGGCCATATCCTGAACATCTGTCCTCATTGTCCCCAAATGACAATTCTCATTGAATAATCAGCCCTCACTTTCTGAGTAACTATTCACTGGTGAGCTGCCTCAGTAAGTTTATAGGGCTTCCCTCCTGCTCCTGAGCTCCTTAGTTTCTTTCAGTGCCTGGAGTATTCTAGGTGCTAAGCTCAGGGGACGGGGAGGGGGAACGAGGTAGGCTATGTCTTTGTCTGTGCCCAGGAATGGAGTCTATTCACCTCTTTATCAGAGCCAGCAAAATAAGTGCAGTGATGGAGAGATATAAAGGACCACCCCAGACAGATGGAGAATCAGATTGTAATGAACAAACTACTTTTCATTGCACCTCAGTGCAGTTCAGTTGGGCAGTGCAGCATGCCATGCTTCCTGTCTGTGATGGCCTCATTTACCAGGAAGGTGTTATGGCTTAAGAGACCTGCAGAGGGTATCTGTCACCACTGCCCAAATGAAGAGGGTGAGAGTCTGATTAAATACACACACACACACACACACACACACTTTCCCATTTCACTTTAAAAATCCAGAGTGAAAACTGCTCCAAACTACAAAAGTTAAACTGTTATATCTCAGCTGTTCACTCTTTCATTATTGTTCATGGGAAACTAAAGGATATCAGAGTAGAACGGAGTGGGTCAGGCAAGGAGAACAAGGCTGACAATCCCTTTTCTTTCTTACTCAGCATGGACCTTGGAGAATAACCTTTAGGTCAGTGAATGGCCATTTGTATGCTTTCATGAACTTGAAACACATAGCCGGGTGCATTTATTCATTTAACAAATATTTATTGAGGACCTATTACATGCCACTCACTGTGCTTAGCACTAGAGATACAAAGAAGAAAAAAGAAGACATTCTATCTTCTTGGGCCTTGCAATTCATGAAGTCCATAGCATTTTCCTGTATGGCAGATTTTTATGCTAGTCTTTCAAACATGAACATCAACCTTCTAGATTGGAGACTTAGGGAAATATGGAGGCCAGAGATAGGGGAAATTTCCTACCTCACTCCAGTACATATTTTATTTTAATAAATATTAAGTGGAAATACATAAGTCTCTCATAAAATATTATGTGTCTTTTAGCATAGCCTTTGGCACACTCTATTATAACTACTTATTTCATCATATTCCTTCCCACCGGACTGCGAATTCCATGATTGTAGGAATTTTGTGTCTCCCATTCACCAAGGAACCCCCTGTGTCTAGCAGAGTGTCTAGGACAAAGCAGATAATTAATAAGTTTTGATTGTACTGCTGAATTAATGAAAGTGGACATGAAGACTTTTTTTTGACCTTACATGTAGAATTGACCCTTGAACTATGTGGGGGTTAGGGGCACTGACTGTCCTGCACAGATGAGAATTCATGTATAACTTTTCACTCCTCAGAAACTTTCCCAATAGCCTACTGTTGACCAGAAGACTTAGTGATAACATAAACAGTCGATTAACACATATTTTGTATGTACTATATATGTATTCTTACAATAAAGTAAGCCAGAGAAAAGAAAATGTTAAGGAAAAAAAAAAGAAAATCATAAGAGAAAATATATTTATAGTACTGTAACATAAAAAATCTGCATGTGAGTAGAACTGTGTGAAAGTAGACCCACACAAATCAGACCTGTGTTGTTCAAGGGTTAACTAATAGGAAGTTTTGGGAATCAGCAAATGAACTTGATGACAGGAAAATAATAACCAGCACTTGTCTAGAATCTTTGCCATATTCCAGCACACTGGGAATATTGCATCCCAATAACTCTAGAGGGCAGACTTTTTTGGGGAAAAAAAAAAAAAAAGACTAGGCTTCTTTCTGGGGCGGCCACACAGGAGAAAGGCCAAGATGGCAGATGATTTCACCAAGGCTCAGGCCAGGTGGACTGGCAAAGACACAATTTTCAGGAAGACCATTCATAAGGAAATCCCAGCCAAAATCATTTTTGAGGATGACCAGTGTCTTGTTTTCCATGACCTTTCCCCTCACGCACCAACACATTTTCTGGTGATACCCAAGAAACATAAATCCCAGATTCCTATAGCAGAAGGTGATGACGGAAGTCTTCTTGGACATTTAATGATGATTGGCAAGAAATGTGCTGCTGATCTGGGCCTGAAGAAGGGTTATCAAATGGTGGTGAATGAAGGTTGAGATGGGGCACAATCTGTCTGTCATGTTCATCTCCATGTTCTTGGAGGTTGGCAGATGACTTGGCCTCCTGGGTAGGCATGTTTTAAGGGATAATTTTCCCTTCTCTAGGCAATTATCAATATTTGCAAATTCTAATATGTTACACAATACACTTATTTTTGCCTGTGTTTGGAGAGATTAAGGAAATAATTTTTAAAAACCCATACATAATAAAAGATAATGTTGCATGGTTTACAGTTTTTTTTTTTAAAGGACTAAAACGTAAAGATTTCAAGGAAATCTCCCTGTTCATACAACTACTTAGAAGCAAAGCCAAGATTCAAACTCAGATCTGCTTAACTTCAAATACTGAGAGCTTTATCAATATATTGAATATTCTTGAGCTATATAGAATGGCCTACTGTAACAAGATGCAATTTAAAGAGAAAAAAAATGTAGGCTTTATGTTTTGATACTTTAGCACTCCAGTGCAGAAGTAATAAGGAGGACTGGCAGAAAATCATATGGAAAAAACAATTGTCAAAAGTAAGCAGAATTTGAGTCAGCAATACAATATACCTGCCAAAAAGTCTACCATAATTAAGTAATTATTTAACTAACTAACCAACTGATGGTGATGGTAATCTTATGCTTTCTACAGATGCTTACACCAGAGCTAGAGAATGTCTGGTTCTGGGCAGCATATACCTAATGGGATATTATCAAACTGAAGCATGTCTAGAAGAAAATGACTACCATTGGGTAGAGGGTCAATGACTTGTCATAAAAAGAATGGGACTCAGTTTATCCCAAAGTAGAACAGATGTGGACGAAGGTATTATGATCACAACCACACCATAGCTGAAGGGCCATCACAGGCAGAGGTTGTAGACTTGTTTTGCCTGATCCTAAGGAATAAAATTTCGATCTGAATGGAATCCTCAGAAAGAGATCTTTAATTCAAATGAGAAAGAACCATGGCAAGATGGAGTATGTTACCCTGAGAGCACTGGAACTTTCTTTTCCATGCAAATGTCCCAGGAGACCCTGAGAGGCCACAGTTTAAGTCATTGTAAAGGGGATTGAACTTACGTGGCTGGACAGTGTAGGAGTCATCAACTACAAGGAATACATACCACTACCTCCCCATGCAGGCTCATTAAAGGCATCACTAATCAATCATGGCAATTTTCACGATGCTTCCTCAGATTCTTTCCAAACACAGAACTCCAGGCAACCATGTCCAACTGGTTAGAGTTAGCATGTGAAATGAAACACTGTCCCTCTGCCCATATGAGGTATACATGGTATAAAACATGGTCAGTTCAAGAGCTTTTGGAGCTTTTAAAAACTGCAGATTCTCAGGCTCCCCCCTCGCTCTCCTCAAAAAAAAAAAAATGTATTTAAGTTCTGAACCGAGGAATCTGAATATGAAAATTATCTCCAGCTGACTCAGATGTGTTGAGTCTAGCACAGTCTGGCAAACTGGTACTTAGCAACAAGTAATAAAAGATCCATCCCAATCCTTCGGATCTGTGATTCTTCCAGAATCAAATAATCAAGAACAAAAGTTTGAGTGTTTATCTTTGTTTATACATACATGTATTACCCATGCATGCAGCAGTCATGTTTTCCATGTTTTCCCGCTCTGGACGAAATTTTGTGTGCAAACCATCCCACAGTACAGATTTATGTATGCATCCATCTCCTGACTTGCACTGACTGGATGAATCACACTACCTGTTAGAGTATAAAAGAGCAAACATTAGTAAAACTGATAATGCGCCTTGTGGTGGTGACTCAACCAAAGCAAGCACATCTGTCACGGAGGAGCAGCCTGCCAGCTCTGCACCAGGGGAAATGCGATTGAATAATAATGCACCAGACATAAAGCAACTTCAATAATGCTCTCTGCCAAGCTAAATCCCCTTAAGTTGGAAATGTGTGCATATACTGGGCAAATGCACAGTCACATCGTATAAAGAGGCCAAAGACTTTGTACTCAGAATATAACATCTTACAATCATAGACTCACCCAACAAGCATCAGGCCTATGTTAAGAACTGAGAAAACAATGATAAGCACAGCCGACTCATTCCCTGCACTTCTGCTTCTTCAAGAAGAGTGGTGGAAGCAGAGGACTATGTTTGGAAATAAGAGTCAAAGCTAGGGAGGAGGCCAAGGTGAGCTCATGTAGAGTCTTGTAGGATAAGACATATTAAGATATTTGATCTTTAACTTGACAATGAGAGAGTGTCAAGCCATGAAGAATTTCAAACAGAAGAGTGTATCTTGCATGTAGAAAGACCACTTGGGCTGCATTGTGGAGAAAGGAGAGAGGCCAGGACTGGAGGGAAATATACATATTAGAAGACTGTGTATCAGTGACACATTGGGAACATCCTTCTGGCTGAAGAGAGATGACTGTCAACATCTATATACAATTACAAGTTCAGTCACTTCAAGTTGGTAGCACATAACCAACAGGATTAGAGCATTTACACCATGGAAATTGGCAGATACTGCAAAAGACTTCCCCCCTCAGAGAGCTGGTTGTTAAACAATTGTCAGCACACCACAACTGTGCCAAGCACATACTCTGTGTCTACACACAGTATGAATGAAGGCACTGATACAAAAACCTAATTCAGAGGACCTTCACTATGGAACTGAATACAGAGAGACAATTTGTTGATAAGAATACCTATCACTCATAAAGGGCTTTACCATTTGCAAGATAGTTTTATATTTATCTTCTTCTTTTGTTTTTTTTTTTTTTTTGAGACAGAGAGAGAACACGTGAGCAGGGAGGGGCAGAAGGAGAAAGAATCTTAAGTAGGTTCCACACCCAGCACAAAGCCCAACCAGGGCTCCATCTCATGACCCTGAGATCAAGACCGGAGCCGAAATCAAGAGTCAAACCCTCAACCAACTGAGCCACCCAGGCGCCGGCGCCCACTTATATATATCTTCTGTTTGCTTTTCTTTTTTGCAAAATGAAGATAATTGTTATCTTTATTTTACAAACAAGGAAAAGCTTAATGGAGATAACAGAATTTTTGAAAGGATTGAATGAGAACATTTATGCAAACACTAAACAAAATGCTGGACACACATTAAGTGCTTAGTAAATTTTAGCTATCATTGTTGTTATTATTAGAAACAATTATTGTAGTATCAAAACCATTCTGTAACCTAGACATCATAGATAGTATTATTTTTAAAGATTTTATTTATTTATTTGAGAGAGAGAGAGAGCGCGTGAGCAAGCACGAGCAGCGGGTAGGGGCAGAGGGAGAGGGAGAAGCAGGCTCCCCACTGAGCAGGGAGCCCAATGCGGAACTCGATCCCAGAACCCTGGGATCATCACCTGAGCCAAAGGCAGATGCTTAACCAACTAAGCCACCCAGGTACCTGACATCGTAGATAGTATTAACTACATTTCCTTAATGGTGCACTTAGGACTCAGAAAACTGAAATCACATGACTGAGACCTAGATTAGAAAGAACAGAAGAGTGACCTAATTCCCGAAGTGCTTTTGACTCCTGGTCCAGTGTTAGGCCCACAGGACATGCTGAAGTTTATTCATTCATTTATTTATCCATCTGTCTACTCAACAAGCATGTATTAGATACCTACTACATGCAAGTGTTATTATGGAGAAGTAGCAATAAGCCAAAACCTACCTTTTCTCTCATGGAGCAAACGCTGGAGTGGGGAATGGCAGACTTAGCACATTAAAAACACATAACTAAGTATATCATAAATGTTGGGTAGTGTAAGTGCTGTGAAGAATAAGAGATGGCCTTTGTGAAGGAGAGAGTGTAGAGAGATGGTGTTTTAGGTAGGGCGGTCCCTGAAGATCTCTCTGTGGAGACTTTTAATGTGACTCCATGAAGAGAAAGGGCATCTTGGGAAGAACCGTCCATTTGGAGGGCATGGTAAGTGTGAAGGCCCTGACCTGGGAGAGGGTTGGTATATTTGAGAAGGGCAAGGAGATCATCGTAACTGGAGCAGAATCAGTCTGAGAGGGGAGAGTAATAGAAGATAAGATCAAAGAAACAGAAGCCAATCATAGAGGCTTTATAGGTCAAGGCCTGGTCTTTGGTGGCCTCCATTGAAATGTGTACATTGTAATGAATTTAGATTGCTTCCAGCGGAAGGTGGCAGATCTCAGTTAACAATCTGAAAACCTTTCCTGTAAGCTCATAGAATGTTCCCATCCAAATATAGAGGTTGGTTGGTCTCTCTGGATTCCTTCAGTCTCTCAGTCTTAATTTTTATCGGATAAATGTACATTCATTCATTCATTCACTTATTCTTTTTTTTCCTAAAGATTTTATTTATTTATTTATTTGAGGGAGAGAGACAAAGAGAGAGAGAGAGTGCATGTGTGGGGGGGAGGGGCCGAGGGAGAGGAAGAAGCAGACTCCCTGCTTAGTGCAGAGCCCCACATGGGGCTCCACCCTGGGCTCCATGTAGGGCTCCATGAGGGGCTCGATCCCAGGACCCTAGATCATGACCTGAGCCAAAGTCAGACGCTTAACCAACTGAGCCGCCCTTATTCACTTATTTTTTATGACACTTCCACTCTGTGCCAGGCATTGTGCTAGTCCCTGGGAACAAAACGTTGAACAAGGCAGTAGGGTCCCTTACCCCCAAGACATTGGCAATTCAATAGGAAATGAAAGCATATCCATAGGTAATAAAGTGTAGAGTGACAAGAGCACAGAAATATTTTTAAAAAGCATGCTCCTATATATCCCCACGGTTCACACTCATAGGTACCCTGGTGCAGGCTGTTCTGAAGTACAAATCTGTGATCCACAAGGGTGATACAGCCTATGAATGCAGAGCACAGCTTGCTTTGCCAAACATGGAGAAATTAGCAATGAAGACAGGAAAATATTATTTTGTTGTTTTTAACTAAACTCTATAACTGGAATAATATTACCTTTAATGAGGCTGGGGAACTTCCTCTGAGGAGTCTAAAGCGCTTTACCGATGTTATTCCATTAATTCTCCTTGTGTCTGGAACTTGGCACCTGAAGCACAATGCATTATGCAAAACCAAAGCACACTTTGCATAGAGAAAAGATTGTGTTTCAATTTTTCCCTTGCGCTCAACTTCAAAATGCTGGCAGATCTGCCATCACGACATGTATCCTATATCCACGCTCTTGATGTTAAAATCATCCTAGATGGCATATATCTATCTTATGGTTGAGGTGCAGGGGGTATGGGCAGAGGGAGAGGGAGAGGGAGAGAAAAAGAGAGGGAAAGAGAGAGAGAGAGAGAATTTTGGCACATGTGGGAAAAAAATGTACCTGAAATCTTGTATTAGATTAAGGATTAGATTGTAGGGACCATTTGATTCAACAAAAGTTTATGAAAACCTTCTGTAAAGTGCTGTGTGCATCTGGCTACAATGGTAGATAGATAACTAACTGCATGAGCAAATAGATTTGATGTATGCACCGTGTGCCCAGTCTGGTGCTAGACAATTTGTAAATGGAAAATGAGATCAAGACAAGCTCCCTGTTTCAGTCTAGGAGAAATGACTGCCTTACATAAAGCAGTTAATTTACAATGCAAAATTAGAGCAAGTGTTAGATTGGGCGGTTTAGCCTCTAAGTGCTTCTTGGAGTTCAAAGAAGGCAAAAATCAATGTCGACTGGAAGGATAAGAAAATCTTTATGATGAGCAATAGATCTGAACTGATCTTTGAAGACCAAAAAGGATTCAGAAAGGTGATTTTGCAATGGAGTTCCAGAGATGGAGAGGTTGCCTATAACCTAAATATTCTGAAATTCAGAGCAGCCAAAAGTGACCCATTCTTCCCTGGGGTGGGGAAGGGCGGATCCACATCACATTCTTCTCCTCATCCTAAGTATTCCCTAAACAGCGATGCTGAAATGATCCTGTGGGCCGCTTGTCACCTTCCAGTTCAAACTCCTCTTCACTACTTGGTCTTCATCTGCCCTGGATGGCCTCTGTCCCCCACTTCACTCTGATTGCCCTATATCCTGCCACCATCTCTATGGCCTCTCTCTCACCTCCACTCCACTCCACTCGCCTCTCCTCTCCTAATTCACCTGCAGCCCATGCACAAGCTTGGCCCCCACTGATGGGTCCTCCAACACCTCTAACCCAATGCTTCTGGGGAAGCCCATGTTTCCCCCCCACCCAAGGAAAGGTTAGGGACAAAGGAGGGGAAAGAAAATACCAAGAAAGAGTAATTTAAAACTGGACATCAGAAATCATCACAGCTAAAACTAAGGGACAGGATCACTCCCCATCCTCTCCATAGGAATCTCTTACTGGTTCCTGACTCAGTGATTCCTGGCCTGGGACCTACCCTCACTGTCTGTGCCACAGATGGTCTTTGCCACACTGCCTGGAGTCAGGCTCCCTGGGGCTGTACCTCAGGGACTTCACTTTCCAGTTGTGAGGATCTGAGCACGTTTCTTCATCTGTAACGGAATAGTGGTACCTACTACAAGGGATTGCGCTAAGGATTAATTGAGTTAGAACAGGTAAAACACTTAGTGCCTGGAACACTTCCAAAAATGTGAGAAGGCTATAGCTATTAACATTATTACCTTCACCAAATTTCTGGGCCCTGATATATTTTTCCCAGGAAACCGAGAGGAACCCAAACTCCCTGTGAAAATAACTTTTGTACTCAGGAATTCGGGTCCCTCGGGTTTTTGTTGTTGTTGTTGTTTTTATATTTAATTTTTATCTTTTTTAAAAATGCCTTTATATTCTGAGAAATATTTGCCCACCCCATATTCTTAAAGATAGTCTCTTTTTTTTCCCCCGGAAGTTTATAATTATTGCTTGTACTTTAAGTCCACAGTCCATCTGGAATTATAGTTTCTATATGGTATAACATGGGCACTGTATTTTTCACTTGCCTATCCAATTGTTCCAGAACTGTTTATGGAAAATATTCTCCTTTTTTTCACGGAATTGTTTTGTGTCCCTGTTGAAAATTAGCTGACTACGTATGAGTGGGACTACTTCTGGTTGGGTCCCTCAGTTTTAACATGTCCCAACCAGGTGATATCAGTCCTTCTTCCCTCGCAAAACATAAGGTCCATTTAAGAGGGTTCAGAAAGAGTTTTATTCCTAAAAGAAATGCAGCTATCTTCATCAAGCATTTTTTTCTCCTCACCAGAGTTCCATAGAGTCATATAATCATAGAAAATAAAAGATCTGAAATGTTCCTTAGAGATCCATAGAGGTCAGTTGCTTCATTTTACAGATAGGGAAACTGAGGCCCAGAAAGACGAATGTGATTTGCCAAGGCTACCCATATAATTAACCACAAAGACAAAACTAGACATCTGATTTCTTTCCCCTTACTTTAGATGTATGTCTCTTTCTGGCTCTGAGCCTTTATTATATCCTGTTCTAGCATGAAAATACCTCCACTTGTTTCAAAACCAAAGCAAGCTAGATTCAGAGCATGGGTGTCCAATGTCTTAAATTATATTTTTTAAGGTTTTTGAAGACCAATGACTAAGACAATCTTAACATTTCCCTCAATGTTACTAAATTCAGACAGGTTTCTTCCAGAGAACAGACCCCAGACTTACCTTTTCTTAGAACATTTATTTTAGAAAACTTGCAATTATTCTTTCTTTCTGTGCCCCTCTGAGATGTAAATCTTCCCCCAGCCTCTTAGCATTTTACAATTCAGGAATGTCTTCCCTTTGCTTTGAAACATTATCCTCAAGGAGGATAGCACCCCCATCTCCCAGTCTCCATGGGAGGGTAGGAATCAAATTTGCATAAGGGACAAACAACACACACACACACACACACACACACACACACACACACACGGCCTAATCACCTTGACCAACCTTCCCCCAAGCTGTTCCAGTAATTTTCCATTAACTCATCCAGTGCAAAAAATAAATAAATAAAAATAAAAATAAAAAATAAATATTAAAAACAAAAATGACCCTGACTTTTGTTTCAGCAGAAATGAGCTCAGTCCTGTAATGAAGTCTCTTTCACCTGCTACAGTAGACTGAATAAAATCTGTAGTGCTATTTTTAACAAATGTCCGGTGCAATTTTACTTCCACACCAGGCCATCCAGGACAAAGGGTTACTCTAGCCCAGCTTCCTCTTTTGTTTGGGAAAGCACAAGCAAGCTAACTGGAAGCTGCCCAAATATCGCCGATTCATTTGCATTTAAATTGCCCAAATGGCATTTGGTAAGAGCTATTTGATGTCCAAGAAGACTTTGGAGGCTTTTAAACTTCAAAACAGAAGGTCAGGATTGATCAGCAAGAAAAGAACCTCAGTGCTAAGTGGCCAAGTTGAGTCCCAGGCTTCTGACCTGGGAAGCTGGTTTCAGCTTGAAGTCTGGGGGAAGTAAATCTTTCCATGTTTGCTCCAGGAAAGATGGCCAGGTCTGGACTGGGTGAGGATGACTTGGGGTCTTACTTTCTAGGCTGCTAAGCTACGGCTCCCATGATCTGCTTGGAAACACATCATTTATTTACTGAAAAAAAAATAGTGCATTAGTCATTAAGTTTTTTGTTGTTACTATTGTTCTGTTTTATTTTTTCATTAAATGTAGACAGTATTAAATTAATTAGCAAGGAGGCCATTAGACTGAGGTGGTCCTGATGCCATGCTGGCCTACATAAGCAAACCAAAACCTAAGTCTGTAAATGCCTCAAGGTTATGAAATTGAAACCTAAGGATAACTAATCATGAATAGCCAACAAGGCTTTAAGCTATAGCCAATCAATAATTTTCCTTACTTTGTTTCTACCTTTTCTCCGTAAATATCTTTCCCAAAGCTCCTGTCCAAGAAGGGCTCCCAGCCACATCTGGTTTAGTGCTGTCTGATTCCAATCAATAAACTCTTCAAATTTTTAAAATGCCTCACTTTATTTTTATTCACTCATTTTACCTTAACTATTCTTATAAGATTAACAGAGAATAACAATGATAATAATAATGGGATGATGATGATGATTAATCCATCAATTTCTATGTGCTCATCCTTTAACATTTTTTTTTAACTTTATTTATTTATTTATTTTTTAACTTTATTTATTTGTCAGAGAGAGAGAGCACAAGCAGGGGGAGCAGCAGGGAGAGGGAGAAGCAGACTCTCCGCTGAGCAAGGAGCCTGACGCGGGACTCGATCCCAGGACCCTGGGATCAGGACCTGAGCCGAAGGCAGAAAACGCAGACGCTTAACTGACTGAGCCACCCAGGAGTCCCCATCCTTTAACATTTTGAAGACCATGAAACCCAAGACAAGAGGTGACTCCAGCCCAGCTTCCTCTTTTGTTTACAACAACCCTATGAATTATTTTTTCTTTCCATTCATGAAAAAAATTAATTAAAAACACAACAACAACCGAGGCCCAGAAAGGTTAAGTAATCTGTCAAAGGTCACACAGCTAGTAATAGCAGGACCAGAATAAAACAAGCACACTGGTTCCGGAGAGTTAATAATATATGTAAAATATTAAGCTAGCTATTCTGCATATATAAGAGGAACTCCAGAAATGGTAATATCATCATCACTAATAATAGTAAACCCCAACTGTGCCCTTACTAGTACTCACTTTCCACACCAAACACTGTCTTGGACTTCTAACTTCCTATCTAGCCTTTGACCTCGTCAACTCTCCCACTGACCCTCTCTATACAATTACTGCAACCAAGCTCTAAGTAAGACTTTTCTATTGTCACAAGTTCGACACAGCTCTCCAACTCAAACCATGTCTTCTTTGCTGAGCAAACTATGCAAGAACACAACAACAACAAAAGCAGTCAACAAATGACCCCAAAACCAAAACAAACAAACAATGGGAGTGAGAAACCTGCAAAATCAGAGCATTTAGGCGATGAATAAAATGTTCACCCTTAGTACCTGACAAGATGCAAGCCCCCCTTAGTGCTTGTAAGGAGGTACAGCACAAGGAAGGGCCTGCGCACGGGCTTGAGGACAGAACAGAACTGGAGCATGAAGGCACTCTCGGCTGGGGCATCAATAGAAGCAACTGGGGCCACCATGGTGAGAGATAATGCAGAAAGTGGAATGTGAGAGACACACGCGTGGAATGTGAGAGACACACGCGTGGAATTATTGAACAGCGCGTTAAACTCTGCCGGGAGATGCAAGCATTGCTCTCTCAAACAGGAGACATTACCGAGATTACCGTAACTGAGGGGGGAAAGGCTTCGCTGCTCAGGTGCTACTCTAACCTGGCATGTCATTGAACTTTCCTAAGCTGAAATCCACAGTGCATTTATTTGCCACCTGCCCATTTTCCCTATATTTACAGTTTATCTTGTCTTGCTTCACAGAATAACAGCTCTTAAAAAAAGCCTTAAAAATCATCTCATTACAGTTCTTCATTTACCAGTAAATACAAGTTAGTTTAAATATAGAGAATGAGTGGGGCGCCTGGGTAGCTCAGTCATTAAGCATCTGCCTTCAGCTCAGGTCATGATCCCAGGGTCCTGGGATCCAGCCCCCTGGGATCGAGCGCCGCATCGGGCTCCCTGCTCTGCGGGAAGCCTGCTTCTCCCTCTCCCTCTGCCCTTGCTTGTGTTCCCTCTTTTGCTGTCTCTCTCTCTGTCAAATAAATAAATAAAATCTTCAAAAAAAAATAAATAAAATAAATATAGAGAATGAGTAAGTTAACCAAGATCACACAGCTTACTAGTGGCAGACCAGGGCTGCAAACAGGGCTAGGTTCCTTTAGGAAAGGAGATCAATGAACACCTTGAAATGGTTTGCACTGTATTTCAGGAACTTGTTTTGTTTTTCTCAATGAAATCCATGAATCAAATATTTTAAGGACCAAGGTTACGGGTTTTTCCACAAAGAGCTTAAGAGGTGCAAGTAAATTGCATTTAGACATTATTGTTTTCATTGACTCATTTAAAAGCCATAATGAAAGAGGAAATCTGAGACGAAAACAAATTAAAATAAAGTAAGTAACGCTCTTCTAGTTCCTTCAGTCCACTGACTGGGAAAAATATAGTTTCTAGATACTGTGGTAGGACTAAAAACAACATAGACTAAAAAAAAAGAAATTATTGCTGATGCTGCAGTTAATTGCAAATGATCCCACTACCCTGCATCTCCTGCTCTGAATGCTTAAGCACCTGGACCATCTAGTCTCAGACCCACTGCACACTCACCACAGTATGACATCACTCCTGGCAGCCTGTGGTAAGGGGAACAAAGGTTTTTACCTGGGTTATTGCTCTTCTAAAATACAAGAAAATCCAACGGTACCATGACAGAAAAGAGCAGCTAGAAAAAACAGTTTATAACATTGTGCAAATGAAGAGGATTGCTGGATCCTCTTCAAACCCAGCTTGCAGAGAGATGGATAGAAGCACTTTTCCCTGGGGAGTGTTATGCAAAGTATAGGGGTGGGGGAAAGCATTTTCATGGATTTACTCAAAGAACAGATTACTTCTACTACTCCTACTACTAATAAATGTGTGCAAGCAGAAACACTGTAAAGACCTAAAGAAATGAAATTGGGGATTCACATAGGAAAATGCAAAAATGAGAATGATGATATAGGAAGCTGAGTTTGAGGTGTCACCTGATGTATTTATTTATTTGTATAAATTCAGTTCTTTAAGAAAAAAATTCTGGGGGACCCTGGATGGCTCAGTTGGTTAAGCATCCGACTCCTGGTTTCGGCTCAGGTCAGGGTCTCAGGGTTGTGGGATTGAGCCCTGCCCCAGTGCAGAGCCTGCTTCAGATTCTCTCCTTCTCCCTCTCCCTCTGCCCCTCCCCATGCTCCTGCAGTCTCTCTCTCTTCAATAAATAAATATATAAATAAATAAAAAGAAAAAAAAATTCTAAGATCCTTACCTTGTATCAAATAGATTCTGTGCATGTTAATTTTTTTTAAAGATTTTATTTATTTATTTAAGAGAAAGAGCACAAGCAGGGGGAAGGTCAGAGGGAGAAGCAGATACCCCGCTGAGCAGGGAGCTGACACCGGGTGGGGAGGCTGGATCCCAGGACCCTGAGATCATGACTTGAACTGAAGGCAGCTGCTTAACCGAATGAGCCACCCAGGCTCCCCTGTGCATGTTATTTTTATAGGCAACCTTAAGTCAGTGCAATGGGCAGCAAGCACCCATGCTGGAGTTTGCAAAAAGTTCCTAAAATGGTTCAGCCATGTCAATAGAGTAATAATCATCAAAAGGCATATTAATATAGTTTTTTTTCCAGTAGGGAAAAGATGTATTCATATAGATTTTTTTTTTTTTTCTAGGTAGATTTCTTTGCCTCCATTTTGCAGAAGAAGGAATGGAGCCTTTGAGGAAAGTCAGACAACTTGCCCAAATTCACATGGCTAGTATCCCACAGAGGGAGCATGTAAAATCACATCTGTCTACCAAGCCCAAGTATTTCCAATAACATTTGGCTGCCTCCCAACATTAAAACATCTACATTTATTAGACTGCCCTTTTGCCTTTGCTTATTCCTCTCTGTCTGAAATACATTTCCTATACCACACTGTAGTTACTCAACTGTGTCCCATCCTTTGAGACTTGCTTCAAAGTCCATCTTCTCTGCAGAGCTGTATCCAAATGTCCCCAATTACTAGTCTCATCTACCTTTGGTCCTCATGTGATTTTATATCTACTTTCTTACAATTGTCTCATTTTCTATTCAGTACCATAGCTAATTATATAAATGTCAATCTCTTCTCTGAGAAAGAAAAATCTTATTTTGCTTTCCAAACCTCACTGTATCTTAAACTGCAACTTATACGAGAGCAGAGATTAGATAGAATATGAATAAGACCTTTGGCCTTTGTATCAGAGCTCCTGCAAGTTCCAGATCTACCACATTACTGGGCACCATGCAAATCAATTAACATCTCTGAGCCTTACTTTCCTAATCCCTATAACACAGGTAATAAGTAACAAATCCCTTCCTCTCATTATTAGTGTGATAATCAGGTTAGTTGAATAGGTAGAAATCTTGTGTTTTTATCGGGTTTGAAGGAATGTATTATTTAAGATCTATGTTTGGCTGCTGCAAGAAAGGGACCACAAAATAAAAAGGCATTAAGAACATGGAAGTTATCATGTAACATGAGACAAGCATTTCGGGTTGGAGGTGACTCTATTCCAGTAAGTTACACAAGGACCTGGGTTCCTTGCATCTTCTGCTCCTTCATTAGTGTTGGTCTTATCCGTACATTTGGAGCTATGTCAGAGGTTCATCCATGTTCCAGATGACAGGAGAGTGAAAATGTGAAGTCAAAGCCAACTATTTTCATTCCATTGTCAATAACCTGGTTTCCACTGCTATATCTAGCTGTAGGTCACTGTAAAATGGAGCCTCTAGCTGGGCGCCATGGGTTCAACTTGAATTAAATTATCGTAAAGATGGAGAGAATGGATTTGGGTGGAAAATAAGCAATTTCTGCCAAGGGGAATATAGAAAAATAAAATAAGATGGTATTATAAGCATCAATAATCATTAAGGTATGAAGACCCAATGTAGACCTCACAGGCAGGTTTTACGTAGGCAGAAGAATTTTGCAGAACCTTTCGGTTCAATATGCATAATGAAATTAAATGGTCTCGAGAGATGATAAGGCTATTTGAATATGCTAATTGTGGGCACCCTCAAACAGAGCTTAAACTGTCAGTGAAGAAGTATTGCTGTAGCTTATAGTATACAGCCAATGCATATGATACCACACAGTTTTCAATACCTCAATATCTTTAGTAATCTTCAGGAGATGAGATATTCCCAATGTTGCCCAATTCCATATTTAAGTGACCAGTTATAGCTAATACTCACATGGCATTCATCACTGGGAAGAAATTTATAAAAAATACTTCAGTTAGATATCAAAAAGAGCTCCCTCCTTAAAGGTAGTGAGAAATATTAGCACTTCCTTATTGGAAGGTATACAATCTCTAATGCTGCATAGAAGCAGGAGAATTGAGGGAACTACCTCGTGTTACCTCATATATAAAAAGACTTTATTTTTTTATTTTTATTTTTAAAAAATAGTTATTCATTTATTTGGGGGGGGAGAGAGTCTTAAGCAGACTCCACCCTGAGTGCAAAGCCCGACATGGAGCTCGATCTCGTGACCCCTAGATCATGACCTGAGCCGAAGCCAAGAATTGGACGCTCAATGGACTGTGCCACCCAGGTGCCCCTAAGACGAGACTTTAAAGCAACAAGCAGAGATATGAGGCTGATAGGATAGAGCCATGGGGGAGCCTCCAATAGATCTTGGAAATATGAAATGAGACTATCTCTATCCTACAGTGGTAATAATCAGTGTTATTTCTTGTTTATTTCCAATGAAGACATGCTTTTTGGAAACTGTGTGGTAAATTTTAATTATTAATGAAACTAATAAAAATATTTATAAGAAAGCAACTATAAAGTAAATGAAAGAGCACACCAACAAATTAGCATTTAATTACCAAACATTGCAAGAGGCAGCTAAGCACAGTGCTGCAGCTGAACAAGCCAATGGGGGCAGAGCTGAGTGTGAACTCTTTCAAGGATAGGCATTAGCCATATAGAGCTATCTTGAGATTTGTTACCACAAACAACAAGGGCAGGGTGTGTGTGTGGGGGGAGGTTTGTGTGGGGGTGTGGGTGGGTGTGTATCCTGTTTGTGTTAATTTGCAGGCAAATGAAATCTATCTTTACAGCTTAGTGTCAAATCTATACTCAAGGTAATTTATCAACTAGAAGTAACTTTATCTCATAGAGCCTTTTTGTTAAAGTTTAAGAATCTTCCAATCACTCTATGACTATGGATAAGACAGTTAGCTTTACTGAGTCTCTAGACTTTCATTTTTGGAAAATGGGGATATCAGAAGTAATGTAGGTAGTGGGGGTGGAAACTGACAACAATAGTTTCAAATATATCAAGGCCCTAATAGTTTAGGCCTATGATCTTGTCAACCTGGGATGTTTCAAATTGAATAAACCAACTAGCTATTAGAGACTGGTCCAAAAATCTGGTCCAACACACTGTTCTGGGCTCTCATGAGTATTTTAAACTGTGATGATCAGGAGAACTTAGTAACCACTGGTATACAGTTGAGTTTTTCTGGAGATTATCTCTGAGGAGGGACCAACTGTTTCTACATCACTGTAAGCAATTAACAACTACAGCTCTGCTATCTGCCCCCTTCAAAACTTGGCACCACCACGTTTAATTTGAAGGTCTTTGGCCAGATATTAACCTCTCTGTGACTCAGTTTCCTCATCCATAAAATGGAGATAATAGTGCTATTCCATAGGAGTCTTCTGAGAATTTAAAGTAACAGCCACTGAAAATGTCATGTGCATTGCCTGGTCCTTAATAAGCACTGAGTAAATGCTTGTTACAATCATTTCAATTCTCATCGACTGTGACTCTAATCTAGAGACATCCCGACAGATAGATGGAGCCCAGGGGAATCTACATTTAGGGAATTAAGAATGTAGTCAACCACAGGATGATTTCTTAGGTGTTAGCAGGGCCCCTCTATAAAAATGTACACTTTTCCTGAATGTCCTTTCCGGCTCACAGTAACTCCACCTTCTCTGGAAACTGGCCTTTTCTCCAAACCATGGAGCTAGGCAACTAGTACCCATGTTTGAACAATTACTCTGCTCACCATACTCACATTTATTTGTCTGTGGGTTAATAATTAGGTCTACGATGAGCCAATCCAATCTTTTGTCACTGAAATGTGGAATTGTGCTTGAGGATCTCCTAGCAGTTGATCCTATAACATGAAAATTTTCGAGCTGAAGCATGACCATATTTTCTACTATGTGGGTCACGAAGCTGAAAACGCTTCTAACCAGAGAGAAAAAAATCAAGCAGAAATCAGTGATAAAATAAGAAAAAAAGAATTCTTAAGACTTTCCAGGATCTGTTTCTAATTCAATGGTTTCTAAATCTGCATGCCCATTAAATCAGCTGGGTATCTCTTAAAAATCTCCGAAGTCTAGACCACACTATAGACCAATTAAATCATAATCTATGGAGATGGGACACGGGCATTAGTTTTTAAATCAGAGTGATTCCAATGTACAGATATGTTTGGAATCACTGTCCTAGTCCTTCCTGAGAGCCCATCTATAGAACTGACCACGGGTTACATAAGCCATTCCAATATCTTTATAATAAATGCCATTCTTTTTGCATATGCTGCCTAAATTTACTTATTTTACTTAAAAGCAAAAAAGACTAAGTTGAAATTTGGGAATTATATACTTTGCCAATACTAAACAGGGAACTAGACAAGGGTCCTATTGTACAAACTAGTGTACAATGTGGGGATTTAACTAATCTTTGAGTTTTTAGTTATATACTACGGTTGCAAAAAAAAAAAAAAAAAAACCCTTAAAGTTGCATTCAAAGACATATAAAACATAATATGGCATATATAATTGGGTAAAAGAAATGGAGATAAACATTAGACCCTAGTAAACCAGGCATGATGTTCCATTAGTTTTTTTCCAAGTTTCCTGTTAGTCAGCCAGAAAAGGGCAACTAGTTTAATCAACCAATTGCATTTACGTTTGACAAAAGCAAATTATCTAGAAATACAAATGTTCTTGGTATAAAAGGCAGACATGAATTTCTTCCTTAGTCCTTGTTAAAAAGAGGCAATGAGTTTGGAAGCATGTCAAGAAAACACAAGGCAGAACAACAAACACAATGGGTGAGACATGATGTTAGGCCAGAACAACAGAAAGGAAGACGAATGCTGAATCAAACCAAAGAGCCCAAGGAAGGCTGAAACCTCTTTAAATCAACCCCTCTTCTAGGGAAAGGACCAACACCCTCCCCCATTGTTGAGAAGAAAACCGGTGTATCTGGGAGCAAGGATAGGAGCAAGCCCTGGAATTATTCATTCACAGGTACCTGCCCCATTAGATGTTTCCAATCCCTGAAACCGCCTCTCAGGGTGCTGCTAGGGAGACTTGCAAGTTTTACCTTCTGTTCCATTTGCTGAGTACCTTCCCACCTAGTCAATTCCAGCTCCTTTCCTGTCTACTCAATGAATGTCCTCTGCTTAGGACCTCCTTGGACTTTTAGAATCCTCCACGGAAAGGTTGCAGCATTGCCTACAGACTTGCAAACACTAGTCATCCAAGTGTACACAGGCATCATGAGTGGGAGAGAAGGTTAAAATGCAGATTCCTGAGTTGGACTTCCAGGGATTTGATTCGGTTGGTCTTCAATGGGCCAAAAAATCTATACTTTTAAAAACATTGCAGACCACATTGATTCACTTGCACTAGACTTGGAGAAACCTGTCTTAGGGATTTCTCAGAGTGCCTTCACTACTTTTATGCCTTTCCCTTCTGTATCCCCACCTTCATATTTCCTAAACATTTATTATATTCCTGACACTACACTAGGTCCTTTGTTGTAAGTCAACTTAATACATTTTTATAAAAACTCCTTGTGGTAAATATTGTTTCCCCCATTTTATAGGAGACGGAACTAAGGTTCAGGGATCTTGAAAACTTAAATAAGTATTCCAAGGGCACAAGAACATATTGGAGTCATAAAGATAAAAAAAAAAAAAAAAAAGACACTTTTTCTTTTAAAGGGAAAGGATGAGAAAGAGTTGTGTAGGAATTCCAGTAACACAAAGCTGTGAATAAAACTGAGTAAGCTCAGATAGTCAATGGCTCATGCCTCAGTTTCTCCATTGTCCAAATTAGAAATGACACAGGCTTTAAATGAAGTTAGAAGACTTGAGGGGAAACATGGTTTCCAGGTGCAAAATATGATTAGCATGACAAGAAGCATAACAAATTGATCAAACTGCTGGTTAGACACCCAGAGTTCTCACAAAATATCATCTTGCTGCACTAAATGCCAATCAATGAGGATTAAGGGGATTGAATTTTCCTTGGAGAAATGTGAGTTTTTAAAATGAAAAGGAAAAAGGCTTAGATTAATAGCTACGAAGGGTTCTGCAGACACAACACTAAGGAAATCAGTCGTTTGATAAACTTTCTATTAGCAGGGAAAGCGTGTAGCTCAGAATCATGGAAACTTTGAATGTAAGTCTGGAAGGAACTTACTATGTGAAATATCATGATTAGCAAAACAAAATCCTCCTAGGTATCTCCTAGGTACATGAAAGCAAAACTTAATCAGATTACTTCCTTAAAATTTCCATTTTATGGAAATATATCTCAGTGTGATATACAAAAAAGATATAATACAGTTATGTATATAATATATATAACACATATACAACTATATATATACACACAATTTATATATATATATATATATAGTATAGATAATACATATACAATTATATATATACAATTTTTATATATGTGTGACATTTTCTTTTTCTGTGTCTCCAAAATGCAATGCAAGTTTAATACTGTGATTAATAATTGAGGTTAAATTGAGATACTCTCAAAGATTATTTCACATTCAAAGGAATGTTTGATAAGAATTTGGTGGCCATGTATTGAATGGAGCACTGGGTGTTACACGCAAACAATGAATCACGGAACACTACATCAAAAACTAATGATGTAATGTATGGTGATTAACATAACATAATGAAATTAAAAAAAATAATTTGGTTTCCATCAGAATTCTGACAGGAGAAAGGAAACTTCCATTTTATTATAATTCAGAACCAGCACATTGCTCTCAATCACTCCTGGGCTATTAAATTTGGAAAGGTGGACCACACAAGAGTTGAATCCATTGTTGGGCCCATTTGGGTTATACCAATGCAGGCTTTGATTTATCTTCGTCACACAGTCCCTGAATAAAGGCCTAAAAGTTATTATTCAGGTAGCAGGAGGGACTTTTAAGGTGCTCTAGAAAACAGTCACCTTGCATGAGCCAATAAAAGCAATTCCAGGTAATAAAGAGGCAGTGTTGTAGAATTAGCCAGATATTAGTTTGGTTGCAGTTCTTGTCCCTATATCTTCATTGTCTCCACTGATTCCTTGGCCTAAGGTCTCTCTTTCACAAATAATCTTTGGTATTTCGTGGTCTGAATTGTTCCCAGCTTCTTTTTTGATTTAATGGCGTCAACTGGCTACTATCAACATCTTGCTTTTCAGGTCATGGGCTGCAGCTACCACCTAGAGATTTCTTTCTTGTCTTGATTCTGAATGTCTCTGCCTCTGTGTTACTTGGGCTTCACACTCAATAACTGATTAATTAACTCTTTAAAGTATGCATATTTATCGACATTTCAGGAAATGACAGATTTTGGTGAGGATGCAGAGAAAGGGGAACCCTCTTACACTCCTGGTAGGAATGCAAATTGGTGCAGCCCCTCCAGAAAACAATATGGAGGTTACTCAGAAAGTTAAAAATAGAGCTACCCTATGACCCAACAATTGCACTACTAGGTATTTACCCCAAAGATACAAATGTAGAGATCTGAAGGAGCACCTGCACCCCAATGTTTATACCAGCAATGTCCACAATAGCCAAACTATGGAAAGAGCCCAGATGTCTATCGACAGATGAATGGATAAAGAAGATGTGGTATATATATACAAAAAAATACTACTCAGCCATCAAAGAGAATGAAATCTTGCCATTTGCAATGACATGGATGGAACTAGAAGGTATTATGCTAAGTAAAATAAGTCAATCAGAGAAAGACAATTATCATATGATTTCACTCATATGATAAACAGGAGCATAGGGGAAGGGAGGGAAAAATAAAACAAGACAAAATCAGAGAGGGAGACAAACCATAAGAGACCCTTAATCATAGGAAACAAACTGAGGATTTCTGGAGGGGAGGGGGTAGGGGGATGGGGTAACTCGGTGATGGACATTAAAGGAGGGCATGTAATGTAATGAGTACTGGGTGATGAATACACAACTGATAGATGCAATTCTATATTTTAGAATAAACTGATGAATCGCTGAGCCCTACCTCTGAAATGAATAATACATTATATGTTAATTAATTGAATTTAAATTTAAAAAAGAGAATAAAATAAAATAAAATATTGTCTGTCCCCATGAAATTCACAGCAAGATAGAAAATGAAGCAACCCATTCCCATTAGTGTGTTACTGAAGTGATAGGAAGGGTGACAAGGAGGTGACCCTGACATGCTCTATTGGGGTCAGAGAAGGACTTCTGAGAGAGGTGAAGTTTAATCTGAGAGTAGAGGACAGAGAAAGGTAGAGTTAGCAGAAATAAGTGTTCAAGTAGGGAAAACAGCACATCTTCAGGCCTAGGGGTGAAAGGGAGCCAGTGTCTGAAGGTTGAGAAGAAAACCGTACAGTGTGGCTAAGGAAAAAGTTTGAGAATTGGTTGAGAAGGATACTAAAGATGTGGGTAGGGAACAGATCTGAAAGGGCTATGAAATTTAGATTATTCTGAGGGCAAGGAGGGCCTGTGAAAGGATTTTTAGCAGGGTCAGGTAAGATGGTGAGAAATATCATTTGAAAAATCATTCTTGTGTTGTACGAGAATAAAAGTCTTCTTTTTCTCCTATCCTGTGATGAGCAATATTGGAACAGATCCAAACAAGTATCATTGTGGAAGGGTCTAGTCTACACTGAAGGCTAGCCCACTCACTCTCCTTCTTGGCAACTGTTAAAGAGCAATGACTTTGGACCCAGAACAGCTTTCCCATCACCATTCAGGTGACAAGACTGGGGAGACCAAGTAAGTGCCACCCATGAACAAGAATAATCCCCATGAGATATGCCATCCATTACATAAGCAAGCAAGAAAAGACTGAGACAGGAACCAAAAAACAGACATTTTATATATCATGCCAAAGACCGCTGAGGGTAAGTAAAAATCTAAAAAATGTCATCCATCATCCATCCAGGCAATTGTCTGCTCTGACAGCTTATGCAGGGACCAAGGACATATTGCTTAAAATCTTTGGAGGAAGGGTATATTCTGTGCCTCTGTGTCCTTAAAAATGAGCTTTAAACTGGGGACACCCTTCAGTTTCTCATCTGCAAGAATCTATTTATTTAACAATCATGCAAAAGTTTTCTTAACTGATTTGCATTTTTAATTTGCATTGGCAATAGTAGGAAAGCTAACATGGATTAGCCCAGTAGATTTCAAACTAGGATTTCTTCCACATCCCAGGCTTTAGGAATATGGTTCAGTTCCAGAGCCCCAAGACCTCCTTCAATGAGAAAAATTCCATTATTTCAGTTTCATATTGGGGTTCCATAGGTAATATATTTCATTAAAGAAACAGTTCCATTGTTTGGGGGAAAATCATAGAAAGAATAGGTTTATAGAAAGAAAAAAGAATCAGAAGACTCAAATTTAATGAGCTGTTTGATCTTTAACAAAGTCCTTCTCCTTTCTGAGCCATGATTTCCTCAACTGAATATTGAGGACCAAAATAGAGATAAACTCTAGTATTCCTTTTAGATTTAAGATTCATATATCTATCTTGAAAGCCATAGGAATGCAACATAAAAGTATAGCTACTTCTTTTCGAGAGTGTCCCTTCCTAGGAGAAATTCTGATATTATTCTTCACTTCTGAAATACCCTTTTGTATTGAGCTTCTTTCAATCCCACAGATGGTCTCTCTTTGCTTCATGATATCATTCTCTTTATTCTAAAATATAGAATTGCATTCATATTTTTTAGTCAGTAGTTCTTAAAATAAGGCAAAATTCTGAGCTCATTCCCCAGCACTATCCATATATGCACTCAGGTGTGCATACAACTACAGACCCCAGCAAGCCCATTCATACACTTGTCTTAGGGGGGCCTGGGTGGCTCAGTCGGTTAAGCATCTGCCTTCCGCTCAGGTCATGATCTCAGGGTCCTGGGATCGAGCCCCACATCAGGCTCCTTGCTCAGTGGGGAGTTTATTTCTTCCTCTCCCTCTCCCCCCTGCCCCCAACTTGTGCTCTCTCTCTCAAATAAAAACTAAAATCTTAAAAAAAAAAAAAGAACTTTGTCTAACTCCACCCTCTAATGCATTCATTTATCAAATGTTTGCAGACTCTCAACTCTGGCCTCTCTAGATTCTCACATCTCAAATAAACAGACATCATTTTTATATAGGATTGCATTTTATTTTTCTAGGGACTCATAAGCCAGAGAAAAAGGTAAATCTGTAAATAAGTCAAAAGTTGAAGAGTGGCAGCTATAGCAATATGGAGGCTAGAGGAAGTTATTGACAGAGACAGAGCCACATAACTAATAAGTTTCAGAGCCAGGGGCCCAGGTCTGTTGACTCTTTGCCGAATTTACTTTTCCTTTCATCGAAAGATCACTAAAGCTGTGAATACGTGAATTCTACTTCTTTCTCTCTGAAGGACATCGGAGGCTTTAGAAGACATTTGATGGTCCTTGACTAGGAGCATTAAGACACTAAATTACACTGACACGGTCCATAAATCATCAAATGAGTGAGATCCAGACAGTGGGCCAGTGTGAATAGGTCACATCAAGAATGACAGTCACCAAGATCAAGTTGGAGATATGCAGGCTACATATGGGGTCCAGCTAAATATCTGAGATGCTTCTTCCTTGTTTGTATACTACGCAGGAAAGAAGAGGGAGGGAGGCAGTTCTTCCCTAAATCATGATGAGGACGATTATAAGACCAGTTTAGCTCAGGGAGTCAGACTCGCTGGCTTCCAATGGCATGTCCTGCTGTTACTTTGTGACCTTGGATATCTTACTTCCCTTTTATAAACCCACTTTATAGGGTGAGCCTACAGACTGAACGAGATAATTTGCAAAGTGCTTAGCTTAGCACTTAATAGAGTGTTCAGAAGATGTGAAGAGCATATAATTATAACAATCATTTTTTAATCTCATTTTGATTTGGCTCATTTTAGTTTACAATATCTCACAGGAGGTGGGTGGGAGAAATGCACCCCGAGTATATTTCATCACTGACATTGTTAAAGGAGACCAAATTGTATTCAGTTGTATTACTGTTTTTAAATTCTCTGCAAAGAACACACGAGTATCCCTCGTACTTGGGACAGACCACTCACATCGTGGTACATCATGGAAACGTTTTTTCATCAATATTCATGCATTTCTTCTTCACACCAACCCTGCTAGTCAGGCAGAAGTATCTTCTTTTACAAATATTGAAACTGAGGCATTGAGAGATCAAGTAATAATAGTAATACTATTAATAATAATAAAATAGCTACTTTGTTTTTTAAAGATTTTATTTATTTGACAGAGAGACACAGCGAGAGAGGGAACATAAGCAGGGCGAGTGGAAGAGGGAGAAGCAGGCTTCCTGCTGAGCAGGGAGTCCAATGCGGGGCTCAACCCCAGGACCCTGGGCTCATGACCTGAGCCGAAGGCAGACATTTAACAACTGAGCCACCCAGGCCACCCCTAAAATAGCTACTTTTAATAGTATTCACTATATGTGCAGTATGGCACAATCTACTTAAAATACATTTTTTACAATGAACTCTCACATAAATTCTATGATGTAAGTTGCTTGTTTCCCCTTTGTGGGTGAAAAAACTGAAGTTCACAGAGATTAGTCACTATGCTGATGATAAGGGTGAAGCCGGAATCCAGGTGCCAGTCTGTCTGGAGTTCAGCTTCTCAGTCCTGAGAATGTTTCTTCAAGTTACTCAGTAACCAGTGGCAACACCACATCTTGCATCTAAGGTTTCTCACCTCTTTCTGCTTAGACATCCCAGAGTCTTGGGGTGTGTTAGATGGCTAGGGTTCTCATAGCAAAATAACACAGACAGCGTGGCTTAAACAACAGAAATTTATTTTCTCACAATTCTGGAGGCTAGAAGTCCAAGATCAAGGTGTTAGCCATATTGGTTTCTTCTGAGGACCCCTTCCCGTAGCTTGTAGATGGAAATCTCCTCCCTGGGTCTTCGCATGGTCTTCCCTCTGTGTGTGTCTGTATCCTAATCTCTTTTTATGAAGATACCAGCTATATTGAATCAGGTCCAACCTAATGACCTCATTTAATTGACTCTTTAAAGATCCCATCTCTAACTATAGTCACATTCTGAAGTATCGGGGGTAGGACTTCAACATATGAATGGGGGACACAATTCAGTCTGTAATTTGGGAACCTTAACTTTGATCAGTCTTTGGCCATCCTAGTCTCTCTGTCAAAGGAAATGTTCTAGCTATTGCTGATATTCCCATATTGTAGAGAATGCATCAGCTTTGTCCCAAACAAAGGACAATGTCAGTTCTTATAAAATAAATAGTGGTCTTGAATGGAGGAAGTTTAGAAAGGATTAAATAGCAAGTGAAGCCTTGAAATAAAAATAATTTGAAAATACAGTCACTGTTATAAGCAATTTAAGAGCATCAACTTAGTTGACTCTTGCAATAATGCTATGATATAATTGCTATGGTAATATGCTGAGAAAGGGTAAAAACTGTCATAATTACTCTGCACATAATTATTATACCTGCCTTTAATAGAAGATACGACTTTCACTGATCAAGCAAATCCTGAGCACATATAATGCATCAGGCACTGTGCTAGGTGCAGAGATGTTGAGGACTTTCAAAGACGGAATACTTCAACGGGAATCAGGGCTAGGACAGAGGAGCACAATCATTAAAGAACTTGTTGTTGGCCAAGAATTCCTGCACACACCCTAGGAACAGATGTAGAAGTGTTGGCCAATGGATCAAATGACCTTATTATTTTCTGTGTTTTCTTATGACAAATACTTTTTAAATTCTCCTATCCACTGAGACAAATGAGTTTGGCACAAGGGCTCCCTTGGCATTTGAGAAAAAAGCTCTGAATAGGAGTTACTGTCCCCTGGTCCTCTACATTCCTTCTTACCACTCCATCTGTATTCAAGCCCTGGCTTTACTTATCTAAGGCTCCAAGGTGAACTGTGATTGAATTAAACTGGTGGTAGGGGTCCACCTTACTTTTCTGTATGTAATTACTGAGACTGATTGCCACTCACACTTGTAGATGGGAGCAGAACTGGGAAAGGAACAGTTGAGTAGGATGTGCCTGGCACAGGACATGAGTTTAAGCAGGTGATGGCATTGTGTCCGGGACGTCAGTTTAGAGAGAGAGGGAAACAGGCAGTGTCCATCTGGTGGATGTCAGAGAGCCAGTGGGATGAGAGGAGCAAGCAGCACTGGGGATCTTTGATTCTTGGCACAAAACCATTCACTCAGTGCTCTATTTGGGGTTCATATCTTTCTCAAGAAATTTGAAATTGTTCAAAATTCTTAATCACATGGTTAAAATGTTTGGCTATGAATTAGACACAGTCTTTAATATAATACATGAATCAGGTGTTAAACTTGAAAGGCATTAACGTCGCCTTTCCTTTCTACCCCACCTGTAGTCTCTTTACATTCGCAATAACAATTCCGTCTTTCTGATTGCTAAATACTGTGAAATTTACTTAGATTGTTAGATTTTTTTTTTGTCTCCATTGGAATTTTGCAATGGCCAGGCTCATCCAGCATGGAATTTGGTGAATATTGTAGGTCAACCAGTACAAATCGCTCTGCAATTTTCCTTATTATTAAATGTTTTTTATATCAGAATAAATTTGTCTTTCAAACTGGTCAAGGTTGCTTGCAATTCTAATATGTCTTCCCAAGACTATGGAAGTAGTTTTCCACATTCTCTGCTTCAAATGGTGCTTTATTAAAAAAAATTGGGGTAAGCATCATTAAGAATAGGATGAATAGATTCTTGCTGAGGAGGTAAGTCACTCCTATGGGAAGGAGACATTTATGATCTGGCATATGGTGAACACTCTCTTCAGTGCTGGTGATAGTAGGCACTCGTTGGGTGTAATTCACAATTAATTGTGCCCAACAGTTCAATAATAATTCAGATGGAAAGAGAAATGTGAAAGGATTCTTAGTTCCTGGGGCTGTATTCTTGGCAACAAATATCCAGAAACTAAGTTTCACATTTGGGAACTGTGCTGTATTTTTGTTTTTTTTCCCTCTTCTCTTTGCCTGTACCCCTCCCTTCTCCATCCTTGGCTTTTAACTCTCTGTCTCTCTCTTTTCCTCTTCCTTTTTTTCATTTTTTAATCCATCTTTGAGATTCCCTCTCAGCTCCCTAGCCTCTTTTTTCATCTTATATGCCACTGAGCTGTCTCTGACTGAAGATTTCTCAATCTGGAATGATCCAAGACTGTAGCTGGAACCTATCTCAGTATATGATAACAGAGTTGGGAAAGATGACATTATTTTCTGCCTGCATCAGTGTGAGATGCAATTATACACAATTACTTACTTAATGATGATTCTCCCTGTATGCCCTTTTCTAAATGTCCAGAATGAGAAGGTTGGGATTAGTTGAAAGAAGTGGGTAGAGATTCTTCCTAAAGGGTGATAGACAACCAACATACATCCTTTACTCTGTCTACAATCTGCTGTGAGGAGAAGAGCAAGTTCAGCAGTTTTTGCAAAATTACCAACACAGCAAGAAAGGCAGGCAAACAGACTGCTCAGATGGACTGACTCTTAATAACTAGATCTATCAAGTCCCAGATTTGTTGCTTGCTGGGAGACTTCAAAGTGGGTCTGCTTTTAAATATTTGATTCCCCCAAATTAGGGAAAACCCTCTGAAACATTTAGCAATGTGGGCTGTACTTTTGAGAGACCATGGACCACCAACCTCATGGCTTTGCCATGGTCTAAAAGATGGAAATAACTATACTATGCTTTACTATACTATATATATCTTAGGGAATCACAAAACATGTTAGCAATTTATAGGCTTTGAGAAATCCTGTAGTGATGTACCTAAAGTCAACTTTTTTTTTAAAGGAGAATTTGCCACCTGTATCACTGCAGAATTTTTTTTTTTCCCCTTTCTCATAACCCCCTGTAACCCATGGAAATAATGGCCTGTGAAATTCAGAATGAATGTCTCTGCTTCCCTAAGCATACTTGAAAAGAGGACCACTCCAGTGCTCCAGAGTTTATGAATTGGTCAGCCAAGCTCCCTGGAGCAACCTGAACCTCTCCGCCCAGGTATAATGATGGTGGGGGAGGATCTTGACTGAGCTGGGCTGGGGTTGGATCTGTTCAAAAAAGAAACGGCTAGGCCCAAAATGGACTCACTTTTGCTAAACCCCACCAAGACTTGATACCTAACCTACTTGTGGTTTCAGTCTCCCCCAGAAGTGGAATTTTAACCAATCAGAAGGGCACTTCCTGATCTACTAGTGAGGTAAATCTGCATGATAAGACCCTCTGTTTTTCCTTAAGGAAAGAAAACCTAGCCTGAATTAATTCACATTTTAACTTCCTTGTCCCACCCTTCTGCCTATAAAAACCTCCCATTTTGTATAACTCCTAGGAGCTCCTTTTTTCTTGCTAGATGGGATGCTGCCTGGTTCATGAATTATTGAATAAAGCCAACTGAATTTTCAAATTTACTCAGCTGAATTTTGATTTTTAACAGATTCAATCCACTATGTCCATACGGGTGGGGTCACATCCTTGAAACGTGGCTACTGAGACAGATTCTTGAATGGGGGATGTATTCAACAACAGAAGCTCATCTTAGCCTTTGCAACACCCCCAAACACATCTATATCATTCTTTTGAAAAGGCATAGCATAATGATTTGCAGAGCCTGAGGAGACTACTTTTTGTTTATCTGGATTATTTTCATTCTCCAACAGTGAAGTCAAGACATATCTATACTAAAAACGCTTCCTCTAAAAGTAGATATTGGCTTTTGTCTCCCATCCTATGGGCAGATGATTGTCCCTCATCACACACACACACACCCGTACACACAGGAGCAGTGTTCAGCTTAGTACCTCTTAGATACTGTTCTCTGTTTCTTTCTGGTCAATAATGCCACTTAGCCTTACTTAATGCAGTTTCTGCTTCAGTCATCACAACTCAAGGTGAGGAAAAAGGAAGGCAATTCGCAGGTATCGAATACCTATACCAGCTAGCTCCTTTATGTCTTACTCCTCTCCTCTGTGGCTCAGTGTTCCCCACATGAGGAAACTGAGGCTTGGCACTTTTATGTTCCTTGCTCAAGGTTTTAAGGACAACAAAGGTTTTAAACTGCCGGCTGCCTAACAACACTCATTCTTCTATTCCATGTATAGTCAATGCTGCCTGCTGTGGGGCACGCATGGTTGAGGAACTGAGATTACAGATTTAAAAAAAAAAATGCAACAGAGATGACTTGGATCTAATCACCGAAGTATATCCATGGGAATGTGGAGGCCACAAAAGGGGAAGTGGCAATTCTATAGGAGGTAAGTTTTGAAGCCAGTTTTGAAAATGGGAAGTTTACTGGTAGAACGTGATGAGGTAAGACGTTCCAGGCAGAGGGAAGCAACGTGATCATGGTGGCATGATCTGGAATGGTAGGCTTAGGAAATTACGACTCCTTCGAGTTGGCTGAGATACAATGAGTAAAAGGTGCATAGTGAGAGATGTAGCTGCTGCTGTGTACAGGGTTCCAATCTTGGAGGGCCTTACAGACCACACTAAGGACCTATCAAATGTCCAAAATACACCAAGAAAGCCCAGAAGAACAGAATCCATGATGACTGTGAGGATCTGTGAACACTGCACAGAGGAGAAAGCATTCTGAGCTTAGCATGTTGTAAAAAAATAATTATAACAACTTCTCCACTCTCAGTTACTCAAGTGCCCTTTGGCTGAAAGTACACACACAGAAGGCTAGGTGGCAGAAGCATTTCTCTTAAGATAACTGAATTCCATTTGCTTTAAATAGAGCATTTAGTTTGAACTTTGAACAAATGACCTGCTCACAATTAACATTTTGTCAGGGTCAACTCTACAGAGCTCTGGATGGGTGATAGTTTTCTCTTAACCGCGCCCATACAGTTT
Organism: Phoca vitulina; assembly: GCF_004348235.1. Classification (NCBI taxonomy): domain Eukaryota; kingdom Metazoa; phylum Chordata; class Mammalia; order Carnivora; family Phocidae; genus Phoca; species Phoca vitulina. The sequence goes on along the minus strand of NW_022589724.1, from coordinate 17,984,237 downwards.
TTTCCCCCAAATCATGCTGTTTTCCAAATGAGTTTCCAGGGAAGTAAAATTAGTTTGCTTTAGGACCACTAATAGGAAGTTGCTTTTCTTTGCTCAGGCACCCCAAAGGGGTTGTAAATTTGGATGTTTACCACTGTTGCCGCCTATGGGCTGTTGAGCTCTCTCAGGACCTCTTACCCAGAAACAGCTTCTGCAGTTCCTCTTTTGTATGCTAATTGATAATACTTATTTTTTAGTAATGCTTCTTTTTGCATACTATTTGAATTGGCTGCACCGTAAATTAGAATGAGGAAGAGAGCAGTGCCAAGTATCTGCTACTGGATACAGCCTTCAAAAAGAAGGCAGGTTGGTTGCAAAGCCGGTTCAAAAAACGGCTGAGAAATTTCAGCCTCTGGCTGTAACTTTCCATCTTACAATTCAAAGAGGGCATTTTCTTATGAAGCCTCAGCTCATTCCAAATCGTACAAAATGGAATTTAGGGGGACAAACAGAGAATAAAAACTTCTTAATAACTCTGAATTTGGCATTTGTTCCTTCAATCACTCGGTTGCTGGTGAACCCATCCATCCAATATATAATGAACATTGTGCTATGTATAATAACACATCGAAACAGACACTACTATATTGAGATAACCAGATGTGAATACTGCCTTAAGAATTATTCCTCCAGGGGCGCCTGGGTGGCTCAGTCGGCTAAGCATTCCACTCTTGATTTCAGCTTAGGTCATGATCTCAGTGTGGTGAAAGCAAGCTTTGCGTGGGGCTCCACGCTGGGTGTGGAGCCTGCTTAAGATTCTCTCTCTCCCTCTCCCTCTGTCCTTTTCTGCCTTCTCAAAAAAAAAAAAAAAGAAAGAAAGAAAGAATTATTCCTCCAGACTATAAATTCTCTGAAGGTAGGTACTGTGTGTTTTGTCCACTATTAAGTCTCCAGAGCCTACCTAGCAACAAAGCTGGAACATGGTTGGATATTAGGAATTTAGATGGGATTTGATGATCTCACCACGTGCCTTTCCGTTGGTGGAGGCAAGATAAAATCTCTTTATGATCCCATCTGAACAAGCTATACAGGTAGAGGGAAAATAGTTGGATTTTTACAGAATGCTTTTTGATTAATACTCAGGGAAGCATGACACAATGTTCAATGTAAGTTTTGAAACAAGTTGGAGGGGAGAACATGAATTCCACTTTCTAATTCTGAGTTAAGATGGCCTCTGTGGAGAAGATTGCAGCCGGCTTACTTATCCAATGGCTGGCAACAGAATTGAAATAAAGAAATCTGAAAGGGGCAGACTGCCCCAATTTTTCAGGTCCTTGTAAAATATTTTTGCCACATACCCGTATGGAGAGGAAGTGGTCTAGAGACAGTAAGAATGCCCAGAAGTATTCTGCCAACGTTTACCTACATCCCTAGAGCACGTTTAGGGGGAGAGGAACACCTGGGCATGAATCTTTGAACTCACAGTGACTCTGCCCACAGGCAAATCAGGTCTGATGAGTATGGTAGGCACTGCCAGTTTGAAGTCATTCCTTCCTTTTGAAGGGTTTTGACTACTAGGTTAAGAAGTTTGAAATTTATCCTGCAGGAAAAAGAGAGCTATGATACCCACAAGGCAACCACAATAAAGGAGCAGCACAAATGAGTTCCTTTGTGACGAGGGAACAGTAGTGTATCTTTTTTTTAAAAGATTTATTTATTTATTTGAGAGAGAGCGAGCGAGCGCGAGGAGGGGGGTGCAGGAGAAGCAGAGAGAATCTCAAGCAGATTCCATGCTGAGTGCGGAGCCCCACACAGGGCTCGATCCCAGGACCCTGAGATCATGACCTGAGCTGAAACCAAGAGTCAGACGCTTAACTGACTGAGCCACCCAGGTGCCACGGGAATAGTAGTGCATCTTGATTGTAGTGATGGTTCTGTACATCTAGATATTAGATTAAATCACATGGATCCACCCACCCACACACACCCACATGCACAGACATGTGCCTAAAAATCTAATACTGAATAAGGTCTGGAGTCTAGCTAACAAGATTATACTGATGGTGATTCCCTGATTTGATACAGTACTAGTAAGTTATATAAGATTGGGAACAGCTGGGTAAAGGATTCTTGGGATTCTATGTACTATTTTTGAAACTCTCTTGGAATCTCTAATTATTTCAAAATAAAAAGTTGAGAGAGAGAGAAATTACCCCACTCCTCCCTCAATTAAATTCTAATGCTCTAGGGAATTGAGACTTCCTTCATTAAGATGAGTTGGGATGGGGAAAGACCAGAGGCTAAGTGTCCATATGGAATCTCAGGCCTTTTTTTTCTTCTGTTAATACGTTAGCAAAATTCCATTTTCCTAATTCAAAAACTTGACTCTGGGGAGAGAGAAGTAAACATATCACAGACAGGGAAAAAAAAAAAAGATTTAAATGTAAAAATAATCATTTTAATCACGTCTTCAAGTTTGGTACACCCCACAGGACAGTAGCCTGAAGCCAGGAGGAATCTGTCTATGCCGAGAAGGTTGTGTTTGGAAAGTTTAGAATGAATTCCTTTGAAATTTACGTGTGATGTGAAGGCAGTTGTCAATTTCTCTGCATCACAATCTTTATTACTCTTTAATAGCACATCACCTTTAGTTAAAGGCTTTATAGACCCAGGACAAAATATAACCTAGGAGGAAAGCAGCACACAAGATTAATATCTTTATGTAAGGGAGTTTTTAACATCTTAATATGCTGTCACACATATTTTTTTTTCCCAACTTTACAATTATAATTATTTGAGGGAATTATTGGTTGGGTATTTAATTAGCTTGGTTATGTGTGTGTGTGTGTGTGTGTGTGTATCTATCTATATCTATATCTATATCTATATCTACATCTATATGTATCTATCTATCTTTTTATTAGCTTCATTTCACTCTCAGGAAAACAAGGCACCAAGCCTTGAAATGCCTCTGTCCCTGATCTCATACTGAACCAGGGCAGCACTGAGATTAGAATCTTGCTCTCCACAAGAACCACAGCCTTGACCATTATTCTCTGTGACCAGGCTGAGCTTTGGTTTCCAAGAAGCATGAGAACAAACACATTATGCCTAATGATGCATGGAAAAAATGAGCCTAACTTATGTGTTCTCAGGAATATGAGAAGATACACATTTTTCACACATTTGGCAGATAAAATTGCAGCCATTTGCATGGAGCTTTCAAACCGGATCTCATTCCAAGAATGTTAAACTAATAGAAGCTGCAACTGTCTGCTATTGTGTTCAGAGCCAATCTTTAGGGTTTGTTGCAAACTGAGGACTTTCTTGGACAACAAATACCACCAACGCCCCTTTGCAAATACTTGGTTTCTTCAAACATGCTGCATAATGTTCATTTTTAGATAAGTTGACAAGTAGGAGAGAATTTTTTTTTTTCAAGAATATGATTACCTAATTCACTATTTTGGTGTCATTACAATGTTGGGGAAATATGATCTTGTCAATAAAGGGTGGAGGATTAATTGGATATCATCATGGAAAAAAATTGAATTCCTATCTCATATCATACACAAAATTAAATTCCACATAGATTACTGACCTAAGGAGTGAAAAGTAAACAATAAAGATTTTGAGGAAATCATAGGAGGACATTTTTATAAACCTTGGAAGAGGCAAAGGTTTTTTTAAACAGAAAGATAAAACAATGATCAAAAAGATATATAGATTGATCTACAATAAAATTAAGTGCTTCTGTTCATCAAAAGATAGCAATAAAAAAAAGTACAAACTCAATACCAGTGTGGGAAAAGGCATTTGGGATATGTATATCCAATAAAGAATTTCCTATAGTGTCCTACAAATGCATAAAACATCTACAAATAAATAAGAGAAAAAAAGACACAGATCGGGCAGTAGATAAATGCACGAAAGACTTGAACTGCTACCTTATGAAAGAAGATATCTATATAGCCAATAAACAAGAAAAGTTGATCATTTTCATTAGGAATCTGGGAAAATGCAAATTAAAGCATTAATGTATAACAACTACCATAATAACCACTACCAACAACAATAACAAATAAAAACAAACTGCCAGTGGGAGTATAAACCAGACTGGATACTTTGGGATACAACCCATATCTATCAAAGTTGAATATATGCCTAACCTGTGACTCATTAGGTACACACTCAACTGAAATGCATTCACACATTCACTGTAAGACAAGTCCTAGAATGCTCACCTAAATATTATCAATCATGTCCCCAAGATGTAAATTATCAAGGTAGCCATCATCAGAATAAATAATTCTAGTATAGATGGTCCCGAATTTATGATAATCCAATTTATGATTTGGGGACTTTACAATGATGCAAGAGCAATGTACATTCAGTAGAAATCATAATTTGAATTTTGATCTTTTCCTTGGCTAGTGATATGTGGTAGAGACTCTCCTGTGATACTGGGTGGTGGTAGCAAACCATGGCTACCAGTCAACCAGTCAATCACGAGGGTAAAAAACGGATGCACTAACAACCACATGTACCCATATAAGCATTCTGTTTTTCACTTTCAGTACATTATTCAATAAATTACATGAGATATTCAATACTTTGTCATAAAATAGGCTTTGTGTTGGATGATTTTGTTCAACACTAAGCTAATGTAAGTGTTCTGAGCATGCTTAAGGTAGGCTGGGCCAAGCTACGGTAAGATTAGGTGTTTTAAATGCATGTTAATTTAACAATATTTTCAATTTATAATGGGCTTATCAGGACATAACCCCGTCATAAGTCAAAGAGGATATGTATATTCACAGAAAGAAATATAATACAGCAGTGAGAATGAAGATCCAGTGTTCCACAAAGGAGTTTGAATCAATCTCATGAATATAATATTGAGCAAAAGATACAAAACCAGACACAAATGAGTATATATGTATATGCTTCCATTTAATATAGAGTGGTTTTTTTAAAGAGTTATTTATTTATTTTAGTGAGAGAGGCTGGGAGCGAGCATGTGTGCATGCACGCACAAGCATGGGGAGGGGCAGAGGGAGAGGAAGAGAATCCACAAGCAGATTCCCTGCTGAGTCTGGGGCTGCCTTGAGGGCTGATAACCCAGGACCCTAAGATCATAATCTGAGTGGAAATCAAGAGTCCGTCGCTCAACCAACTGAGCCACCCAGGTGCCCTATACAGTGTTTTTTAAGAAGGCACATGGAGGGGAGCCTGGGTGGCTTAGTTGGTTAAGCCTCTTACTCTTGATTTTGATTCAGGTCATGATCTCAGGGCAGTAAGATTAAGTCCTGCATAGGGCTCTGCACTGGGCATGGAACCTGCTTGAGAGTCTCTCTTCCCCTCTGCCCCTCCCTGCTCATACACTCTCTCTCTCCCCCTGAAAAAAAAAAGTACATGTAATGCATGCTATTAGAAGTCAAGACAAGAGTGACAGAGAGAACACAAAAGAGAGTTTGGAGGGTGGTGATAATTTATGTTTCTTGATCTGGGAGATGGTGGTATGGGTTTGCTCGGTTTGTGAAAATTTATGAAGCTATATATTATGATACGTGATCAATTGCAGGTGCATATTACACTTCAGTTTTAAAAGTTTATTTTCTGGAGGTTTTTCAGATTTGCCACTCTGCTCTACTCTATTCAATTCATTCATTCATTCATTCATCAGTTATTTGAGAACCCATCAAGTGCTAGATGTGTTCCTAAGAATGAAATAGCTCCTGTGAGCGATCTGTGAGGTTTACCCCTCCTCTGGTCCAGGTTTTCAATGTTTTTTTTTTTTTTCCTCCTAGGTTTACAGAAACAGCCACCTTTGTTGTCAGTCTTATCTTCTTCAAATTCACTCTCTGCATTATTGATAAGGTCATCTTTCTAAAATACCCTGCATGCCCTTCCTGGCACATAGGATAGAATTTAAGTTCCTGAGTAATTATAAAAAGAAATAAGAATAATAAAATAGCTAACATTTATTGAGCTATTATTATGTGCTAGAGACTATGTTTATACTTATTTAATCATAACAATCGGAATCTGTCTTGGAGTCTATATCATTGATTGCACTTTACCGATGAGGACATTAAGGCACAGAGAGGGTACCTCACTTGCCTAAAGTTATACAGCAAGTATGTGGAAGAATGAGAATTTAAGCTGAGTTAGATCTGTCTGTGGAGTTTATGTTCATCACCTAATTTTACCTAGACACTTCATGAAGTGTTCTTGTCTCACTCCCTCCAGGCTCCTCCTGAAAATTCTACCCTGTTTGTAGTGCCCTGACTTCTGACCTTGCTCATGCAAGGTCATGCTCTTTCAGCCCACGGCCAAAGTGTATCCACCTAGTCTCTCTATTTTAAAGATTTTATTATTTATTTGAGAGAGAGAGCATGAGCAGTGGGGAGGGGCAGAGGGAAAGGGAGAAGCAGACTCCCCACTGAGTGGGGAGCCTGATGAAGGGCTCAATCCCAGGACCCCGGGATCATGATCTGAGCCAAAGGGATCATGATTTGAGCCGAAGGGATAATCAGGACCCCAGGATCATGATGCTTAACCAACTGAGCCACCCAGGTGTCCCTAGTCTCTTTTTCTCTATCCCTTTCTGCTACCATAATCACCTTTCTTAGTACAGCTCCTCATGCAGTGTTCTTGCTCAAAAATCTTCAATGGCTCTTTTTACCAATAGATTAAAGGCCAAAATTTTACACCTAAATGTATTGGCCCTTTATAATGTGGCCCAATTGCCTAATTACTCCTGTGCATTCATCAAACTCTTCCATCCAATTCAATTATTCATAATTCCTTTCCATTTTCCATGCCTTTGGTCTTCTGCTGCCACTTTTCTTGAATCCCCACCCCCTCCATCTCTAAAGGTCCATGTCCTACCTCTCCTCAAGTCCCACTCAAATAGCAACGCCTTCTTCAAAGAATCTGTCCTTATGCCTACAGTCTTCCCTCATTCTTCTCAAGTTGGATTAGGTGCCCCTCCTCTGGTTTTCTGCACTTTCTGTTTCCACCTTTTTACAATTATTTCTTTGTATGGTGACAGAATAGTACAGGGCTTCTGCCTTCATACTAACCCCCACCCCAAACACACACACACACACACACACACACACACACACACACACACACACAATTAGTGCCGAGAACATAGTAGATGCCCAGTTCAGGTCTGTTGAACTAAATTGAAGTGGAGGTGCTATAGGAGCCTGATTTCACTCCCTCATGGGCAGAAATGGACATTTGCATTTACATAGTGCTTTAAGATTGCAAGATTACCTTTCCCTGTCTTATTTCATATGGTCTTCTTAAAATCATTATCACCATTTATTTTATTGTAGAACTGAGGCTCTGGGATGTGGATTTACCCAAGCAAAGTAATACAATATTATAAAAGAAATCCAGGTCTCCCCCAGGTAGTGAACTTCTCTAGAAAGCCTACCTTTTGACAGGAACACAAAGGAACAAAAATGAGGAGACAGTTTTTTTGTTGTTTGTTTTTAAAATATTTTTCCTGTCTTTAGTTTATTGTTAGATCTTTCAGGTCATTTTCTACCACCTTGCAGATAAAAGATTACTGTCATCAAAATGAGGTCTCTGGTGTTTCTTTTTACTTATTATTTTCCCTTCGCCTTTAAGCTCCACAGAGTAAAGTCCCTAGAGTCAGGAAGACACACAACACACAGTATTTCAGCAGGAGACCATGGAGAAAATAAACAACCTGGAAGAATACAATTGTAGGAGTCATCCAGACAAACTTTCTTCTGATTTCCTGGCTGCAGAATCTTAGTACACTCAAAGGCCCCAAAAAAGAAAGGTACAATTCAAGAAACCTAGTGGGACTTATGCGACTGAAAAGCATGGACTCAAGATCAATCCCCTACACTAATAAGGAGAGTTAAAACAATATACCTATGTACACTGTACTTATATGCATTGATTTAATAACAATTAAGTGCCAGGCATGGTGCTAGATACAAAAAGATTTAGTCCTTTGCTGTTACGGAGCCCACAGACATGTGACTAATACAGTTGTAAGTGTATTCAACAGCTCAAATATATAATTATAAAATGCAACAGGAATGCAACCCAGTAGTTGCCTTCTTAGACATTTTTTTTCTCAGAAAAATGAAAACCTTTGCTCACACATGAGTGTTCCTAGAAGCCTGATTTGTAATCACCAAAAACTGGAGGGAATAAACACCCTCAGATATTGTTTAATGGGGGTCAAAGGTTAAATAAACTGTGGTAGGTCCATACCATGGAATACTACTCAGCAATAAAAAAGAATGAAAAAGTTATATATACAAAAATCCGGTTTTTACCTCAAGGGACTTATAAAAAGCCAATCCCCAAAGGTTACATAATGTATGCTTCCATAGATAGCATTTGGAGATATAAAATGATAGCAGTGGAGAACAAATCAGTGATTGCTGGGATTAGGATGGCTCAGGTTTAAGTGTAAGAAGAGGGGGTGAGTGTGACTGGAAATGGGTAACACCTAGGACTCTTGCAGTGATGCACTGCTCTGTGTCCTGTATGTGCTAGTGGGTACATGAACCCACATATATGACACAATTACATGGAACTAAACACATACATATACACACACACATATTAGGAAAACTGGGGAACTATGAATAAGATTGGTGGAGTAGATCAGTATCAATATTCTGGTTGTTGTATTGTGGTTTTGCCAGAGGTTACTTTTGGGGGAACTTTGGTAAAGGATACACAGAACCTCCCCGTATTATTTCTTATAATTGCATATGATTTTACAATGATCTCAAAATAAAACATTTAGTTAAAAATTGAGCTAGAAAGGAATATATTTCATAGGATTGAGGTATATGACGGAGGGATTTGATCCAGCCTGGGAAAACCATTAAAATCTCTCCTGAAGAGAGGGCATCAGGTCTGAAGTCTGAAAAATGAGGATCTGTTATCTGGGCAAATAGTGAAGGGAACCTAGGACGGAGGGAGCATGATGTGTTCTAAGAACTAAAAGTGAGGATACCAAGTAGTACACAATAAATCAAAGAGGCAAGCAAGATTCAGACCATTATAGGCCGTTTTAAGGATTTGTTCTTTATTCTGTCTTTAAAATACTGTTGTACAAAGAATGCCATAGGTTACTCTGGGCAACTCCCAAGAATATATCTATCTCCCTCAGAAATACCAAGGGGATAATTTTTATTACACCTTTCTTGTTTTGTTTTTTTTTTTGAAGATTTATTTATTTATTTATTTAAAGGGAGAGAGACAGACAGAGAGCACAGGAGGGAGGGGCAGAAGGAGAGGGAGAAAGAATCTCAAGCAGACTCCCTGTTAAGTGCAGAGCCCTATATGGGGCTCAATCCCAGGACCCTGAAATTATGACCTGAGGCCGAAATCAAGAGTCGGATGTTTAACCGACTGAGCCACCCAGGCGCCCCTATTATAACTTTCTTAAAAAAGCCAAAGTTTTCTGAACTATTTTTACAAATGGGTTTATGTTATAAAATAATGAATTTCCCTTATCTGGGAATATTCAAACACAGCAGTTGACCCATTGTAATGTTGGACACGTATCACAATGAAGAGCAAGACTGAAATAGACAACATCTAAGTTTTTTTCCATTTCTATGAGATTATGTCTTAGTGTTCATTTCACACAATCTTCAAGATTAAAGAAAAAAAGGGCAGGCAGAATTTGGTAACATATCTGGAACCTGATCATAGCATCTTGGGTTGATTTAAGAAACGGCTCTAATGAGTAATCGTAGCATTCATGTTGTAAACTCCTGAAGTGTGATGAGTGGTAATAGGCATGATGTCACAGAGGATTTCAAATATGGGTCCCTTAATCCCTGTTCCCCAGGGTCATCTCTTCCTCTGTGTGGATGAGTCCTTTCTTAATGGTCTGCATTGCAGGCTACTCATTCTGGAGTGGGTTATAAACACAAGCCCTCCTATTAATTTCAAATGATGCATTTCTATCTCTGGCTATGAATAAAACAGATCAATGCCACCCACATGTTTTATTGGGCCTCCTGCGAAATGAATCTGTAGGGAGACAGCCGGCAGGATGGAGTTGACATGCAGATGAGATTTGTAAGTGAGGACATATTGATTATTTCCATTTCAGCTCAGGCAGTAATTCCACCCAATACCGTTTCTCCTGTTTGAGCTCATTATTTATGCCATAAAAACACTATCTCAATGATAATAACAGGCTTCATTTACAAGCCAGAACATAAAGCATCAGCGCTTAAGATTTCAAGAGGTAGGAGAAGAGGGAGAGAGAAATTTAACAAGTCCTACAGAGGCACAAAACTGCCAATGCTCATCTTGCAACTTTTATTCTCTCAAAAAGCAAGGGGGAGAGCAGGTCCTAGATGACTGGGATCTTTATTAATAACCCCAGACTTGTACGAGGGTCGGATTGATGGAGCACTCTGAACTTTCTCCACAGTGAAACTTTCCTTATGGACACCTGATTTTTATTGTGCCATGCCACTGCCTCAAGGTGTGGAGAACCTTTGGGGGTGCCTACTTGCACCTGTGTTTGACAATTTTCAAATATTCATCTGAGTGTCTATTCACATGGAATCACAGTTAACAGAAACTGAACAATTCTTCAAATAAAGGGGTTCCCCCCCAGTGGGTAATTTTAGTAGGTAATAGGGCCTATATCTATTGTCTTGTCATCAATACTTAAAAAAAAATTTTTTTTTTTAACCAAAACGCAATATAGGTACTTCCATTCATGTCAACCAGCAGCCATGTTCCTTGCATCACTCTTGGGAATTATTGTCGTTTCCCCATTAGGTAAAACATGGTCCCTGCCCTCAGGGATTTTTTAGCCTAGGGCAGGAGTCAAACACATAGCAAGGAGGTCTAAACACATGTGGATGGAGAGTTTAGGGGAGGAAGAAATAATTGCAACAGATGAACATGGGAAGACCCCCTGTAATAGATGACTCCTTAGCTGGGTCCTGAAATTGGTAGTACCCTGCCATATTATTATTATTTTGCTTCAAAAAAATGACTAATTCCCTTTAGTAAAAGAATAACATATTTTATTGGAGAAATTTGAAAAAAAATACAGCTATGTAGGAAAACAAAAGAAAATGAAAACTAGCTGATTATCTCATCATACTGAGATGACTATCACTGATGGTTTAGAATATGTTCTTCTACACATTTTCCTATTTAGATTTTATACACAAAACTAGATGCATATTTTACATAATGTATTGTATCTATGTCTTTTCCACTTACAGATGTGTTGTGAACATCTTTTTAGGTAGTGGTACATTCTTCTCCATCATTCTAATGACTGCAAGTTTTCCTTTGTAGGGATGTCTCTTAACTTATTTAACTAATTTCCTAATATTGGATACTTAATATTAAAAATGTTATTGGAATTAAAAACAATATTCCACTGAATACCCTAGAAACTAAGGCTTTATTCATATCCACAATGATTACTTTAGGATAAATTCCAAAAACCTAGTAATTTCCAGGTTAAAAGGCATTTTAAATGTCATTGATAGATACTCCTATGTCATGTTTGAGAAACAATCTATCAATCTTTCTGCCCAACAGTAGAATTGGCCTGTGACTTCTTAGATAGACAATTTTTTTGACAGGCAGAGTGGGTAGGGAGTGTTTTGTCAACTGATCAAATAACCCTGGCAAGGGTAATGTAAATAGTTGGTGGTATTCAGGCTTCCTGTCTAGATGTTAGACACTTCGAAGTTGAAAAAATGGCTTAGACAAGTGAGTGAAAATCAATTTTTTTTTTACTCAGTAGCAACAACCAGGCACTGACAAATGATTTAAATTATTTTTATTGTTATTATAAATAATATATGTGCATAGCAAAAATAAATCTGAAAAACACGATGATATAAAATAAACAATATTAGTTGCCCCAAGCTCTTGATCTGGTTGCCTTCCACAAATGTAACCCATTGATAGTATTGGTCAACTTTCCAAAATTTGAGATACTTAAGTATGCTTTGTGAGCTCAGATTTTTGTTTTGTTTTGTTTTTTAATCAAAACCAGGATCACTTCTCTGACTGGTCAACTTGAGAAGAATGAATTAGGCATGCTTGTCTCAGCTTTTCTTCTCTTTAGAGAAGCCCAAGGGAGCATGTACTGGGAAAGGTCCCTACAAAAGCAAGTTTTGCCATGAGGGAAATCCTGGCTACAGTGGGCATTGGAGGAAGCCATCTTGGTCCACACATATGCTATTTCTTGTCTTCTCAATTGATTCTGAACTCAGGCAGGAGAAAGATGCGCTATTTGCTGGGCACTCTCTCAAAGAACCCAGTGCATGTTAATATAGAAAATTCAGCTGACCAGTCTTTTGTTGAGGGACATTTATGTTATTTGCAGATTAAAAATTCAAACACACAAAACAAACAAAAACACATACACAATATAGCAACATACTTTCATAAGTAAATGTGAGTATATATTTAAGGTATAATCTAACAATTAAAATTACTCTATGAAAGGGTATGCATTCCTTAAGTTTTGATACAGCCAAGTCGACTTTTTTTTTTTTTTACAAATTTTCAATCTCATCAATAGTTAATGTGAGATCTCATTTTCTCAACTCTTGTCAATATGTACTATTCTCAAACTCTGATCTATACCATTCTGATAGGTGACAAACAGCATCTCATTAAAATTTTAATCTGGATTTCCTTAATTATGTGTGAGATTGTGCTCTTTTTCATGTTTATTGTCCATTCATATGATTCTTTCTGTGGACTGCCTGTTCATCTTCTTTGCCCATTTTTCTATAAGTCATTTGTTTTTCTCTTATTGATTTTTAAAGAGCTCTTTGCATGTTAATAAAGTCAGCCATTTCTCTTTGTTATGTGCCATGAATATTTTTCCGTGTATTATCTGCCTTTTGATTATGTGTTAGCATTTTTGTCTTTTTGTCAAGTATCATGTATTAAAATTTCCAATTGCTTTTATGATTTACGTACAATGAACTGTTACTGACCAAATGATCCCTAAGAAGAGACAGCACTTAGATTGAAAAAGAAGATAGTAGAAACACAGACATGAATTGGAGGAATATTACAATCACCTTAACAAGTGGTCAAGACTACGGTAATGGTAAAGAAAGAGAGAAGGAAATGAGGGTGAGTTTTTTAAGAAAATAGATGTTATTAAGGAAGAACAGAAGGTAAGTCACAATTAATAAGGGTAAAATTCCAAGCTTAGTGTGTAGATGGAACTAGGAGTTGATATATCTTATCCAACGAAATTCTTTGTTTTCCAAGTCTTCCATGAACTGCATTAATCTGGACTTGGAAACAATTCTAACATATTAGACTGTATCCAATGCATGCTGCTCCTCCCTTTTTCAGATTTCAACTACTTTAACTCTCCTCAGAGAATAAGAATTTTAATAGATTAATGTTGGCATGATAGAGGACTCTTTTAGGACAACATCAATTTCACAACTATACTATTATTTATTGATGAATGGTATGTCTCTTTAATAATCCCTTATAGCATTTGTTCACAATGCCTCTCAAAAGTAATGATGTTATATTTGTTTATAAGAATATTTACCATTTCTCTGTATCTTAGACCAAAAGCTCTGTGAGGACAGGGACCATGCTGATTTTGTTCACTATGTCTCTTGCACTTAGCACAAAGACTATACATACTAGGAATACAATAAGACATTTTACGTGAATGACTAGTAGCTACCATTCATATAACATTTCCTTAGCTTTGAACAAAATTTTGGTACTTATAAAATATACCCATGTACAGAGTTTTATTTGGATGTTGAATGTCACAATAACTCTGTGGGTTAGGTTTTATCTCCATTTTATTGAGGAAGAAATTTAGGCTCAGATATGTGACATGACATTTCTAAGATCACACAAAGACTGAAATAATTACTCCAAGCTACAACTTCAACCAGTGCTTTTTCCACAAGCCATGCTTCAATTTTAAAATCATATAAACTTCAATATGAAAAGGTTAAAAACTTTCTAAATGCTGCCAGACTTGGTAGTTCATAAAAATCTTGTTGCTGTGTACAAATAACAAAATGATAATACATCTTCATTAGGTAGTTCGTTCATTTGCTGTGGTGACTTTGATGTTCAAACCAAGGGTGTTATTTACTAATGGTAAGTTAGTTATTGAGAATACACTGTAAGTGTGTCACTGCATTTTTTCTTCCCTAAAGTCAGTATGAAAAGAATGTGGCCTTATGTTGGAGAAAGAAGGATTCAGGTTAGTTAGTAAGATGATTATATTAAGTTATAAACCTCTATGATTAAGTACAATTGTAACTATTAAGTCAACCAGGTGTACCAAGAGAGTAGAGTTTCTTATGTCACTGCAAATTGGACAAGAAGCTACTTCTGATTTCATCAGAGTCTGATCACTGGGAACCATTGCTGCTTATTCAACAAATATGCTTTATACCAGGCCATCTACTGAGAGCCAGGGATTCCACAATAGAGAGGAAGGGCAAAATCTCTGCCCTCAGAAAGCATATATTCTAATAGGGTGACATAGACAATAGACTCATGGACAATGAGTATATTAACAAAGCATAACAGCTTCTGATTTTTGCTACAAAGGAAGTATATTCTACCAAATATATAATAAGTATATATTGCACTGAATATATAACAAACTGGAGAATGACAAGTTATGAGAAAGAAAAAGAGTTGACTGATGAGGGAAGTCCACTCTGAGAAGGTGATAGGTAAGCTAGATCTAAAGATTGGGCTAAGAGATATATTAGAAATATATCCAAGGCAGAGAAAAATAATGTGTCAAAGTCCAGATGCAGGAAGCTTTATGTTCACAAAACAGAATGGAGGATTTGAAGCCAGAGGATAAGAAGTAAAACAAGATGTGATGTAGTCAAAAGATCAGCAGGAGGAAGATCATGCAGGGGTGCAGGAACATGGTAAGAAATCTGGTTTATCTCCATTAAGTGAGAAATCATTGAAGAGTTTTAAATAGGGAGATGTTATAATCTGATGCATTTTCTTTTAATCTATGATGTCTAGATTGACAGACTGATGATACTAAGAGAGATAGACATCAGCAAAGTCCCATGGGAATCAGCAAATTTAGAACTAGACTCAAGTTTAAAGGGAAGGAGAATAACCTCATTGTTAGGGCTTTACCAAAGAGGAAATGCTGCTGATGGTAAGCTCCTGGGAGCACCTGTGCTTTGAAGAATCTCTTCTAGCCTCTTGTCTCTAAAATTGATCACAGCACATCATGCCCACTCACTCATGAGAGGTCTGAAAATTACCATTGGGGAATTAGAGAGCTTTACAACAACATATTCTTTACATGAATGAATGAATGAATGAATGAACGAACGCACATATAAGCAAACAAACAAGCAAACGAAGCTACTCTCAGGGTTTCAGCTGAAGATGAAATATGGATCAAAGCAGTAATTTCAAATTACAAGGTGTGAGGAAGATATAAAATAGATTGATCAGCAAAGTCCACGCCAAGGAGATGATAGTTAAGCTAGATCTAAAATTGGGCTAAGAGAGGGCACCTGGGTGGCTCAGTTGGTTAAGCGACTGCCTTCGGCTCAGGTCATGATCCCAGGGTCCTGGGATCGAGTCCCACATCGGGCTCCCCGCTCCGCGGGGAGCCTGCTTCTCCCTCTCCCACTCCCCCTGCTTGTGTTCCCTCTCTCGCTGTGTCTCTCTCTGTCAAATAAATAAATAAAATCTTTAAAAAAATAAATAAATAAAATTGGGCTAAGAGAAATATTAGAAATATAGCCAAGGCAGAGCAAAATAATAGTTTATCAGAATCATTTGGGAAGCTTTGTAAAGATAAAAATTTCTAGGTCCCACTTGTGTAGATTCTAACCTACTGATCAGTAGGGCTTTATGCCCAGGAATCTGTATTTTTTAAAGGTCCCCATTAAATGTTGATGTTCAGCCAGGTTTAAGAACCACTGAATTAGATAAGTTTGCCAAGTCCCTTTCAACCCAATGAGTCTGTAAATTATCAAACTGCAGTGGAACCAACATGGGACTATTGCTAGATGGTGCTAATGTGGATTTCCAAACTGTTTCATTTTAAATTTCATTTGAGGAGAAAGCCAAATGATATTAGCAAATAAAAAAAAGTTATTGGCACCAAATTCTCCCAGCTGCTATGCATTGAAGGCACAAATTACTATATATATTCTGATTGTCAGAGAGAGAAAATGCATCTACCAGGGAGACATGACTTATGGTCAAGGGAATGTTTAGGCACTGGGAGAAGGTGCTTAAGATGATCATACATTATTTTTTTAAAACTCCCTGTGTTGTCACTTTGGAAGGAAATTTCGCTCATTTGCTGTGGTGTCTTCTAGCTAGAAGTTGTGTTAAGTAATGAGGAAGTTGATGTCAAAAGCATACCATGAGCTCAAGGTCACAGAGTCATTGGACAAAATGGTTCCTAGTCACAGGCTCTACATTCTTAATTATATTATTAGTCTCCCAAGACAAAGTAACAGCACAAACCAACAGAACAGAAGTATCTAATTTTTTAGATGGAAATTATATTGCTTTTCTGTACCAGAGTAACCCTTCTTAGGAAAAATCTTGAGGGAGAGTAATATTGGAAAAATCTTCTGCCTTTTCTACCCTGATGTCATAATATTTGAAACACTACCATTGGTGACTCTTTCTGGAGGGAGAAATTATACCCATATCAGGGCCACATTTTTTTTTAAGAATCCCTGGGCAAGATATTATAGTCAGTATTTTACACATGTATTTACTATTTGATATTATTTCAATAGTTTTATTTGTTTATTCAACATATATCTCTAGAGCACCTGGTATATATCAGCCACTGAAATAAATACCAAAAGTGAAATGGTGACTACAACACAAATTCTACTCTTAAGGAAATCCTAGCAAGTATGGTGGCTGGTTCCTATGCTTATATAGATTTTTTTCTTGCAGGGTGTTGTCTCAGGTTCCACTGGAAGTATTCTATAACATAGTTCTCTTGGAATTCAGCTGTCATTCTTTGAAGAGCCCAAGTCACAAGGTGAGACTCACATACATGTCATCTGGTCTACAATTCCAGTTAAGCTAAGACTTGGAGGTATCTCTGTGCAGGTTTCAGACATGGAGAAAAGGAGCCTCTAGGTGCTTCTAGCCTCCAATTGTTCAGGATTTCCCAGATAAGACCCCAAACCTCACAGGGCAGAGACCAGCTATTCCCATTGTACTAGCGTTTACTGGACTTTTACTACTCATCGGGCACTGTGCTAAGTGATTTACATAAGTAGCTCATTGCTCATTTACTCCTTAAAATAACTATGTAATGTTGGTTATTCTTCCTATTTCCATTTTCAGGTGATGAAATAGGCTTGTAGAAGACATGAGCTGCCCAAGGTGATGTAGCTGGTCAACAATTGGGCTGAGACCGAAACCCAAGTATGGGTGCCTGTCTCCATGCTGACACTATAATTTATTTAACCAACAATCAGTTTAATTTATCAAGCTGTAGGAGTACCTGGCTGAATGCTTGGTTTTAAAGAGTCCAAAAGCATAATAAAATGGCTGATGTTTTACATTATAATGTTTGAGATGGTTTATTATGCAGCAATAGCTAACCAGGATAAGCCTCCCCCAATCCTACTGTTAGTTATAACCGAAGTTCACATCCCTTGAGGACCAGTTTCTTAGCCATTCCCACAAGAAGGGAATACTGACATTTGCAGGGCACCTACATTTTGCTAGAGTGTACTATGTGCTTTGCTTTAGGACAGTAGACATTTCCATTCTGAACCTCATTTTCCAGATTACCACATTTATTCAGAGCATATTTACTCTGAGCATGAGAAATGCTCAGAGACATTACCTAGAGTGTTCCTTTTTCCTATATTGATGTCTTTAGGTTCGCCACCCTCTTTAGCCTGCCTGTCTCACACTCATCCTTCAGGTAACCAGCCTAGATTTAATTTCCCCTGGAAAATTTTCCATGATCTGTACAATTTAATTAGGTGGGTCCCTCTGGGTTCCCAGTGCACCATATACTCAGTCACTGCAAGTATTTCTGAATTATAAACATTTCACTGCCCATTTTCCCAGCTAAACTATAAGATCCTTGAGACAGAGATATAGCTTTCCTCACTATTCCATCCCCATAACTTATCACAATGTGTAGAAGATAAGTGACTGTCAGAACTAGCCTCCAAGTCCCCAGGATCTTACCCCAAACATCTTACATAACCACTTAACTCTTCTACATTTGATAAATGAAAACCTCCAATATTTTTCTATTAGCATCTTCTTTTTCACTCCCACAACTCATCCAAATTTGAAGCCCAATGTAATAATAGATCACTCAGTGGTATTTAGGGAAAAGGAGAGGAGAGAGTATTGGGTGGTCAGGTGGGAGGAGGCTGACCAACTACATTTATGGGTCCTTGAGTTAGACTATCTTGGTTTAAATCCTGGCTTCATTACCTTCTTTCTTGTGATCCTGGTCAATTTACTTAATTTTATCAAGCCTCATTTTTCCCATTTTTAAAATAGAGTTAATAGAGATTGCTGGGGAAACAAACAAAATGATGGACACCAAGAGCTTGGCAGTGTGCATGGCTCATGATAAGCACTTACTGTTAGAGACAGTCACCACAGAAATAGTAGTCAAAGTAGTAGAAATAACAGTATTAGAAGTGATAGCATCAGCACCAGGCTGTGACTGCAAGTAACCATTCAAATCATTTTCTTCTTCCTGGATCTAGGTCTTGTAGTTTTATGTCTGAGTCACCCTCACTATATTTGGGTCCACTGAATATATACAGTGCTCCACTCTTGTAATTCAATTCAAATAACAGAAAAATGACATCTTAGAGCTCCAACAGAGAGAAGGCATGCTTCCATTTATTGAGCACCTACGATGTGCTATGGCTTTTGCACGGGGGTGGGGGTTGAGTTACAAATTAAATTATTAATCCTCAGGAAAAACAAGATCTGAGATTGAATAAGAACATATTCATTGTGATATTCTGAGCATTTACATTGTGCAAACTATTGCATGTGTAAAAAAAATTTGCAAAAGGACTCAAGGGATATAAAAAAGGTGGGACATCCTTAGACCTTCTCATGGTAACTCAAGAGTATGACCGACTCCAGAATTCAGTAGGAAGATGCAAAGGAATAATAGAAACTTAAACTCATAAGGCAGGTTTTAAGTAGCTCTATTTCCCTTGAGGAGCTGATGTCATAGTGAAGTAAGAAGAACAGCATCAAAACCAGCATCAAGACTATCATTAATTAGAAACACAGTCACTGGAGATGGAGAGAAAACTATTATGTTGCTCCTCCCTGGGGTCTGGACTGGGATGATTCCCCGGAGGGTTATTTCCAGTTTTGTGTGAGTTAATGATTCCTGTGTAATCAACCCCAGCCAAAGAGAATGTAACATAAAGAACAAACAAAAGAAATTTGTTCGGATTACACATAAACTCTCTTTGGACATATGCAGGCTCACAAAGCTAATGAGTTCCCCATTCAGACTCTCTAGAGGCAGTCTATTATAATAGCCCTAAACATTCTGAGAAAAGTGCTACCCAAGTTGGGGAGGGGGTGGCTATTATGGCTGAATGCTGAAGAAGGCAATTTGCTCAGGGAGGAAGGTCTTTCTCCCAGCGGCTGCCTTTCACTGATCAGAAAACGCAAAGCCTGGGGAAGGCCAGCCGGATGCTTGGCAAGAGCCATTTTAGCTTCTATATAATAACAAAGGGGATAGAGTAGGGAGGGGAGGGGGCATAGCAGCACACAGCCCCTCCTGCCACAGGAGAATGGCGGCCTCCCTTGAGGCGTGAACAGGATACTTGTGGAAAAATTCAACTGTACTCAAAGAAGAGCAACAAACATACAAAACTCATTACACACAGCAAATAGAAATAGCACCAAGAAAAGAGATGAATCTGTTGATTACAAATCCCATTGTTTGTAAAGGGAAGGGAGAGATATTTTAGATATATGAAGTATTATTCTTCCGTCTCCATATAACAAAACTACAGGGTAATGTAGTTCAAGATTTTTCACACTTTATAAAATATCAGAAGCTACTTATCTGTGAAAACTTGTCTGGAAGTCCAAAACATAAAATGCATTAAAACAGACCTAATGGGTTCAAAGAAAGAGGGGAAGCTCAGATCCAGCCCCTCTCCTCACATTCTGGGACACCCCCATGATACCCAAGTGATTGGAGAACACAGCTTGAGCATCTCTTTGGACTGGCCTAGCCAGATATTATCCAATAAATACTACCAGACAAGCTGTTCACACTTTCTGAGTTTCAGTTTTTATCATCCTCCAAATGGTAATAATGGAAACCTACCAGGAATGCAGAGAACTTATAATGAGCTAAGCAGGTAAGCAAGTACTTGACACACAGCAAGCTCTCAACCAATGTTACTTCTCTCTTTACCATTAAACTCAGCATAGATTTTGCGTTCTCTGAAAATCTTTAGTACTTCAGACACACAAAACTATCTTTTCTATTAAGTCTTATTGCACTTTTATTTCAGTGCAACACTTTACCATTTGACCATCTGCAATTATTACTATTAACAAAATAATCATATCAGCTACTGTTTTATTAATCATGTATTAGCTACACATTATAAAATGATGTATATTTATTTTCTCAAACTTCCACAACAACCAGTGAGAGTAGTTATATTTCTCAGTGTACAGATATAGAAAAAAAAAAAATGAAGTAGGTCCTTTGTCAAGGTGCTATAAAGAGTAATTTGCAGAGAGACCATCTATGAACCCAAGTCTGACCTTGAAGTCTAGTCTGATCTGTTAAAACCTCATGCTTCATCTCCGGATGAGGCTGTAAATTCCTCGAGGCCAGGGAATTACAGGTCATTCATTTACTCATTAACAAATATTTTATGGAGCACTACTTGTGCACAATTCTAGGTCCATGAAACAAACAGAATTTCCTGTTTTCGGTAAGAACACAAAACAATATTCAATATTATTCGTCGTCAGAAATGCAAATTAAAACTTAAATGAGATAGCACCACACACCTACTAGGATGGGGAAATAAAATATGACACAGAGCACTAATGATGATACAGACTGACTGAAATTGGTGATGAGAATGTAAAATGGTATAGTCACTTTGAAAAATAGGGTTTTTTAAAGTTAAACATATACTTCCTCTATGACCTATTCCTAGGTACATACCCAAGAAAAATGAAAACACATGTTTACATAAAGACTTGTTTCTAGCAGCTTTATTTATAATTGTCAAAAACCTGAAAACAACCCAAATTTCCATTAACTGATGAATGGATAAACAAATCTGATAGATTCATACCACGAAGTGTTCAGGAAGAAAAATGAAGAAACTACTGATCCATGCAACAACATGGGTGAATTTCCAAAGAATGATGTTAAGTGAAAAATGCTGGCTACAATAGGCTACATATTGTATGATTCATTTTTATGATTTCCAGGGAAAAAGGAAAAGTACAGATCAACTGTTGCTAGGGACCACGGGCGGAAGGAGGAGTTGACAATAAAGGGGCACGGGGGACCTTTTGGGGATGATTATAGCATTTTGCCAAACTGGCTAGAGTATGGACAGGCAGAGGCTGAGCAGGAATGGCTATACCAAGTCAGCCTGGCTGTAATGGATAGTACATGGGGATTTATGTTCCCCATTCTCAATATACGTCTCACAAGTGCTCGCCTCCATTATCACCACAGGAAGCACAGTCCCAGGAGGAAAGTTTAACCTTGACTGGGAGGCAGAAGGAAAGAGAAGTTAAAATACCCAAGACTCAAACTGCTAGATTAAAGACCATTTCGGGGTTTGTACAATATAGGCTCACAGGCTTAAAGATTTGTGAAGGAGATTGAGAACCTTCTTAAAAATATATGCCTGGGGCGCCTGAGTGGCTCAGTTGGTTAAGCGGCTGCCTTTGGCTCAGGTCATGATCCCAGGGTCCTGGGATCGAGCCCCGCATCCAGCTCCCTGCTCAGCCGGGAGCCTGCTTCTCCCTCTTCCTCTGCCTCTCCCCCTGCTTGTGAACTCTCTCTTTCTCTGTCAAATAAATAAATAAAATCTTTAAAATATATATATATATATGCCTGATTCAGGGCACCTGGGTGGCTCAGTCGGTTAAGCATCTGCCTTCGGCTCAGATCATCACCCCGGAATCCTGGGGTTGAACTCCGCATCAGGCTCCCTGCTCAGCAGGAGAGTCTGCTTCTCCTCCCTCAGCCCCTTCCCCCACTTCGTGCTCTCTCTCTCTCAAATAAATATATCAAATCTTAAAAAAAAATACATGCCTTATAATCCTGGTCCCTGTGGCCTCAAGAGCCTGAACCAGAGAAACTAATCTCTAAGAGAATTAGCTCAACCATATGCTATTGCCTTGGTGGGAGAGGAGGAAGGTTCATGGTCCAATCATAGTTCAAGGTGGTAAGATAGGTATGGACTTACTTCAGTCTAGATTTTTCCTCTCATGAGATCCATTGCAATGAGTGACCTGTGTACTCAGGAGCACAAATGGAGAGTGACAACTGAGGACCATGAATGAGCTTGTTAGGACTTCTTGCCATGTAGTCTTTCTCAACCTGGGTTCTTCGTCTGAGCCACAGATCACACAAATGATTTACCAAATTCTTCCAAGAATGCTACATATGTAGGGCAATCTAGATGCGTGGGAGAAAAGTACATTTATGACATAATAGGGATTCCTTGGGGGCATGAGGGCTTAATTCTCTTTCAGAACCCTGGTTGAAAAAGGCTAGAGCAGAAAAGATTTCCCAGGCTACAGGATCAGAAAGTGGGTAAAGAAGACAGTAAGTCTCACTGTGCAGACTCGAAAAGACAGTAAGGCCACCGGAGATTCCCATGCTGTGGGATCAGAAAATGGGTAAAGCACATAGAGATCCCCATCTCCCAGATCAACAAACATACCCAGAGCACCTGCTGTAAGCCAGCACTCTTCAGGAACTTTGTTCTCCTTTATCTATTACATTGTGCATTCACTCTACACAATCAAATCTAAAGCATGTATTTGCTTTTGTACATTTACAGTGTGTGCATGTGTATATGTTTGTATGCGTATATATAGGTATATAGGTTCTTATTGATTAGATTCCAGTCTCTACAATAACCTTGGACCCAATCAAAAGGGACTAGTGGTCAGCTGAGGCTAGTGGTGGGCACAAGACTCCTGGGTCATGAATTCTCCCTGCTAGTCATTAACCCTGGGGAATGGAACTTAGCCACTTATTATGCCAAGCTCCTTCCTGCTTGGAGGACTCTGTGATTCCCATATATTGTGAAGAAAAGAATATGTTTAGTCAATAGTCACGGTGTGCACACTGACAGCTGGAATGTAAACCTGTGGTTCTTTAGCAGGGACCCCAGATGTGTCCTTATAGTAATGTTGTTTATAAAGTAACTTGGTGATTTCCTGTTGTTTCTGGCCCTAATGAACTCCTTACTTCTCATTTTAAGTAAGAAATCAGCATGGTGCTTTGGAAAGAGCTTTGTTCTAAAAGGGAGGAGATCTGCCTTCTTTCCTACCCCTACAGACACCTGTGAGGTGCTATGCACATAATACTTAACACATGCTTATTTAATTGGATTGAACTCTACTGGCTGCAACTCTAAATGGCTCTATTAATAATAACATATTTTTTGCTATTAACATATATTTATTTACTTCTCTGTTTATTATCTGTCTCCTCCCCTAAAATATACATACATACACACACACACACACACACACACTCCATGAGTTTAGGGTTCTTGACAGTTTTATTTACTGAAGTATCCTCAATGCTTAGAATAGTTGTTGGCCCCCTAGTAGACAATCAACAAATATTTCTTCAATAAATGAACAACTTTTCATTGAGCTTTATGAAATGACAGGCATTGTGCTAAACAATTTAGTATATATTATGCCATTTCATCAAGTTTGTCTGAAACTTTAATGTGCAGATGCATATCCTGAGATCTTTTTAAAATGCAGATTCTGTTCAGGGTTGGGTGGGGACTGGGATTCTGCATTTCTGACTAGCTTCCAGGAAATGATGCTGTTTCATGTACCACCCTTGTAGTAGCAAGGATCAACACCTCATACCAACCCATTATCTATCTACTATTCTCCCTTTATTTTTTGAAAATAAGACTTCTGAGTGTTCAATAACATCCAATGACTAACTAATGACTAGGAGAGTCTGATAACAGAAACAACAATCTTATGTTTTTGAGTCACAATTCCTGAAAAATACATATCCAAGTATATGCATTATTTTATTTTATTTTAGAGAGAGACAGAGATAGCAAGAGAGCACAAGTGGGGAGGAGAGGGAGAAGCAAACTCCCCACTGAGCAGGAAGCCTGATGCGGGGCTCCATCCCAGGACCCTGGGATCATGACCTGAGCCGAAGGCAGATGCTTAACCAACTGAGCCACCAAGGTGCCCTGGTATATGCATTTAGGTTGTGGCAGATAAATGTTTCAAGCATGCTTAGAGCTAGCTCTCTATATATTTCTAAGACATAGCTCTATAGACATGAAGTACCTCACTCAATCATTCAATCAAAGATTTACTGAAGGTCACCTCTAGGTACCTTTCTTCCTATATGAATGTCTTATCTGGTTTTGAAGATGCATCTGTATCCATCCATCCATCCATCTATGTCTACCTGGCATTAGAAACAAGCAGTTTCTCTTGCACGATTCTTCAGTGAAAACAGCCCATAGCCACCCTTAAAGAAAACTCCAGTAGGTTCCTACTTTTTCTACTCATCCTTAGATAATAGTTCTAGTGTCACCTTATGTGGCACACAAAAGCCCATTTAGAATTGGTCCTGATGCATCCAGGATCTTTATGTGTTGTTGGTTTGTTGTTGTTGTTTTGGTGGTGGTAGTAAAATACACATAACAAAATTTACCATTTTAACCATTTTAAACTATACAATTCAGTGGAATTTATTACATTTACAATGTGGTGTAGCCATTACCGCTAATTCCAGAACATTTTTATCACCTCACACCCACTGAGCAGATACTCCCCACTCTCCACTCCCTGCAGCTCCCAGAAATGACTACTATGCTTCCTGTACCTATGAAAGTCTCTATTCCAGGCATATCATGGAAATGGAATCACATATTCTATGGCTTTTTGTATCTGGCATATTTCACTTAGCATCATGTTTTCAAGATTCCTTTGTTTTGCACATGTCTTGACCTTTCATTATTTTTTATGGTTGGATAATATTCCATTGTGTGAATATATCACATTTTGTTTATCCATCTGTCAGCTGAACAACATTTAGGCTATGGTCACCAGTCAGCTATTGCGAATAGTCCTGCTATGAGCATTCTTCTATACTTTTTTTTGAACACTTGTTTTCAATTCTACATCTAGGAGTGGAATTGTGAGGTAATAGAGCAATTCTATGTTTAAATTTTTGAGGAAACACCAAACTGTTTTCTACAGGGGCTGAACCATTTTACATAACCACCAGCAACGCACCAGGGGTTCTATTTTCCCACATCCGCCCCAACAACCTCATTTTCCAATTTTTGATTATAGATCCTAGTGAATGCAAAGTGGTATCTCTTTGTGATTTTGATGATCAATGCCCTAATAACCAAACTGTTGACACCTTAAATTTGGGACTTCCAGACTCCAGAACTTTGAAAAAATAAATTTCTGCTGCATAAGGCATCCAGTCTGTGGTATTTTGTTATGCCAGCCCGATAAACTAATGCAGCCCCTCAGTGGAAGCTTAGGCAAGAAACAGCCCATTCAATATCTTGCTACATACAGGAAGCTTGGTGATTCCTGGCTCTGGAATCCCAAATCTTTTATTAATCTTTAACCTTACTAGCTGTGGGCCCTTGGTTCTCCCAAGTGACCTTGGTTTCCCCAAACTATTTCTACATGTATAAAATGGTAATATTAGTGGGGGAAACTGTGATTGTCCTACCTCTTTACAGAGGGTTTTAAATCAATGGCTGGCCACTTACTTGCTCACATGAGTCTCACTCTGAAGGACTATGAGATTTTAAAGATTTTTACTTATTTATTTGACAGTGAGAGACAGCGAGAGAAGGGACACAAGCAGGGGGAGTGGGAGAGGGAGAAGCAGGCTTCCCGCGGAGCAGGGAGCCCGATGCGGGGCTCGATCCCAGGACCCTGGGGTCATGACCTGAGCCGAAGGCAGACGCTTAATGATCTGAGCCACCCAGGCGCCCCAGGACTATGAGATTTTAAAGAGGGGATCTATGCAGAAGGGCTTTCTAAATTCTAAAGTGTTATAAAAATGCTCATTAATACAATCACAACATCTACAAAACTCTTAATGGGGGGGAAGGAAATCAATTGGTGTGTTATTTTGTTTTGAGTGCAGGGTCAGGGTGTAAAGTGGTATACATGCCCCTCCGCCTGTCAGCAACCAACAATTAATCCGTCTCAGGGTATTTTTAAACATCGGAAATCATGTATTTTCCATTCACCAGCTGGAAGACTGCCATCCAAAACAGCCAGCATCAGCTATCAGCTAAATTAATACTTGCTGCTACTAAGAACTCAATTCATCCACCACCTCCTTCACTTCTACTAGTCCATGCAAAGTAGTCAACTCAAAGTTCCCCGGAGTTGAGCTTAGGCATGTATGTGAGGCCTGAGATTCTCACTCTGATATCCACAGGATCAAGGATTCATCACCTGTAGAGCATCCATATGTCTTAGAAAATGTGCTAGACATTTTAATACATGCATTATCTTATGTAACACATATCAATTCTTTAAATAAAGCAGGGGATAACAGCTCCATTTTAAATTTAAGTAAATTGAAACTTAAGAGAGGACAGTGATTTTCCATTCACTCATTTGACAAGTTATTAATTGAGCACTTTCTTCTTGCTAATTCCTGAGTACTATATGCTAGAGAATACAACATGAAACTTGCCCTCTTGGTGAGGGAGAAGATCACAAAAAATAAACAAGCTAATATACTGTAGAATTTTAGTTGCACAAAGAAAATTCACAACATAGCCAATCACAACATGAAAGGTAAAAATCTTAGTTGGGGAACAGACAACAAACAAACGTGCAGAGAAACACAGATTTAAGTCCACCAAGGGACTTCACCTTCAGAAGGAGTAGTAAAAGTTCAGCTGGGTGGATGAACTTAGAAAATTGAAAGACAGAGAATAGCCATCTGACCAGGAGGGCAACATGGAGACAGTTCCGGATGATATTTCAGTTTCTGTATCTGACCATGAAGAAGCTTGTACTTTTGTGGTATAGGAGTTGATACATTCTCCTCTTACTAAAGTTAAAAAGTTAGGAATCTTAGGGGCCCCTGAGTGGCTCAGTCCATTAAGCCTCTGCCTTCGGCTCAGATCATGATCTTGGGGTCCTGGGATCGAGCCCCATGTCGGGCTCCCTGCTCAGTGGGGAGTCTGCTTCTCTCTCTCCCTCTGCCCCTCCCTCCAGCTCATGTTTTCTCTCTCTCAAATAAAAAAAAGTTAGGAATCTTTGTATAGATCCCAGGGCCAAACTTAAGACCTTTTTGTGACAGTTACCAACTGGTGTCTTAGGGAGTTCATTTCATCCTTCCGAGGTTCAGCTTTCAAATCTGCCTTGTTAAAATTATAGTGCTATTCTGAGGATCAATGGGGCAGTATAGGTGAAGGTACTTTAGAATGTGCTATAGAAGCCTAAGACCTTACTGAAAACAGCAACGACTCCCTATAGGAAAATATAATCCACATCTGTCATTCAAAGTGATGTCAATCCAATTGGTTAAACATCTTCCAGAAGACCGTACCAATTTGGATTCTTGAAAACAGCCCTGATCACAAACCTCCTGACAACCCATAGTTAGCTCTCAATTGCCTCCAGGATAAGAAACATGCCACCCAGCATTTTTCTCCTTCTACCACCTTCCCAAACTCTACCATTGTTTCCCAAACTTCCAGTATTTTGAGAATCATCTGAAGGCTCATGGGGATTTGATAAATATCCAGATTCTAAGGTATAACTATTAACTTACTGAATCTGAACCTTGAATGAATGAATCTGTACAATTAATAAGCACTATGGGTGATTCTTATAATTGGCTTATTTG
Source organism: Phoca vitulina (assembly GCF_004348235.1). Taxonomy (NCBI): domain Eukaryota; kingdom Metazoa; phylum Chordata; class Mammalia; order Carnivora; family Phocidae; genus Phoca; species Phoca vitulina. The sequence goes on along the minus strand of NW_022589724.1, from coordinate 17,956,084 downwards.
GAGAAGTACTATGGGTCATTGGTCCCCCAGCATATGTGTACATAATCAACACCTGGAGAGCTTATGAAAAAACAAATTCCTGGCAATAGCCTCCAAAGAAATTTCTAATATAGTGTGTTTGAGGTGCAACTGAGGAGATGCATTTTTAACAAGCATCACTCCCCTGTCCTCAGCTATTGCTGGTGGTCCATTGTTTTTAATGGAAGGAAGCACTGGTCTAGAATGGAATGAACTACTATCAACTATATACTCTGAACTTCTATCTTCTTGTCTTTCTCTCCACAGTCCACCATCAATTTGAATTGTACTTCTTACAAAAAGTCCTAGAATTTCTGCCCTTACCTCCACTGTCCTAGAGTTATTTAACATATTTTGGGAGAGATATGGACTTTCTAAAGTCACTGTGTTATAGCTTGGATTGTTATTAATTAGATATTGGAAGGAAAATGTAGAATTTGGAGACAATTAGAAAGGAAGGAAGAGGGAGAAGGAAGGAAAGAATCAAATGGAGGAAGGAATCAAATACTTAAAGTTTGTTTTAAACACCAGAAATAGATATGGATGTGAAAAGACTCTGAAATCCGAAAGTCCAAGTGTGATGTATCTCTCTCACATGTTTATGGGGAGAATTAATATAGTGCAAGCCTATTCTCTGATAGTGTAAGACATTTGTACACCACTACAGTAATTTCTGGCTTCTTGGACCAGGGAGAGATATATAGGCAATCCTGAGGTATTCTCCAGGGTGCCTCCACTCACATTTATTATGGATTTTAACTCTATTTGAGGAGTATATATGATCCTTCCTCTAAAATGGGGCCTGTGGAAAAGAAAAAGTGAACTAAAGGAAAGGGCAGGTAGAAAGAAAATACATCATTTATCCAGGCAAACTATAATGCATCCCTAGATCCAACCTGCTATGCAATCTCCCTTTCTAATATTTGTGTCATCACCCCTTCCAAAATTCATAGGACAAAGGCCAAATCCCCCGTGTGATGGTCATTAGAGGTGGGGTCTTTGGGGTGTAATTAGATTTTGGTGATGGAGCTCTCATGCACATTAATACCGTTGTAAGAGGAAACATCTGAGAAATGATCTCTCTCTCTCTGCCATGGGAGGACACAGGGAGAAGAGGGACATCTGTACACAAAAGAGTCCGCACCAGACAACAGATCTGTTGGAGCCCTGATGTTGGAGCCCAGCCTTCAGAGCTGTGAGAAATACAGGTTGCTGCTTAAGCCACCCAGTCTGTATTATTCTGTTATTATTGCAGGCTGAACTAAGACAGAATCCAGCCCACACTAGACTTTTCTGAATCACTGAGTCTTCCAATTGCCTGTGTATAACTTTCCCCAATTCAGCTACAATCACCAGTGAGAGGAAATGTGCCTTGAAGCAAATGTGTTGAGCCAGCACCAAAGAGGTTTTGGGGGTAGGGGGGTTGGGGCTGAGGATGGTGATGGGTGAAGCTAATAACTGCCTCTGTGTTTGCTCCATCAACGACAGTCTTGCAGCAGGAGGACAATGGTGGGATTCCAAGCAGCCTTCAACTGTGTTCCCCTTCCTGGAAGGTCTCCACTTTTTCTTCTGTGATAAAGCTAGTTCATTCTCTCTTTCTTAGAGTCTTCTGAAGCATGGGAAGCCAGAAGCCAAGTCCGACTCCTTTCTCTTTAGATCTAAATTAAAAACAGTCCAACCTTCTGCCTGCTACCTACAGAGACAATTTAGGAGCTGTTTCTGGCCCAGGCAAAGAACTGAAGACCATGGGATCCACCTAAATCATGCTTTTGAAAATACTAGTGTGTTCATATCATGTACACCACTGGATCCCCTCTTTTCCAACTTCCGATGGACTTAATTTTTTTAATGGCTTCCAATGCTCTTCTAATTAGGACTAAAATTACTGACGAGCCTGGCAGGATATGTACCATCCAGCCTCTACAATGGTTGAAGCTTGCCCATCAGCCTCCACTGCTTGCTCATCTTTCACTCACAGTCTTTCTTATCGCTTACTCTGTAGTCAAGAATCAGCCAAAGTGATGTTTCCTTAAGAAGCTGTCTCCAGGGACTCCTGGGTGGCTCAGTTGGTGAAGTGTCTGTCTTCAGCTCAGGTCATGATCCTGGGGTCCTGGGATCGAATCTTGAGTTGGGCTCCTTGCTCAGTGGGGAGCCTGCTTCTCCCTCTGCCTGCCGTTGCCCCTGCTTGTGTGCTCACTCTCTCTCTCTGACAAATATATAAATAAAATCTTAAAAAAAAAAAAAAAAAAAAAAGAAGCTGTCTCCAGAATAGCACAAGCTCTCTGCAGGAAGTTAATGGTCTTTTAGCTCCTGTATTTTTTTTATATCACTTTTATCACAATTATAATTAAAATAATAACAATTATGGAATTAGTGGCTTAATAAATAAGTGTTAAATTCTCTACTAGGATGTCAATTCCATGAGGATAGGGGACTACTTTTATGTTTAGCATCCTCAGAGTTTAGTAGGATGTCAGGAGCCCAATAAACCTTTTTTGAAAGAATAGCAAATGGAAGTGAAGAATGTTTATAGGGAAAACCTCTGTGTTGGTTTCCTTTGGTCCACATTTGCAAATATGCACAAATTAGTAGAATAGCAGGATGCCTCTCTGATATTCAAACTCTAGGCAGAATTGCCAGGAGACCCTAATTCCAAAGGCCTTGGATGTCTGAATACACTCAGTCCCGAAAATATTTTTCTACACATTTTTAGAAGCACCCCACAACCCCAACTTGGAAATCTTGGCTTTTAAACCCTGCTTCCAGACCTGCTTCTCTCCTTTGTACCATGCTGAAAATTTAGACTTAAGACTCACTTCTTTCTTTTGCTTTATAAATATGTCAATGTATCTAAACCATTTCTGAAAATTACTGGAGATTTCAAGGGGTGGGGGGAGGCAGAAAAAATGTTAGTATCACAGTGGTACAAAAAACCTTCAAAGTCTCCAGTCACCACCAATTCATCACCATGCAGGTCCCCCCACCATGTACTCTCAGCTCTGACCTTCATCTCCTCCCAGCCACCCGTTATATAGACCTATATTCCGCCACCCCCAAACACTCCTTTTTCCTCATCCATGTCTCCTGCTGATCTCAGGAGTTCCAAAGAAAATACTCTCCTATTCTTCAAAAGATACATTTGCTCCCCCTTTTAAAGCCTTGCCATATTGCAAAAGTGAATCTGACCCACTTTGGGTAGTATTTTGGGTTATTTCTCCAAACAAAGATAGTTTCCTTCCCAAGAAGAATCTCATTGTCATATGGTAAGATGGCATTTACTATTTTCATTTTATTGTTATCTCCTCTTTAGAAACTTCAATTTGTGTCATTTTTCCCCCAAATGGTATATCACTATAGATATTTGAGTGAAGTCTTCCAATTGAAAAACAAAGTGATAATGGAATTACATAGAACAATAGCTAGGGAGGCATATAAATCTGGGTTAAATTTTTGAATCTACAACCTATGAGACTGCAGATAAGTTCCTTAAACTCTCTACTACTCCACTTTCCTATCTGTAAAGTGAAGATAATAATGATCCTGAATTTTCAACTTACATCAAATAATAAATCACTTCATTGTTTAAGCCAACGTGAAATGGTTTGATTTTTGCTTGCCATCAAAGGCTTGATAAATAACGTGCTTCTGTAAGTGATCTTAGCACCATCCTCTCAGTTACTTGGTCTGTGTTTCTATATTTGCTATAATACCACGGCTTGGAACTTGAGGAATTCCTCATCAAGTAATACTACTGATCATAATAAAACAAAACTCATTATTATTTTACTTTTAAAATATTCCTAAGATACTGTGCAAGCACAAAAGTTGTGACTTTATAATTACCTTTCCCTGTATCATTTTAAAATTAAAAAACAAGTTTAAGAGGCGCCTGGGTGGCTCAGTCATTGGGCATCTGCCTTCAGCTCAGGTCATGATCCCAGGGTCCTGGGATGGAACACTCCATGGGAAGCCTGCTTCTCCCTCTCCCGCTCCCCCTGCTTGTGTTCCTGCTCTCACTATCTCTCTCTCTGTGTCAAATAAATGAATAAGGGGTGCCTGGGTGGCTCAGTCGGTTAAGCGGCTGCCTTCGGCTCAGGTCATGATCCCAGGGTCCTGGGATCGAGCCCCGCATCAGGCTCCCTGCTCAGTGTGGAGCCTGCTTCTCCCTCTCCCTCTGCCTGCCTCTCTGCCTGCTTTGCTCTCTCTCTCTCTGTCGAATAAATAAATAAAATCTTAAAAAAAAAGAAAAAAAACAAATGAATAAAATCTTTAAAAAAAACATAAGTTTAATATGTTTTATATAGGCTTATATATATGCAACTTATGTTTTATATATGTGAAATAACTTAGGAAAATTTGTTTCTTCCTCTTTGCCTATCAACGATTATATTATGTGTATATATATATATATATACACATAATATATGTATACACACACACACACATACATATGCTTGTTTCTTTCCCCTTGGCTGTCCAACATCCTTTCTGTCTTACCATTCTGATTGCATTGAGATTTTTCCCATGGGAAGTACCTTCTCATACTGCGTAACAGCCAGATGGGAGGAGGACTGACTTTAGCCCTAATCCAGTGCAAACTAACTCAATGTGTGGTACTCTCATGGGCATAATGTTAGTTCATAAAAGGCCCAGTTAGAGCCAAAATAGGGTAATTTGCTTGACTGTTGTGGGAACACACCTGGTCTATTCCCGTGATGTGAATAAGGAAGCAAGAAGTCATAATTGCTGATGCTAACCATCTTGCAACCATAAGGAAAATCAGTCTGGCACTAGGCAGAAGGAAAAGCCAAGAGAACCGCAAAGAAATGAAGATTCAATCTGATCAAACTGTTCCTAAGTCCATATATTTCTGGCTTTTTCAATTATGGGAAGTAATCAATCCCTCTTTATCACTGAAGCTAATCACAAGTGGTATTAGTAACAACCTACCAAAAGCAAGCTAAATAATACACTCATTACCTTAGTGATTTATATTTTCTGTTCAATTTTGTTTTATGTTTCATATTTGCAACATCATTATTTTTTTATTATCTGATAAGACTAGACTATGGTTATGATATTCTTTTATTGAATATTAGACCTTTCACCTACTTACATTTCCAAATAAATATAAAATCATTTAATTAAGTTTCAAAGATAAGACAGTTTGAATTTTGACTTGAATTAAATTAAATCTAAAAATCAAGGTTAATAGACTATTTTCCAATATTTTCTTCCCATTCAGGAACTTAGTGTATCCAACCATTTAATCAAATCTTTTAAATTCTCTCTAATGTGATTTTATAGATTTATTTATGAATACATATTGCCCATTCAATTTATGCTTCAATATTTCATAATTTATTACTATTATGAAGGGATAGTTAAGTATTTTTTTTCCAAACGGTTATTGTTAATATACTAACATTCTTCTTGGCAGTTTAGAGTAGTTTTCAGAAGCATAATATCTTGAAAGCAGATCACCTGAATCTTCTAATCATGGGTCAGCCACCACGTACCTTTATTTCCTTGGGCAATTTACTTACCCCTGTGTGTCACAGAACCCCCATCTATAAATGAGACATTCTTCATAAGGGTATGGTGAGTATTAAATGGGTTAATACATGGAAAATACTTAGGATAGGAACTGACACATAAGAAGCCCTCTATAAATCTTAATTATCATAATTTATTATTGTCATTCTTTTTATTGTTGATGCACATAATGACTTCCAATTGCTTTTTTAAAGCAAACTTTGGATTCATATTTTCCTATCTATCTATACATCCATCCATCCGTCCGTCCATCTACTAACCTACTTACCTATACAATACCTACTTTCCCCTTTAAGCTTTCTATGTAAATGAATTTGTGAGAAGGTATAAAATTAAAAGTGGCAATAATGTTAGTGGACATATTTTATTTATAAAATTAAAGGAGATGTCAATGGACTTTCTTCATTGATTCTAATTGTACTTATGACATTCGTTTTCAGAGTGACTCTATTATATTAAGAGTGGTGGCGCCTGGGTGGCTCAGTCAGTCAAGCATCTGACTCTTGATTTTGGCTCAGGTCTTGATTTTGGGGTCTGCTTGAGATTCTCTCCCTCTGTATCAGCCCCCCCCAATAAATAAATAAATCTTTAAAGACAAAAAAAAAAAAAAAAGTGGATCCTTTCTCCCCTGCCTCCTTCCTTTACTTATTTCTACCTTTCCTGTTTCTTACTTCCTAAGTGGTATATAAAAATGTATTTTATGGGAAAACCTCAAACAATAATAATATATATTATATAATAATATAAGTTAAACAATAAAAGTTGGAACTTTTCCTTGAACACTGCCTCCATCTTTCGTTGCTTCCAATATATTTTGATTACTTCAATATTGAAAATGTTTGCTAAAGAAAAAGAAAAAAGAACTCAATACATATCTCTTAAGTCTTCCTGTGTGTATGTGTGTACACAAGACACAAATATAATTTGAAGGGTTTGTTTTTCTTGACAATTTACTTTTTTTTAACCTTCCAGTTTTTGTTCAAATTGATCTACACATTCTCTTTCTTGTTGTTGTATAATATTTCATGGCCTCTGCATAATAATCCACAGCAGTTTATGACAAATTATTTAACCATATCCCTCTAAGTGGATATTTAGAGATTTCAATTTTTTACTATTACAAATAGTACTATAATAAATTTCCTTATATATAGAATACGTAGAACATTGTTACAATTGTCTACAAAGCTGTCCTAAGTTTATCATCAAAGATATAATAGGTATGATTGGTCTGAATAGAAAATTCAATAAATGCTTTCCTACCAGGAATTCATCTGATCCAAAGTCATGTAAATAATAACAATAAACCTATAGTCAAATAAACTCTTACATAATGATAGCAAGGGTAGTGAAAAAATATACTCAAAATTGATTAAAATATGATATAAAGATGGCCAGTGAACTATGGTAACAGGCATACTTGGTGATGATTATGTACTATTGATAATCTTAGAAACATGAAAAAAATCATAATAACATAAAGCAAAACTGCTCAGAATATATGGAGAATGCCAGAAATGTAATTAGAGTTATCAGATTCAGATCATTATTGTAACTGTGTGCCAGTTATATAGTGGGGAAAAAAAAAACTTAGAGAATTTGTTCTTAAGGGGTGGGGAGATACATCACAATCTTCAAAATAGATTATTTTTCAAATTAAATAGACTTTTGCCTCAGTCCAATTTTTATAGCTCATTCCTCCTCTTTTTCCTCAACGCCATGTCTAAAAAGTTGATATGGCGACTGTCACAGCCCCAACTATTAAGAAGAATGTCAATCTCCTCAGATTCATAGCATGGGAGAATAGCTGACAACCACACAAGAAGTTTGTTTATTTTTTTTAAATGTTTGTTTATTATATATATATTATATAAACTTGTTTATTTTTTAAATGTGAATATATATGTATATATGTATATATATATAAATAATGTGAATATTATGTAATATATAATAATGTATGTATATAATCTCCATCCCTTCATAGGGAACACATGTTCCTTTTCTATATTTAGAAATATATTTTTATATATTATTTTCTATATTTCTTGTGTTTAAAAAATTGAAAACTTACCAGCTAAGTTGCAGGAAAGAAAATTTGTATTCTTTAGATCCTAAAAACAATTCTAAAGAACTAGAAATTAATAATATGAAATTTGAATACAGATGACCAGTAACTGAAAACAATTTTGAAAAATGAATTCCTAACTAAAAGGTAAAAGATAAAATGTGGGGCACAATGGAGGAAATTTGTTACATACAACATGAAAAATTGGAGTGTTTCTTAAATGTTTACAGTCTTATTCAAAATGAATTGTATGTGTAAAAAGCAAAATTTGTTTTTCACCTCAGATATATGACATAGAATAGATGTTTCATAATATTTTAAAAAATGAGAGATTTTTATTAAATATGATAGAAATATATAAAAAACCTTCTACAAAACATCCATGGCAAGGACCCAGGGTGCCAACACCTTGTATTTAAATGAATGAGGACACTTCAAAGATTTTTTTTTCCCATGCAGACCTACAAATGTCCATTTAGTGGTCTAGATCTGTTATTTCAAACTCTGGGATAATTTTGATGATGAAGAAAATCACAGACACATATTGACTCCAACAATGCAGAAACTTAATAATGCATCATAGGGAAACAACAAAATTTCACCAAAAAAAAGACACTGGTAAAAACGCAGAGTTCAAATCCTACTTCTGACACTTTGCCGTTTTTGGCCAAAATTAGATACTTTGCTACTCTTGTACCACACTGACTTTTTGGAACCTCTCTTTTATCTTCTGTAAAAGAGGGCGTAGGAAAACAGGAATCTATGCCTTTTCCTAAATCCCATGCTTTGATTGTTATTTTCAGATCTTAAGAACACTGTGGAAAAATGGTCTGAGAGACATCTGGTAAAAAAAAAAAAAAAATGCAGATTGGATAAATGCATGTATCTCTGTTTTCTCTTTAAATCTTTCAGTAAAGGGATTTTAAAAAGTGATAAACCCAGAGGGAATAGGCATTTTTTTTCATAGCCTTAATGCTGGATAAATACTATTTAACTTATTATTGTTATTGTTTGAAAGCAGAGGAAGGTGAAATCTAAGAGCCTGAAAAGGATGGTGCCAACAGGTAACAAGGAGGTGGATCAACACTGAGGAATGGGGAAAAGAGTTAGAAATTAGAAACGTCCAATTACTCAGAAGACAGCAGCAAGGCCTGGGCTAAAATGAGACGTATTGGATGAAAGTATGAATAAAGAAACTGTTCCCAAATTCTCCCTCTTAACACTTAGACTCAGGTAATTACGACCACCTCCACCTCTTGAAATGGAAAATAAGTTTACTTATTAAACTGAACCAGAGAAGCATAGGACACTGTGAGATCTGAAGTAGTAGAGAACAGAGGTGAAAAGAACTGGGTTGAGTGGAAATCTGCATAACTCATCATGAGACCCCCAGTGCCTCTTTTCTCCAACTTAACTCAGATACACTCCTCAAAATGGAGCCTGAAGGATTCCTATGAAGATTCAACTTACAAATCAGGATGTTCAGTGCCAAGCTCTCCAAGTTTTGATAAATTACCCTACAAGAAACACACTAGGAAAAAAATGGGTGTATTTAAACGATTCATTTAAATATGAATAATACCTAGGAAATACCAGAAATTTAAGAAGAACCTCCATTCTGAAGGTGGCAAAACAAACAAAAGGAATTGGAGGAAAACAGAAGTTTCAAAGCACAATGAAATAATGACTATAATCAATATCATTAGATAGCTAAGAGAAAATATTAAAGCTACAAATAAAAATCAGAAAGCAATTGTTGGAAGGAAGGAAGAAAGGAAGGAAGGAAGAAAGGAAAAAAGGAAGGAAGGAAGGAAGGAAGGAAGGGGCTTCAAACGGAGTCAATTGTGCTGAGTCCCATGTCAGCAAATAAGACCTAATGTCTAATCTAATTGCAGTTCTAGCATCTCCCAGGAATGTGATCTTTAACCAGTCAATCTGGAATTAATTACCTTGTCAACACTAGTGAGGTAATTTGCATAATAGACCCCAGCCCTTTCCCCAAAGAAAGGTGAACTTGCCTGAAATAATCCACTCTTTGTTAGAAGCTTCCTTTTTCCTCCCACTTCTGCCTATAAAAGCCTTCCATTTTGTACAGCTCCTCAGAGCTCCTTTCTGTTTGCCAGATGGGATGCTGCCTCATTCACGAATCACTGAAAAAGCCAATTAAAGCCTTAAATTGACTTGGTTGAGTTTTGTTTTTTAATAGATTTGATGGCAGTGGTGGGATCAAAGGAGACTTCAGATGGTTTCTGGGACAGCAAGAAACAAAGGTGTGCTGCCCAAGCACCGTTCTGAGTTCACGATCTTTCTCACCATTTCCAAGGGTAAGTTCCTCTCAATTCTGAGTTCTGTTCTTTTTGTGATGAGCTCTGAATCTAATTGGCTTTCCAGTACAGGGCAGGTGAGCTTGGGCTGTCAAACAGTTCTGCTCAGAGCCCAAGACCCTAGTGTTTATTTCAGACCACCATTCTTGTTTAATTAGTGGAATCCCCCAGCCCTTGACTCTGTCCCAGGATCCACATGGGAACGGTTAGTGACAGTTTATAGTTCTTCATTTATGTGGAGCCCACAGTCTGAAGTCCCCACTGCTGAGGTCTGTTGGTTCAATCCTTTCCCTATTGCAAGTTGCCATGGTGGGAACGGGTGGTGGTACACACAAGGGCCTTCTCTTGGCCAGGAAGCCATTAACATCTCTTGGTCACTGTTGATATATTAACGTGCACGTTTGTCTTGTTTTGTGTAGATAAAGACTATTGCTAAGGGGAATCTCAGAAGCAGCCACAATATTGGTGGGCACGGGTTGAGCATTTAAAAGCTATTAGAATGCTCATCACCTAACCCAAGGATTCCCATTTTAGGATAAATTGGTCATGGAATGGAATAGATGGATATTGGGTCTCTTGCCAACCTCAAGAAAATTTCTGTGCAACAAGATACACCGCAAAACACCACACAATCCCCAACCCCATGGCACATCCCTCAGGCTCTAGGAGACCCAAAAAGGCTTAGTCAAAAGAAAGGGAATCTTTTAAATTTAAACAGGTAAGCATGACTTCTTTCAGTATCAGAATCTAGGTATTTCCAAACATGGTGAAATCTTACTAAAAGCTACCTAGAATTACAATGGCCTCTATGAGAAACATTCCTATTAGTTAAGATCATTTGAAAGCAAGGGCTCCTGGGGCGTCTGGGTGGCTCAGTCGGTTAAGTGTCTGACCCTTGATTTTGGCTGGAGTCATGATGATGGGGTCATGAGATCAAGCTCTGCATCAGGCTCCATGCTGGGCATGGAGATTTCTCCCTCCGCCCAACCCCCACTCCAGCTTGCATACTCAAGCTGTCTAAATAAATAAGTAAAAGTAAAAGCAAAGGCTCCTAAATCAAATAAGCAGAATGGGATACTAATTTTAAGTGGCATGAAGAAGCCTCCAAAAGGCTTCAAAAATGCCAAAATAACTTCATGGAAAGAACTGTCATAAAAGGCTAGTGAAAAAATAAAGACAAAAGGCACACAACACAAAAGACTGTAAGACTGTCGAACACCCTACTGCTCCCCCTCGGTCCTCCTTTATTTGAGTATCCACTCCAGTAATCTGTCTGAATTGTCTTTTCACCCTAAAGAGATTACATGACTGTAAACAAAAGTCTTTCAAGTTAGTGTACTTACAGACACCACCATATCTACTCTCAAAGATGGGCCCCTGTCTTCTGCCAATCCTCTGGTTGAGAGGACTTAGCAATTTCCTGGTTAATCCTTATATTCTTCCCTTAAACAGCCAAGGGGAAATAAAATTAAAATTAATGAAAAATCTTGCCAAAATATTTTAGATACCAGAGCCTGCAGAGGGGATCCTAGGAAAACTGGCAGAAGCTGGGTTAAGGGTGAAAATTATTGCGAGAATTGGTTCTTGGATCTCTGGAGCATAGTGGCTCCTTTTCTGTTCAGATGATGCAGGCAGGTCATGTCTGAGGACCCATGGGGAAGAAGGTCCTGCAGGACCAGCCAACAGGGTCCTTGTTTTCGCCCAGGATGGAAATCAAATGTGAGCCAGTAGGAGGTAGAAGCAGAGTTTATTGAAGATCTACAGAGATTCATATGGAGTGTCAGGAGACTTGGAAAGGAAAAGAGGGAGTCTCGTCTTTATTCAGGATCTGGGGTTGGTTACTGAGGATGATGGTCTGGTGTATGTGTCTTTTCAGGCATTCAGGAACCGGCTAGAACAAAGATGAGGGCCCAGGTGTTATTCCTTGGAGACAGGGGGCCCTGACTTTGAGATATGGATGCTTTATCCCATCATTCTCACCTGGTCCTTCCTTAGATGTTACCCATTCTAGAGAAATCATATTAACCCTTTGTCCCTTATAAGGAGGACATAAACTATTTGCATTACATGGCATGTGTAGAGTAGGGTGGAGGGCAAGTCCAAGGAAGAATAGAAGCAGGAAAAGAAGCAAAGGTCAAAAAACAAAAAAAACAAAAAACAAAACAAAACAAAAGCAGCTTTTTCTCTCTTGGGCTCCCTTCAGTTTCCGTGTCTCAGGAAGATCTTGGCTGGGTTTCTACCTGCCTAGTTCAGGTAGGTTGCTGGCTTTTTCTTTTGACTAACTTTGGGAGTGACTCCAGATCTTGTTAAGACAGTATCTTTTTGCACTCTTGCACATCATGGGTCCTCAGGGCTGTCAGTTTAATATTGCCAGGAGCATTTACCATTTGTCCCAGTTGCAACCTGACAAGTTCTTGAAAGGATTTACTAACTCTGTGATCTCAGAAATTTGGCCAGTTTAGAAGCTGATATTCAGAGCCTGCTACAACTATTTTTTAGGCCTCTTTTTTAAGCTAAATGTACCTGGAAGCAAGAAAAACCATTCCAACTAGGTGGATGGTTGTGTCAGTCCTTTGATAAGCAACTAACAGCACCTATTCATCTTAAAAGGCTTGGAGGCCTTGTAAAAAAATCTGGCCTTAGGACACAAAAGTCCTTCTTAGAAGAACTTGCACTCTTTCCCTCTGCCTTTGAGATGTAAATGTTCTACTTGATCCCTCCAGGAACACTTATCCAGGCCATCTCTTTGAAATGCAAACTTCAGGGAGGTAATTCTTATCAGAAGAACAAAAGGAGGAAATGTCATTTAAAACTTAGGTAAATTAAAAACTCTTTTAAACATTTTCTTCACAAATATTAGTAAAAGCTTTAGCCATCTGAGAAGGTAACCTCAATTTATTCCATCTGCCAGAAACATACTTTGGATCTATCTCTGTTATAACTAGTGAGTTTTGTATTATAGTACCTGACTCGTGGCATTAATTTTTAAGTGGAAACTATAAAGTCTCTGTTTGCATTAGCCTATTTATATGTGTGTGTAGGCTTAGCTAAAAGAAAGTGAATCTTTTAATTAAACAGGTAAGCATGACTTCTTCCAGTATCAGAATCTAGGTATTTCCAAACATGGTGAAATCTTACTAAAAGGTACCTAGAATTACAATGGCCTCTATGAGAATGTATGTATGTATGTATGTATCTATCCATCCATCCATCTCCAGATGGTATTACTAAGACTAATTTGTAAAAGAGTTCTATTTAATTGGTTTAATGAAAATTAAGTGCTATTATGAGTTATGGACTCCTAAAATTCTCAAATATAACAGAAACTAACCCAAGTATTTTTTGGGTTCACATGACCTGGGAAAACATTTGGTATTAAAGCTAGTTTTTTTGGTTTAATTAAAATGGACATTTTTTTTTTTCTTTTAAGATTTTATTTATTTGAGAGAAAGAGCAGAGGAGTGGGGAGAGCAGAGGGAGAAGCAGATTCCCCACTGGGCAGGGAGCCCAATGTGAGGCTTGATCCCAGGACCCTGAGATCATGATCTGAGCCAAAGGCAGATGCTTAACCAACTGAGCCACCCAGATGCCCCAAAACAGACATGTCTTTATAGAGTTTTCAACATTGAATATAATACAGACATAAAGCTTTTATTCTACCTGGGTTTATTAGTCAAATAAGTTCATTTTCTGTTACAAAATTTTCCAACAACAATACAAACTTGATATGATGAAATTTTCATAAGTAACGTCCACATAATTGTTGAGAACAAGCGAATTAAATAGACGTAAGAAGTGTTACAGGATTTTTTTCCTTTGGTGCCCGCAGTTCTTGGTCACACCATTTCGAAGAATGAAGAGGTAGACCAGGCAGAGTGGTGGGCAACAAAGCAAGGTCTGTTGAGTGATAGTACCAAGCTCCCAAAGAGGAAGGGGATCTGAGAAGATTGCCACTGGAGGTTCTAAGTCTAAGGGTTTTTATGGGCTTGTTGGCACGTCATTTTAATCTCATTAACCCTCCATGAGCCTGTCATCTAGTCAGGTTTTTGTAATCTATCTATCATGTGGGAAAGAGTAGAGGACTCCTTCCAGGGTGGGGTAAAATCCTTTAAAGGGTGTTTCCTTAGGGCGGGGGGCCCTTGTCCCTGCCTGCCTTTTTTCCAACTAACCTTCTTCATGTAGGACAAAAGTTTTTAGGTAAACTTTTTACACAGTTTCCCCAAATCTTTTTGGAAACTTGAAACCTTAAAATTTTGATAAGTTAAATTAAATGATGGATAGCCATTGACTATCTGGCCGTTTCCAAATAAGATAAAATACAGAAACATTAATTACTGAACACAGGCTTATTAACTTTGGGCTTCTTCTTACAGAGAAACTGAAGATATTTGGGTCTATAGTAAGCATGTTTTTGCCACACTGGAAAATTTACTATGAGAACACATGTTTCTAGAAATAACAAAAACTATTTATAAATTGTCAAGCCACAAAATGCTAATGTAAGACAATTTGCAATTGTTTACTTCTTTATTTTCCTAAAAATTAAGGTTTTCAAGGTTCAAAATTCTAATTCATATAATTAAAGTTACTAGAAAGATTAAAGAAAACACCTCGATATGCAAGGGAAGTAGGATGTATGTGCCTTCAGTAAAAGAAAGTATGAGAAATAGAGATGCATTTTTGTTAGGGAAAAAAAGTAATTTTATCTTAATATGAGACTGGCTATTTCAGAACAGGAAAGAGAAAAAAACAGGACAAAACTATAGGTTTGTGGAAAAGGAATGTTGGGAAAGGAATTTTATGCATGGTTAAGGTTGCTAAAATTATAATCAGTTTATTTAGGTTTAAAAAAGAAGATGAGTCTTACTATCAAAAGTACACTGGTGTAGGGGCGCCTGGGTGGCTCAGTCAACTAAGAATCCAACTCCTTGCTTCTGCTCAGGTCCTGATCTCAGGGTTATGAGATGGAGCCCCACGTTCCTTGGGCTCTGCACTAAGCACAGAGTCTGCCCACCCACACCCCCTCCCCCGCACTCTCTCTGACACGCTAAAATAAATAAATAAATCTTTTTAAAAAAAAGTACACTGGTGTAAAATTATTAACTGTTTTTCTTTCCGTTAAAAGAACAACGTTCTCTTGGACTTTTGGTTTGCTTTTGGTAATGGATTGTGAAATTTTATTTACCTTTTAAGTAATCTGTCAAGAAAGCAAAGATTTGGGGCCTTACCAAAATAATTTACTGTGCTTCATGTTATCTTTATCATCAGCTCTTTGATTATTTAAGAAAACTGAGTCTTCTCTACTTAAGAAAGCTAAGGCTTTTTCTACAACTATTTAACTTTCTGTATTTCCCTGAAAAGTCTTTAATTGCAACTACGATTGAATAGATAAGCATTGTTTAATAGTGATCTATTATCCTATATGACCAAGTATTTTTAAACCTTTTGACATTTTTGACAAACTTCCAAAAATCAAATTCTAAATGAAGTCTTTTTGACCTTGAATAAACTTCAGGATTTTCTAGAAGGCCTCTGGAACATCTCAAAAGATGTGTTTTCTCTCCTTATTAAAAAAAAAAAAAAAGTTAAACTAATTAGTCATATTTGATGTGCTAAATTACCTGGGAAGCATTGTCAAATAAGAAGTAATAGTAAGCTTTCTTATGTTGCATTTATATAGGTATATGTTATAAGTATTCCAGAAATTGTATGAAATTCCTAGAGTCTGATATGTCCTGGTATAATGTTATCATCATAATTTCAGGTTATCATTTTAAAATGTGTGTCTCAGGAAAAACCAAATCTCCTTGTCAATTCCATTATAATAAATTCTCAGAAGATCTTTAACAATGGGCATTTTAAAAGATTTTTTTTGTCACTTACAGATAATTATTGTTTTACTCAGAAGCTTTTGCAAAAGTGTTCTGCAAAAGTGTGTCATCTTCAAGATTTCATAGAACGGACTTCGACAAGTACAGTTTTCTGATAACTTTAAGATCATTAAACTGAACTGGGTAAGAATTTCCAGAACTAACAGAAAAACTGGATTCAAGCTGTACAAGTGTTAATTACATGGGACTGATTGAAGAAGGATGATCATAATTCCTTACAACCATCTTGTTTAAAACATTGCTGGTTCTTCAATATTTTGTTTTTCCAGAATTACGGAAACCTTTTCTTAAGCTACATATGACAGCATAATTTGATAAAGCATAGCTTCATAAACAAAGATGAAACATTTATTTTTTTCTCCAGCTGATTCCTCCAAAATTCGGAAATTCTTGAGTATTCTTTTCATGGCAATTTACATAGCTATTTACATAAGTTCAGTAGGATCTGTTCTCCCAGTAACAGGACACAATTAGAAACATTGGTTATATTGCCAAGACTTTAAGTGGAATGTCATATTTGAGAGAAACCTACATAGACTCAGATATGACCAGAGCTTATAAGGTCAATCACTATTCTTGCTGCACTTATGTAAATAATCAGGTCAAGTTTAATGCAAACAAATTAATTTTACTATGATTATCTTTGGAAAAAAGTAGGGATGATTGTGATGAAGGATCGTTGGAACGCAGGCAGGCAGGGACATGGGCTACCACCCAAGAGGAAACCACGTTTTAAAGGATTTTATACCACCCTGGAAGGAGCCCTTCACCCTTTCCCATGTGATAGATAGATGACAAAAAAACTGACTGGATGACAGGCTCACAAAGGGTTAAGGGTTAATCAGATTAAAATGGCCCACCAACAAGTCCATAAAAACCCCTAGTCTTAGAAACTCCTGTGGCAACCCTCTCGGGTACCCTCCCTCTTCGGGAGCTTTGTACTATCACTTTGCTATCACTCAATAAACCTTGCTTTGCTGCCTACCTCTCTGTCTGGTCTACCTCTTCATTCTTTGAAGTGGCTCAACAAAGAACCCTGGGCACCGATGGAGAAAAAAAATCCTGTAACAATTGTAGAGAGAAAAATTACATTTCCACCTATGTAGATACTAGATTCTAATCTTGCTAATTGTCTTTGAAGTTTTGTTATATACCTGTAAACTGAAATGGATCCTGAATTCTTCTTTCCTCCAATACCCTGGCTTCTACTCTCCAGGATAACATTTACAATTTTCCCCCAACTTTCTGATTTGGAATCACTAAGAACAAAGATTGCCCTTGACTCTCCTTGTAAGGGACTAAACTAGATCCTCCTCACTGCCCAGTTGGCAGCCAAACTTCAGGAACTTGAAACTTAGGTATACACTCACAGATAAAGAAGGCTCCACTGGGGCACCTGGGTGGCTCAGTCAGTTAAGCATCTGCCTTTGGCTCAGGTCACGATCCTAGGGTCCTGGGATCGAGCCCTGTGTTGGGGTCCCTGCTCTGTGGGGAGTTGGCTTCTCCCTCTGCCTCTGTTCTTCCCCTCTGCTCCTGCATGCTCTCTTTCTTTCTCAAATAAATAAATAAAATCTTAAAAAAAAAAAAAAAGGCTCCACCTCATGACTGGTCCTATGCAGATGCCAGGTATCTCCCAGTGAAATGGATGAGAAAGAGAAGTAACTGGCACTGATGTAGCATGTTTCCACCCAAGATGCCGATCAAGACTTTCTACTTTTAGTCAACATAAAACCCTTTTTTCTTTCCTTTACTCTGACCTTGACCTGGAAGGATACCATTGTCATCCGTAGATCCCAAGCCATTGCTAAGTGGGTGTAACCTTTCAGACTGCCAGGTTTGTCATTAAAAACAGAAATAAAGAAACCTGATCTGCCCATCAACAGTACAACCTTAGTGGAAGAGGTTTGTGTCCCAACAGAATGTATCTTTGTCTGCGGTAGTTATCATGCTCCTTGGGCCTATGAGTGCCAACATGGCTGGCACAATGCTTCTTAGGTTAACTGTGCCCCGAACTGTTCACAAATGAACTAAGCAAGATAAGTCACTGGTCAGTTCCCTCTGAATCTATGTCGCTGAATTAGAAAGGACTTACCAGCAGTCCTTCCTGATTCAGGATCCACTTCCTTTGGCAGGGCTCTACTTCCTTGGTTAGAAGTAAATGTAAATGAGGCTATAACCAGGAACCTTTCCTTAACTCTTAAAAGTATTGCAAAGATCCACTGCTAAAACAATAGCTGCCCCAGAAAAAACCTTTGATTCTCTGGCCAAAGTTGTTCTTGACAGCAAGATAGCCCTTAATTATCTTTTAGCTGAGCAAGGAAGTTTCTGTGCTGTGGCCAGCACCACGTGCTGTGCCTGCATTAAAACTTCTGGGGAAGTTGAAACTCAGGCTACATGAGAGCACAAACAGGCCACTAGCCTTAAGAAGTTGAGTTCTTCAGTAGGGTCTTCTCTGGGCTTACTGAATTTTGATTGGTTTGGGTCTTGGGTACCCTGGCTCCAAAGTGCACTCCAGACATTGGGAATTATTCAGCTTATAATAATAGAGTAGTCTCCCTGGTGCACTGCATCCTCTCCAAAGCTTGAACTGCATGTTTGCAACCACTAACCATCAAGTAAGTCAATGATCTCCCTAAGACTGAACATCGGAAAAGGAATAAAGAAAATGACCAAATAAAAAATTGTGAGCATGAAGTTGTGACCTGTGAACACCAGAGACATTCAGGAAAAAACCATCATGACCTGTGCGTATCACAAAGAGGACCAGTAAAAGCTGTAAGAACTACAGAGCAGTGGCTGAGAGGGGCACTAATGCCTTAGATTTTGACCATAGCTCTTAGTTAAGGTGAGAGTCTGATCAAAAAAGGAATTGTTAAAAAAAAAAAAAAAAAAAAAGGCCTAAAATGGAGTCACTTGTGCTGATCCTCCTGTCAACAAACCAAAAGTTAACATCTAATGTAATTATAGTTTCAGCCTCTCCCAGGAATGTGACCTGTAACCACATTAATGTGGAATTACCTAGTCAACACCAGTGATGTAATCTGCTTGAAAGAGCTTAACCTTTTGCCGAAAGGAAGGTGACCTTGCCAGAAACAATCAACTCTTAAAAACTTCATTGTCCGCACCTATAAAAGCCTTCCTTTGTACAGCTCCTCAGAGCTCCTTTCGGTCGGCTATATGGGATGCTGCTTGATCCATGAATCATTGAACAAAGCGAATGAGATCTTCAAATGGACTCAGTTGAATTTTGTCTTCTAACATGACAAAGAGCTTCTGGAAATTAAATAAATAGCACACTTTCTTAAAGGAATAACAAATATTAGCAGAAATGGAAGATGAATTGAGGAAATCTAAAAGAATTTTAAAGCCGAGAGAAGGACAAAAAAACAACTAGAGATGAAACAGAAGAAAATTAGAGGCTCAGTGTAGGATGACTGAAGTCTGACTGTGAGGGATCAGAAGGAGAGAACAGGGAACACAGGGTTCCCTTAATAATGGAATTATCAAAGACATAATTCAAGGACAACTTCCAGAAATAAAGGCTATCTGTATCCAGACTGAAAGAGCCAAACAGTTATCCAACACAACAAATTTTGAAAGTTCCACACCCTAGAACATCATAAAATTTCGGAATTCTTAGCATTTAAGATCTTCAATGCCTCCTACGCAGGAGGGGAAATCGAAGGGAGTTACGTTTTAAGGATCAGGAAGGAAACTGGTGTTAGGCTTCTTACTGCAGAGCAAAGGACAAATGCCTTCAATTATCTGGAGGGAAGAGGTCTCTAAACTAGAATACTAAACCCAAACAACCAAATATCAATTAGATATTGGCATAAATATCAATTAAGTTAAAAAAATGAATTTTCCAGTACAAGATGCTTCAAAGGTCTCTGAGGACAACAGATACCTGCGTGGAGAAATAAAGAAATAGCACACATTATTTAAAAGTATGAAAGAGTTGAAAGTGAGAGAAAGCCAGCTTGAATGGGGAGAAGGGAGGCCAGAGACATTTTTGAAACTATCCATGCATCTAAAATTCATTAAAGAATGAAAAGCAAACATGCAAAAATTATATAGGAAGGCAGAAAATTGTATCCTTGAGAACTAGATTTATATCTGAGCTTCCCCGATGTCAAGGCATGAAGGCAAAAAAAGTCAAGATAATGGAAAACAGGCCTTGTGATGAAGAATTCCTGGGTTTTGAGCACAGATCAAGAATACATACATATATACATACACATATGTGTATGTGTTTAGGAAAAATAATATATTGGTTAGAAAATGAAAATTTGTTACAAACAAGACACTATTCATATATGCCTTGAAATATACTGATTTTTTGTCAAATAAACCATTATAATAGGTATCCAGGGAAAAATGTCTTGTTTTAGAACTCAGGGCTTCAAGTAAGAAGAGTGAAATCAACTTGAGATGCAATTGAAGACTCCTGATCCCTGAAAATACGTGTGTAGTATCTGTATCTGTGTATGTGTGAGTAGAAGAGAGAGAAGCAGAAAGAAAGTCTCATAAAATTTTAAATGACAAAAACCTTTCCTTGCCTTCACCATCTGCTTTCATTTGAGACTCAGAGACAATTTTGGTGCAAAGTAAGATACTAGTTCCATCAGTATAGAAGACAGAGAAGTCCCTCTGCTTCTCACCTACTGTAATGTTTTGGGCTCCTCAAACATGCCCAAGGTCAATCACTTCTAGCTATGCATTCAAAGAAATGCTATTCCCTGGACCTGGTGCACTCTTCATTCTCTTCCCTATCCCCAATCTGCTTTAGCTGGTTGACTCTTACCTTTCCAGGTATCATGTTTCATATTACTCCTCTAGGAAGATCTTTTCCATAAAGAGATACACTTTTTCCTTTTGGCTTTTCAAAGCATCCTGTGTTATTTTTGATTGCATGCTTCATGAATAATTGTTCTTTCTCTCTGTTCTCTAAGAAAATGACAACTCCTCCATGAGGACAAGAACAGTATCTGCCATATTCCAGGATGCATGTCAGGAATGTAGTATTTATTTAATTATCTTAAATTAGGGGGGGAAACGCACTCATGGTACACTATGTCCTTGTACAGACATACAATAAAATATGTCTTTTGAATTATGCAAAAGAACATTATTCTACTCTATACAAAGGTGTATAGTGGTCATCAACCACTAAATTTCCATTCATTCATTCATTCATAGAGTCAATAAAATACACTAAAACATGTATCAAGCACCCATTCTATACAGAATACTTAGGTAGTTCTGGAATACAACAGTGAAGAAGGCAAGCAGCAGCCCTGAAGGGAACTTGCATTATAGTTGCAAAAACAAATGAACCAAGCTAGAGTATATTTCATACACCATCATTTAGTTGAATTGCAAGTAACTATTATCTGCTACAAACATTTTAAGTTTCCGGAAGATGAAGAAAAGCTAAAATATATGCAGATCTTTATACTGGATCCTCAGTGATAAGAACCACTCTCTACTGAGTGAGATTCTGTGAGACGCAGTGAACCTTGAAATGCACTGCAGAAGACTGGCTAGAAAATCCTCCCAGAGCATCTTCCTTTCCATCCTGTTGGGGGTGTGGATAAAGTTCTGCCTGCGTCACCACCGATTAATCCATGTCTCAGCTTTCAGCTGCTTCACACTGAGCTCACTGTAACTTTAAATATTGATAACCAAGCTCATATATCACAGAGCTGAGCGAATGACAGTTTCAGTGCATAATGGCTAAAGCTTTCTACAATAATCAGATATTCAATAATTCATGAAAATATATCCCCCCAAATCAAATTGGAAGCTATTTTGTGTAATATATTATTTAAAATTCAATATTATAATGCACACAACTTCTCCTCAGCCAGAGGAGGACCATTTCAAAATGTGATTATGTGCAGACTCTATTTAAAAGTGACAATTCTGCTTTTCATTTGTTTAACAGCTTAAGCGGAGGAGCTCAACTGGAACTAAGTCGTCTGACAACGAAACCAGGGCAGCCACAAGCAACTTTGCAAAAGTGACATTAGGACCTAAAAAAATGGACATCCATTTTGAGAGGAGAGACATGTGTATTTGGGGGGAAAATTTCTTAATTTGTTCAGGTCTTACATCAACTTACTCCTAAATAGTTCTCTCCAAATTAACTGTACCTTGTCAGCATCGTAAGATTAACGTGTGAACTTCTAAGTTCAAGGGTCAAGACACCTGCACCCCACCCCAGTGTTGCAGCAGTCTCAGATGCTCGCCAAGCCATCAGTTACTACGTTTTTGGTTTTTTTAAGATTTTTTATTTATTATTATTATTATTTTAATTTATTTAGAGAGCACACATAAGCGGGGTGGAGGGAAGCAGAGAGAGAAGGAGAGAGAGAATCTCAAGCAGACTCCATGCTTAGCATGGAGCCCCATGCAGGGCTCTATCTCCTGACCCCGATATCATGACCTGAGCTGAAATCAAAGAGTTGGATGCTTAATCCACTGAGCCATCCAGGCATCCCTACTATGTTTTTTTTTTTTAAGTAGATCAGGGAAAAATTGTTTCATAAGCACATTCACAGAATTCTGGTTTCATATTACTTCATTCTTGGAAAACAACCCCTCCCCACTTCTCTCCTGCCTATCTGAAATCTTCCAAGGGATATGTCACACTGAGTGAAGACTTCCCTGGCTTTACAAGCCAGATATGGCTCGCCCTTTCTCAGGACACCTGTAATGTTAATTATCAGCAGCACTCATATTATTCCACTAGCTACTGTTTAATATGCCCTGATCATATGCCAGGCCTATGTCAAAACATCATGTATTTACCTTGTTTTCATTAGACACTAGCCCACCGTCGCTACCCAAAGGTACAGCTGAGGAACCTGAATTCAAGGAGTTGTTCAAGGATACAAATCAGTACAGAAGAGGCAGAAGGTTGTCTGTTCGGTTTAGTGTTTCACCGGTGCCTAGAGTAGTGCCTGGTGCATAGGCAGGGCTCTGTACTTGTCGACTGGTTGACTCAATAAACAAATCCCAAAGCATTCAGTTTGTGTAAGTCTAGGGTTTTCTTAACTTGCAGGCAACACGGTTGGGAGAGACGAGCATCAGTAAGTGAAAAGAGAGTGCTGTTATGAGAGTAAAGTGTGGTGTTTTAGAACAAGTCCTGAATGTGGAGTTCAAGGTTCTTGCCAAAATCTAGACTCTGACAATGTGCAATAGTATGACCTGGAACAAAGTGATGGACTTTTCTTATTCTCAGTATCTTCCTCTATAGTAACTTCACTTTATAATCTAAAACTTCCATGAACCAGTATAGAGCTGTGGTGAAAACAGTAGGCTCTAGAGTAGGAAGGCCCAGGTTCAGATGTCAGTTCTGACCTGCAGGACACATGGAAGGTTCTTTCATGTCTCTGTACCTCAGGTTCCTTATATAGAAATTTGCATATCATACCTCCATAATGGACCTGTAAGTTCCACATGGTTTGCTATATGCACATCCTGTAATGCCTACTACATACAAAGATCTAAATAAAAGCTAGCTCTCCTTTTAATGTATGTGTAATTGGCATAGTGCTCCATACATAGTAGGTCCTCAGAGAACATTTCCTTCCTTTTCTCTCACCATTTTGAAAAATTGACTTAACTGTGTGGGAACTCAGTTTGCCTCCTTTATTAAATTAGAATAATAAAACTGACCTTCCTCCAAATAGCAGGGCTAAGTGATATTTTAATAATATTTTCAACTCTAAGATGCCAATAACGTGCATGTGGCCCAGAATTTGTAGGCTGGAAAAGGCAAACATCATCCTCAATAAGAGAATGTCAGAATAGTAGGTACAAACTCAAAGCTATATCAGAAGGCAGAGCAGAAAATAAAAATCTCTCGGATAAGGTGATTAAAAAAGAATCTATGGAATCTCATATTTGAATTGGGTCCCAATAGATAAGACTAGCAATAATAAAAAAAGGATAAGAATATGAAGGATGAGCCCACTTTGCATAAATTTCTGCCATAAGTTCACCAAATACTGACTGGATTAGATAATTTGATTACATACTGCAATATTTTCTGGCTGTAGACAGAGTAACTAACACAGAGGAAGAACATAATTAATGTAAGCATCATCATCATATCTTTTATTGGTTGTCTGTTATGATCGAAGTGTTGTGCCTTTATTATTCTTAATTATTTTATGTACTCCCTGTTAAGTAGAATCTTCTACATTCAGAGGTTAGGAACATGAGATTCAGCAAGGTCAAGTCACTTGATCAGAAACCCCGTCTCAGGGGTCAAGCTCGGACGTGAACCCAGCTCAACCTCAGACCTCATAGCCTCGCTCTCTAGGTTTTTGGCTCTGTCATTTTAAATGATTATGAGTTTAATGAATTAAAAATATTATTAAACATGCCCTTCTCCATAAGAATCCATTAGCATAATGAGAATATGCAAATCATTAATTTTAAACCATCTAAACAACAGCAGTCACATTTTTTTTCTCCTGCCAGAGAATACCAGCTTAACGAGATTGGACTGACCCAGCGCTGCTGATGCTCAAGCCAGGAAAAGAGAAAGAATAAAAACAGGCATCCAAGGTTAAAAAAAAGGGTGCTTCTGGCCCCACCCCAGGACTTCTGACAATAATAGGAAATCAAACAATTGCAGCCCTAAACATAGGCATTGTCATCAATCACCCATTTACACTCATATGATGCAATTTATAGGTCACGGGATTGCTTTTCCCATTAGTCTAGCGCAAACTGTAAAATTCTGAGTAATTTATTTCCTTTCTTCCATTGTTCCTTCATCCTTCCCCTCCTTCCCCAGTTGTTTCTTAAACACCTAACCTGTATCAAACACTATATGGATTAAGTCCTTCAAACCATTAAATGACCTGCTAGACAGATATGAATGCTGCCTTTACTGAGCCTATGGTCTACTAGGGGCAATGGACAGTAAAGCAGGAAATTACAATATATGCAATGTTACATGTTGCTCATGAAAAAGCACTTGAATATTACTTGGCAGTCAACTGAGACCTGAAGGATAAATAAAGATAACCAGATAAAGTATATACTGTGTGTGTATATCTGGGTGTGGGTAGGAGGTGGGGGAATAAGTATATAGATGATCTAGACAGAAAAAAAACAATATGGGCAAAGGCTTGGAAGTGAAAGAGTAAGAAGGAGAGAAAAGTTCCAAGATCATTTTTACAGTGTGCAGTAAGGCTGAGCATGGTAAGCTTTGGATGGGTCAGGCAGGGTCAAGTCCAGAAATGAGGCTAAAGAGGTAAGCAGGATTCAGAGCAAGCCAAAGTAAGCAGACACTGCTTCATTCTGAGGGCAGTAAGAGCCCATTGGAGATCTGTAGAGAGAAGGATGTCACCATGTTTGGTATGAAAACTAGCCATGTGGCTATAGATAGACAAGGACAGAGGGTGTTGCAGCGCTGGGTTAGATGATCAAAGGTCTCTGGTGAGAGGTAAAGGGCATGTGATGCTTCTCCAAAGATGTCTCCCTGAGAGGATTAGGGAACTTTAACCTGGAGAAGTGGAAATCTCAAGGGGTCTGGAAGGCTCTCTTTCAATATCTGTAATGTTGTCTCTGGCTAAGAGATGGGGATATTTCTGCTAGACCCAAGAAGCACTATTAGGACCACTGGACAGAAATCAAAGGAAAGCTCAGTCTAACAAGAAACTTTCTGCTGAGCAAAGTAATGTTTCCTGCAGGTCGCCACCTGGCCCCTCTAGTGGCCTTCCTGTCTTTGCCATTGTTGTCAGCTGCCATGACAACTCTGTGCAGGTTTTCCCCAGCCTCATGGCTGCATGAGCATGTCTAAGGTTTTCCCCAGCCTCATGGCTGCATGAGCATGTCTAACCAGAGGCACAAAGAGATGCCCTCTGTTTTCACCCTGCTAGTGAAGACAGTAGCTCCTTCCATCGAGAGTGAACAGGGAGAGGGCAGAAGTCTTCTCTTCCCTGCATGTGCAAGATGACCCAACACCTCCAGCTGAAGGAGGCAACAATAACATCTCAAGTATCTCTCCCAAAGCCATCCAGCTCACGAAGGCGCATACAAAAGTCATATTTGAAGAGCCATTCCCAGCACAACGCCAGGTCACCACACTATCTTCATCTTCAACACTGATGATTTTCCCAGGGTCCCTGGCAAGTAATACGAACTTTAACTTCAAATGATACTGACTGTCTTAGTCAGCTCAGGCTGCCATGACAACATACTGGGTGGCTGGGTGGCTTCAACAACAGAAATTTATTTTCTCCCAGGTCTGGAGGTCAGTGGTCCAACATCAAAGTGCTTGCTGATTTGCTTTCTGGACAAGACTTGGCTTTCTTCCTGGCTTGCAGATGGCCACCTTCTTGCAATTTCCTTGTTATGCTTGTGTGCTGGGGTGGGGGTGGGGGAAGAGAGCTATGGTGTGTCTTATAAGGACACTAGTCTATAGGGTCTGGGTCCACCCTTGTGACCTCACCCTGGGGATTAGGGCACCAAAAAGTGAATTTGGGCTGGGAGGGGTTCAGTCCATAACACCAACCTTTCTTCTAAGGGCCTCAAGATTCAATCTCTTTGCACGCTCTGCTATGTTTGTTTACCTTCAGAAGTGCAAGCACATACCCATCATCACATGGGTATTCTATGTTCTATGCACCACTAATTTTATCTATTTTCCATTGCTCCCCAACTTTCCAGATCCTTTCAATATGCTCTCTGGACTTCATGGTGTGTCATCAGCAGATTCCCTTTCATCCCCAAATTCCTCCTGCATATTCATTTTGCCTTCTTCTCTAACTGACCCTTGGCATAATCTCTTCCCTTTTAGTATAGTCCCTTCTTCCTTCCACGAGTATTTCAGGGAATGCTTGGACATGGACAAACACCCTCCTGTCTTCTCACTCTAATTCCTAGCCCAAACCCCCCGCCCTGGTTTCCTTCTTCTTTCCAAAATGGTTCTTTTAAAGCATATTATCAGACACTTAACTACCCACGATTATTCTTTGTTGCAGTCACACTGGGCTTTGTGCTTAGAAGATCCCTATGCTTGGTTTAATGCTCTGCTTGTTACTTTCTTGAATTTTTAAATACATTTTGAAGAGGTCTCACATTTTTGTCTTTTACTAGGTCTTGAAAATTATGTAACTGGTCCTACTCTTGCTGTAATATATTACCACACCTCCTTATCCTTTATTTCTCAGCACTTAGCTCACTGCTCTCCCCAGCTTGTTATTACTGCCATTATTTTGTATAACTTCAGCATCTATATAGATCTATCCAGTATCTTAACCTCTTGGTTCTTTAACTTCCTCAGTTCCTACATTCTTCTCTGTCACCCTTTAATGACCCGGCAACAAGAATGTACCCTAGACTTGATCTCCAAAAAAAAACCCACTCCAGCTTTGACATCTAGAAGGTAAGCATCCCACTTCCGGGCTCTCACTTCTATCAGTCCTGCCCATTTGGTCTTGTTGCCCCCACTCCAGTAATTCTTAGACCTCATCAAGACATCCAGTTCATTCACCATATCATTTAATTTTAAAATAATGTAGCACTTGGTAACTAAAAAATAATATATGTAATACATAAATTTATGAAACATTATGAAAAATAATCCAGGAAAATTCTATCTGACTTAGAAAATAAAACATTTCCAAAATCACTGAAGTTAATTCTGTGTTCCATCTTGAATTCATCTCCCTCCTTCCTCTCCTCCACCCTAAAATAACCATTGCCCTGAATTATATGTATATCATTTGTTGCTTTTTTTTTTACACTTTTGCTAGATATGTATATATTGGAAGTGGTATTATTATTCTCTGTGTCATTTTCTGCAACTTTGTTCCCATTCAACATCATATTCCTAATAGTATGTTCTTGTGAATAGTGTATTAACAATGGTTAATATTAGATATAGATCTGGGATAGCAGTAGCTGAACAGGTGAATTCTTGTAGGTTCAATTTTACAAGGCGATGCTTAATTGTTTCTTAAAAAGCTTACACCAATCTGCATTCCCACCCAAAGTGTGTAAGTATTACCATTGATGCACACTCTAATACTAAAATGATGGGTATAAAATTGTTTCATTGAAGTTACTAGTTTGCAACTACAGATTACTCATGAATATCTTTACATAAGCTTCACATTTTTTTCTTCCTCCTTTGTGAAATGCCTGCTCAAATTTTTGCCAATTATTCTATGGAGTTGTCTTTTTTTCTTAATGATTTATGAGATACTTTATGTGTTCAAGATATTTCCTTCAGCAGATATTTTCTTCCAATTTGTGATTTGTCTCTTAACTTCACGGTCTCTCTGAAAAACAGGAGCTCTTAATTTTAATGTGATCAAATAATCAGCTTTTTCTTTTAAGGAATGCTGATTAGGTCTTGTTTAATATATAAAGTCATAGAGATCCTCATGTATGGCTTTTTTTCTACAAGAATTAAAGTTTTGGCTTTCATAGATAAAGCTTTGATTCATCTGGGATTGACTTTTCTAAAGTCAGGTCTATTAAAGTATAATTTACTACAATAAAATGTATATAGTATACAGTATATGTAAAATGGTATAGTTGTATGGACTTTGACAAATTTATATGTTTTTTCATATAACTACCATCACAACCAAAGATATGGAATCTTTTTGCTGATGGACATTGGGGTTGTTTCCAATTTTTGGTGATAATGAATAAAATGCTATAAATATCTGCATATGAATTTTTCTATGGGCATATTTCTTTATTTGTCTAGGATAAATATACTTCTAACTCATATTGTGAATGTATATTTAATTTAGCAGTTTGCCAAATGTTTTTCAAAGCAGGTGTACCATTTTTCATTCCCATCAGCAGTGTATGAAAGTTCCATTATTCTTCATCTTCTCACTGCCTGCAACTATCAATTTGTATTTATTTTAGCCATTTTAATATCTGTGTAGTAGTAGCTTATTGGGCTCTGAATTGAATTTTCCTAATTATCTTAAGATATGTAGCATCTTTTGAAGTATTTTCTTGTCATCTGTGTTTTATCTCTGGTGAAGTAATTCTTCAAATCCTTTCTTGATTTTTGTGAATTGGGTAGCTTATGTTATTAACATTGAGTTGAAAAAGCTCTTTGCATATTTGGAGAATGGACCTTTACTGGATATGTATATTAAAAGTTTTTTTTTTTTTTGTCTTGGATTTCCATTTCCTTAATAGTGTCATTGGAAGAGCTAAAGTTTTAAATTTTGCTGAAATCCAGTTTTTCTTTATTTTTTTTTTTCTGTTATGGTTCATATTTTTTGTATTCTATTTAAAAAAAATCTTTGCCTGACCCAAGATCACAAAGATTTTCTCTTTTATTTATTCTGAAGCTTTTTAGTTTTTGATTTTATATTTAGGTCTATGATCAATTTTGAGTTATTTTTAGCATGATATGAGGTATGGATTTAGGTTAAATTTTTATTTTGCATATGGATATCCAGTTTCCATAGCACCAATTAAAGAAAATACTATTCTTTCTCTCTTAAATTGCCTTTGCAAATTTGTGGAAAATAAATTTATACATGTCTGTTTCTGGACTTTCTAATTGTGTTCTATTGGCCCATGTGTCTATCTCTTCCCAGTGCCATACTCTCTTGATTAATATGGCTAAAGCTTAAATATTTTTTTTATATTTTATTTATTTATTTTAGAGAGCAAGAGAGAGTGCAGATGGGAGGGGTAGAGGGAGAAGGAGAAATAGGCTCCCCACTGAGCAGGGAACCCCATGGAGGACTTGATCCCAGGACCCTGGGATCATGACCTGAGCCGAAGGCAGATGCTTAACTGACTGAGCCACCCAGGTGTCCTACTAAAGCTTAAGTATTAAGGTAAGTGAAAACATCAGCTACTGCAAGTCTACCAACTATGTTCTTTCAAAAAAAAATAACAATTCTATGTCCATTGTTTACCTATACAAAATTAGGTATAGTGTGTCAATTTCTACCAAAAATCTTGCTGTAATTTATGTTGGGTTTATATTGAAACTAAATATCAATTTCAAGAAAATCTTAACATTTAGCATTCTAATTCATGAGCACAATATATTTCTCCATTAACTTAAGCTTTCTTTTATTTTGTGAATTAATATTTTGTTGCCTTGCTTTGTTTATAATCTTAAGGGGTGTGTTAGTCAATGCTCAACCAGAGAAAGAAAATCAATGGGAGATATCTATTAAGAGATCCATTGCAAGGAGTCAGATTACCCATTTGTGGGTCTAGTTAAGAAAGTCCATACTCTGTAGGCCAGACCATTAGGAAGGTCAAAGCTATCAGGAAAGGAAGGCTGGAACCCTTGGGAATCAGCTGAAGCTGCTGTCCATAGAAGGATTTTTTTCCTCAGAAAATTCTCACCTCTGTTCTTAAGGCTTTTCAACTGATTGAATAAGGTCTACCTATATTAACTACAATCTGCAATCTCAACTGACAGTCTAGAAACTTGGGAGACCTTGGTGTCAGGAAAGTGAAGTGTATCTATATCCTAAATAACCTAAGATAAGATTGACTGTAATAACATTTCTATTAGCAAAAGTAAAACTAAAGGTGATGCCCTTCTATTCCTGTACACTCACCTGTTTCAGTGACTTAGGACAGGAGTCCATTAAATTGAGGGAGATAGATAGGCATAACATAATCATAGAATCTAGTAAATAATAGAAGACCATGCACAGGATTAGGAAACATGAACATAAGTATTACTTGCTTGTGGAAATACAAACATGCAACTCATTATGAAGCATAGATTAAATATCTACTTTATGGCTGATGGTACCCCTGCCCTTTTTTGGATTTTTTTACCAAAGGAACCAAAGGATGGCATGCTAAAGACAATAACTGTTCAACCTATAAATCAACCTCCGAGGCCCTACACTAGTACCCAGAAGAAGAAACAATGCTAGGACCCAAGGACATACTCTCCAATTTTACTTGCATATATGACAACAAGACATATCAGAAAGGAAAAATTATCCAGAAAGTAAAATGGGGTAGGGAGTACACTGGACAAATTAGTGCTGCTGAGAAAGCAAAACCAAGGTCAAAAAAAAAAAGAAAAAGTTACTTCACTGCTACAGGAGAGCGTATTTGCAATTTCTAACAATCATTATTTCATTATTGCTACAGAATAATGACCTCTGTATATTACATTTTTTCCATTTTCACAATTTGGCTTTAATTCTAGTACCAGTACCCAGTTCCTACTCCCTCATTCTATGCATAACATAGAAAGTAGAAACAGTATGGTAGATACTGTGTACTTATTAATAGGTTCTTAGACTTCCAGAGTCACCAACATAGAACCAAAGGACTTCGGGCTTTCAGCTGGATGTGACTTAAAGAATTTCTCCCACAGGTAGACAGTGGTTGTATACAGTAATACTTGGATGCTGGAGTGGCTAGAGGAGTGGATCGTGATGCAGAATACACATTTTCCCTTAGAATACATTTAATTTTCTTCCTGCTAATACTAGGTATCCGCTCTTTGCCATGGGGTAGCTAGATACATGGCTGTCCTTCAAGAAATTTTATTTCCTAAACTTACTTATAGCTAGGGTTTGCCATGTGAATAAGGTTGGATTAATAAAATGCCAATGGAAGGGATCAATACAATTTCCACTTCGCCAAATGAAGCTGTCTGCCCTGACTCCCCTTTTTGCGGGTTGGAAATGGCAATGATTTGACCCTTGGACCCAAAGATTAAATTCATATTTTGAGAAAACCAAACTCAATAAACCAGTCTAGTTCCTGAATAACTTCATAGAGAAGAACCATCTGATAATCTTTGGACTATTAACTCACAGAGAAATAAATTTTACCTGATTTAAACCACTGGGAAAATATAGGAGTTAGATTCTAGTAAACACTATGTCATTCCTAGCAGACCAATCCTCCCACAGATGACAACTATAAACTCTACAAAATTCATAAAAATCAACTACATGAAGACAGTGCTGATGATATTAGGGGAGGTGCTGAAACTTGGGAGAAAGTAATGACCAGTGAGTAGGTGAGTTTCCTATTGACAAGGCTTTTAGCTTACAAACTATTCTCAGATATCACCCCATGGCACTTGCATAGAAACCCACAGATTTACTGGCTTGAAGAACCAGGGAGCAGAGTTTGGAGCAACCACACAGTTGGAAAGTAAGGAGGGAAGCCCTAGACAGGAAAGAAGTAGAGAATGGGAGCTACAGACTCTGTGCAGGGAATCTTCCAAAATAGCTAGCTGACCCCTGAACTATGAATACATTGAGCAAAATTCTAGCAACCCAATTAAAGATAAAAAATATAAAATGTAACTTTGGAGCCTGGAGTATGAGTTCAGATAAATCAACTGCCTGCTAAAACACAAGAATGCCAATAACTTAAACTAATACCTTTTAAATAAATATAAGATAATCCAGCACTTTACACATATTGAAAATGTTTAGGATCTGATCGAAAATCACCAGTCATATGAAAAAACAGGAAAATGAGACCCATATTAAAGAAAAAAGACAATTAATGGGGACAAACCTTGAGCAGCTACTATAACTATGCTCAAGGGCATAAGGGAAAATATTCTTATAGTGAATGAAAAAATAGGACATTTCAACAGAGAAATAGAAACTAAAAAGTTTCAAGTAGAAACTGTACAACTAAAAATGGCAAAATCTGAAATAAAATTTAAAACAAAAGAATAGGCATAAGAGCAGATTTGAGATAGCAGAAGGAGTTAATGAAATAAAAAATTAATAGAAATTATCTGATTAGAAAAAGGATTAAAAAAATAGAACCTCTGGTCCTCTTGGGGAATCTTTAGTGGTCCAACATGCATATAATTGGAGTCCCACAAGAAAAGGAGGGAAATTGGGGCAGCAAAAATACCTGAACAAAATGATAGTTTAAAATTTTTCCCCAAATTAATTGATGACATACGTTTATAGGGTTAAGAAGTCCAGTGAATGCCAAGCTGGAAAAACAGAAAGAAAACCATACCCAAGCACAACATAGTTATTGTGATTAAAACCAAAAATAAATACAAAGTCTTTAAAGCAGCCAAACAACAACAACAACAAGAAAACACAAAGCATACAGAGGAACACAATTTTAATGATGACTGACTTCTCATCAGAAACAGTGAAATGGTATTTTTAAAGTAGTGAAAAGAAAAAATAAAAAAAAAAAAACCAACCCTGAAATCTAGAACTCTATATCCAATAAAACTGTCAATTAAAATAAAGGTGAAACAAAGACTTTTCAAGCTAGAGAAAAGCTAAGAGAATTTAATGCCAGAAAATCTGCACTACAAGGAACCTGAAAGGAAGTTCTCCAGTCTGAGAGGAAATAATAGCAGATGGAAGTGTGAATCTTCAAGAGGAAGGAAGAGCAGCAGAAATGGTGTGGGAATGGAAATTATAGAGGTGGTTACAAAATGCCACTTTTCATCTTAATTTGTTTTAAATATGTCTATTTAAAGCAAAAATGGGGGGCGCCCGGGTGGCTCAGTCAGTGAAGCATCTGCCTTCAGCTCAGGTCCTGGGACCGAGTCCTAAGTCAGGCTCCCTGCTTAGCAGAGAGTCTGCCTCTCCCTCTGCCTCTGCCACTCCCCGCCCCCCGCCCCTGCTCTTGCTCTCTCTCTCAAATAAATAAAATCTTTTAAAAATTTTTTAAAAATAAAAAAATAAAGCAAAAATGGTAACAATGCAGTGAGTGAATTATAGTTTGTATAAATATATATAAGAACTATAGCATAAAGGATGGGAGTGGGTTAAATGGACTTACACTGTTCCAAGTTTCTTACACTCTATTTGTTGTAGTACCATGATAACTTCAAAAGTTAACAATTTTTTTTTTTTTAAGATTTATTTATTTGAGAGAGAGAGCACGGGGGAGGGGCAGAGGGAGAGAGAGAATCTCAAGCAGACTCTGCGCCGAGCAGGGAGCCCTACTCGGGGCTCGATCTCACGACCCTGAGACCATGACCTGAGCTG
Organism: Phoca vitulina; assembly: GCF_004348235.1. NCBI lineage: Eukaryota > Metazoa > Chordata > Mammalia > Carnivora > Phocidae > Phoca > Phoca vitulina. The sequence continues at coordinate 17,922,240 of NW_022589724.1, read as the reverse complement.
AAATCAAGAGTCGGATGCTTATCTGATGGAGCCAGCCAGGCACCCCAAAAGTTAACACTTAAAAGTGAAAACTAAGTAAAAATTTAAGACTGTATATTATAATCTCTAGCAAAATTCATTAGTTTCCTAAGGCTGCTGCAACAAAGTTTAAAAACGATTGGCTTAAAACAATAGAAACTAGTGTCCCAGTTTTGGAGGCTAGAAGTCAGAAATCAAGGTAGGGAAAGGATCCTTCCTTGCTTCTTCAGCTTCTGCCGGCCTCTGGCATTCCTTGCTTAGAGATGGCATTCTCCCTGTTTCTTCACACCATCTGCCCTCTGTAAATGTCTTTCTCTATGCTTTGATTTCCTTTTTTTATAAGGACACCAGTCATACTGGTTTAGGGCCCACCCTAATGACCTCATCTAAACTTGATCATCTCACTAAAGAAGGTCACATTTATAGGTATTTGGGGTAAGGACTTCAACATCTTTTTGAAGAACGCAATTCAGTACATAACAAATAACTACTAAAAAATGCAAAGAGGTGTATATAAAAAATACATAAAATTTAAATCATGGTATTTTAGGAGTTTCTTTACAGAGAAATGTAGCAGTCCCCTACAAGTAATAGAGACAGTTATTACTATCATCCCCATTTTTTTCTGATGGGAATCCTGTTTTCAACAAATTAAATAGCCTGTTCAAAGCTTCACATCTAGTAGATGGTTCATCTTCTTTGTGATTTCAAAACAATCTTAATGACCACAGTCTATTCTTTAACCTTACTGAGATCATGAGCAGGTAGTGCAAGATCTCAGCACTGCCTGAAACCAGAATATAGAAATTTGGACTCTTAGGCCAGAGGTCTTTTCAAAATGGCACTCTGCTGCCTCTTTCTCTCCGTTTGCAGAGACCTGTAACAATAAATGTCAAAAGGGAGCTCTTACTTAACAAAACTGATTAATTTTTCAAAGAAGGTGATGGTCACCATAGATATAATTCACTTGTACTTCTAGTAGGCTTTTGATACAATGCACATCAAAGGCTAATCTATAAGGTTACTGTAGAGGGGACTGGTAGAGAAAGTCAATTGGATAAACATTTTACAATGAGTACAGTAATGGAGGGCAAAAAGTCTATAGAAATTGGCCTCAGCTCAGGTCAAAAAGATTAATCAATGCCATGCCTAATCTAACTCATGTATCAGTTACCTGGGAAGTTAAAAAAAGTGCTCTGTTTAAAACAGAACAAAACACAAACTTTTGTTGGAGACAGTCAACAGGTCTTCTAACAAACCTCATTTGAGAAATGTTTTTACCCTTTTTTTGTTTTAACATACTGGGGAATTGAGGCTCAAAAGAATTCAGTAATGTGATCAGGAAAATTAAATGATCATTTGTGCAAAGAAATTAGCAGTGTTTGGCTTACTATTAGTGCTTGATAAGGTTTAGCTAAGATTCAAGAAATGGCAGAGACTAGTAAGCAATCTGTCAATGGATAAGTGAATATAAAATGTGGAGTGGAATTTGCCCTGAGTTTGGAGAAGGGAGCAATTCCTGTGAGCCTGAATGATGTGAGAAGCATTTACAGAGGATTCTGCATGATTTCTCTGCCGAGCATGCTTGCTTAGTAACATTTTTAAAAACTGCTGTCCAAGCTGTTAGCTGCAACTGAAAGATACAGTGGTGGTTAGAGGGCCTATTTAGTAAGAGCAGAAAAATGCTCTGGGAGTGAATCATTTGTCTGGACACAGAAGGCTGAGTCAGGGAGAATGGACTGTCACGTAGGCAGGTTGGGCTAAAGCCAAGAACAGTGGGCAGTGATTGCTCTGAGGGACAATTTCAAGCCCAGGCATTAAGATTCTCTCCATGCACCCCCACCCAACTCCCTAGTTCAGGGTTTTTCCAACGGTCCCTCAGTGAGAATTCTAGGGAGGAGAGCACAGGCTGGGGAAAGAAGGAAAAAGCCAGCTTGCCCTCCACTGACTTACTAATAGCACACTGGATGCCATGTCCCCAAAGCCCCATACGATAGGGAAAAAAATGTAGAAACACTAGGCTAAAATCCATGACTTTTCAGTGAAAGAAAACCTCTCATAAGAGGTAGTGAGTTCTCCAAAGCTAGAGGGTACAAATACACTGTACAAGTACACTCAAAATAAAGTGTAGTGGGGATTTGTTCATTAAGGAGAAGGCCTATTTTGATGACCTTCAACCCAACAACTCTGTCATTTTACATTCTGGGTTAAATTAAGAGCCATTAATCAAACATTAGCTTTCCTGGCTGAAAAATATAAAGACTGTGGCTGAAGTTAAGGTAAAAATAATAACAATAATTAATCAACAAATAGTTGCTAAGAACCTACTATGTAGTAGACAATGTCCCAGGCATTATGGAAGATGGAGAGTTGCATTAAGTGTAGTCACTGTCCTCAGAGCTTATATTGGTGGGGGTTGGGGAGGAGAGTATTTTTACATAATTCAACTATTCATCCTTTCTCTCCATCTGAGGGCAAATGATATTTACTGGCAACTATATCCCAAGCTCTCTTCTAGTTCATGGGGATAAAAAAATGAATATTTTCAAGCATTGGTCTCAAAGAGGAAGGGCAGCTCTAAGAGCTTTGGGAGGTCAAGAAATATTTCTTTGAGGATATATATTCAATTGAGCAGCATAGAAGTAAAAGAGGACCTTTTCCCGTTCAGCCCATATTGTGATCCAAAAGGGAGAGAGAGTGTGTCTAGTGTCTTTAAGAATCTGAAGGAAGTTCAATATCTGGGCAAAGTGAGAGAGGAAAAGGGATGAGAATAGAGTAGTGCTCAGGGGACAAATCAGAGTGGGTTTTATAAAACCATATTAAGGGGGTTGGGCTTTATCTTGAGATTAATGGAGAGCCACTGGTAAGTTTTCAGCAGAGAAGTGACATCACCAGATTGATGCTTTGTAAAGATCATCCTCGATGTAGTGTGCAGAATGGATTGAAGAAGAGGATTCTTTAGCAAGCTGTTGAAATGTTTTAGGTGGCAAAACAGTATAGCTTTGAGGCTAAGAGCAAGGTTCTAAGATCCACTGATTGTGTTTAAATCTTAGTTGTTTCTCTTATTAGCTGAGTGACTATGGACAAAGCACTTAAACTTGCTAAGTTCATCCAGAAAATAGGGCATTACAAGTGCCTATGTTATGGGATCATCATCAAACCAAATGAGACAGGGTATGCCACATATTGAGTGTCATGCCTGGCATGTTGGAAGCACTCAATAAACTTAGTGTTATTATTATGTGTAGGTGATAGTGAAAAGGATATTGACTGCAAATCTGAGAAATAGGTGCATAATTATAGAGAAACTTCAGAAGATGGGGATTAGTTGGTTGTTGTCAATCCAGGAAAAGGCATATTTACTTACAGTGTTAAATAGCCAGGACACAAAGAGGCAAACACCCACACACATGCAGTATCTCTCTCTCTCTCTCTCTCTCTCTCTCTCTCTCTCTCTCTCACACACACACACACACACACAAACACAGGGCTTCCTGTCAAAGAATGCTTCATAGATCAACTTTGATTATCAGATAAACTTTGAAGAACATAATTAAGATTGAGAGCAGAAAGGAGAACAATGTAGTCAGAAGAAAAAGCAGGGGGAGCCTGGAATCGGGGAGGATATTTGTCAGAAATTCCTTAGTTCATTCAATACACATTTACTGAGCATATCCTATGAGCCAGTTAATTTTCTAAGTACTGGGGAAAAAACATGGAGCAGGACAGAGAAGGTCTATGGCCTTCAAATATTTATGTTATTTTGAAGAGTCAGAGTTAGTTTTAATGCAGTTAATAGCCTTAGGAAGATTGCTTTACTATATGTAATAAGTGCTATTGGTCTCAAATCCAGATGCCTGTTACAGGTCCGGTGCATCTGTCTCCCAGACGGTGTAAGTACTGGCTGCCAGTGACACACTGCTTTACCTTCCTTAGCCAACAGGAGTTACTTTGCCTAAAGAAAACTAGAAAGTTACACCTCCTCAAGAGGAATGACTGACAGATATTTGGATAAAAAGGCCAGAACCCTTGCCACAAGGTGAAACTAGCTTTGTGATGCAGTCAATATTCTAGAGATTCTCTGGGCTCAGGTTGAAGTTAGATTATAGCTGAAAGCGCACTTTTGCTTTGCTGTATCCCATGCCCTCGACTGCTTCCTCTACTCCTTGCAGGTTTCTCCAATGGGTCTCCTCCACTGGGCCACCTGTACATCCATTCTCAATTCAGGCTCTGCCTCTGAGAAACTCAACTCAAATGTAACCCAAATGTTAATGTTTCCTTTCTAGAATCTAGTTATTTCCCCCAGCCCTAAAAATTAGTGTGTCCTGGCTGCATTAAGGAACTGTTCACCTGGGACTCTATGATTTAAATGCATATATTATAGCCTCCTCATCATGCAGACACAATTTTTTGACCTGTGCATCCAACTTAAAGAATATATATATTCTTTTTATATATAAATATTGTATAAATTTATATTATATATATTTATATATATTCTTTATATATATTTATAAATATAAAAATTTCCCTTTAAAATATTTTGATATTAATGATTTGCAAGGTTCTTATGACCACACATTCCAACAAATAGCACATCATAATTAACTTACAATGGGCACCTCTCCTCTTGCACAGTAAATACTGGGCACAGTCCCTAAAATATAGATGAGGAACCTGGGAGTACTTAGAAACTGAGAGTCTTGCAACACAGAGTCATGGAATCAGAATTCAAATCAGAGTTTCCTGATCCTCAGCCCATATACTCTCCATTACTCCAGTAGAGAGGAAGATCCCCAGTGTCCATGGATATCACTTGTTATGTTTTTTTGTTTTTGTTTTTTTGCGATTCCAATGAGGAGGAATTTTGATCCCTATTTGGTTATATTAGCAAATCAGACACTTTTTAGTCTGTCTACCCAAGAGGCATTATGGAGAAATCCAAGTGTTTGGACAGTTTCGAAAGCCTGCTTTCTGTGAGTAGTTATCACAGTGCAAACAGTCCCTGGAATGAGGAAAAATAAATTCCTATGAGGATCCTGTAGTGAAAGCTGCAACCAATAGAAACCCCAGAAAGAGTCAAGAATTTCTAGTAGTAGCCACTTTTTGGTCTATACTTTTCTGTGGTGCACAGCTGGGATTGTTGTCATTGGTTACAATTCTTAAATAGGCTGTTGGAGGCTCCTTTGTCCTGCATTAAGATGTTCCTAGCATTGTTTTTTTGCAACAGGGTTATTGCATATATATTAACACCCATATTTAGCCATGACAATGTGGGAAGCTGGAAAGGTCATCTGAAGGGGAGGCATGGAGGAAATATTTGAAGGAGCACAGATGGAGAGCCTCAAGAATCTAGGGCTACATTAACTCTATTCTAGATCCCTGGTCAGCATTGATTGAATGCTTTTTATTGGTACAGCAGAATGTGTAGGACTGTGACAATAGCAGAAAAAGTATACAACACATTTATTCTAATCTTCCAGACGCACTGTGTAGCACAGAACTGGGCACAGAGACAGCACCCAATAAATGTTTATTCCTTCCATGTTTGAATTTTACATTCTTTTTGAAGACCAACCCATATGTCAAATATTGTGGAGGACTTCATCACCCAGAAATAAATTCTTTTCCAATGATAAACAATTGCAGAGGTGGGAAATGTTCTTTTAAAGACAAAGTTTGCCTGAAGGATAAGAAACTTCAGGCCCACTCACGTTTAATTTTAATGCTGTGCAAGTAATTAGGTGTGTTGAACTGGCAAGTGACTTAACTTCTTTGGTTTCCAGTTATCCTGAATAAAAAATAAGGGGTCAAGCCAGAGGACTGAGGACTCCTTAATCGTGCCTTGAAATTTTAACATTTTCTGAATTGAACTAAAGTTCCTACACTGTGTAGAAGTTTCCCTGGCCCTAAAAAGAATTCCTATGGGGTTTGAGTTCCGTTGAAACATCTTCTAAAGGAAGTGTGCAGTTCCCCTACATATAGAATTTGGTGATGGGCAGGTTGCCTGAAAAGATATTTCACTGCAATTAGTTTTCTTTACTCCCTGACAGAAGGTTTCAGAGCCCAGAGGCAACTTCCACCAGGATAAAAATACTCTGCACTGTCAGTAGAAGATATTCTTATATAACACACACTGATTTCTTTCCTCCATTTTGCAAGAACTCAGAGGAATGGTGGGGTTTGCTGACATCCCCAAACAGGTCATCACGCATTAATGCTTTACTCTCTTGTCTGATACAACCAGAATATTGCTGATTTCAACTATTCTCTGGGTAAGTTGCTGAAGGGAACGGTAGGTCAAGGGCAACACTTACTTTCATTTTTTAAATTTATTATTTCTTTAAAAAATATTAGAAAAATAATAAAACATTTTATTAAAACCGTGGTTCTCAACTACAAGTGATTTGCATTTATCCCTGCCCGGGGATGTTGGGCAATGTCTGGAGACATTTTTAGTTGTCACAGCTGGGGAAATTCTACTTGCAACTAGGAGAAGAAGTCAGGATGCTGCTAAACATTCTACAATATGGAAGATACCTCTCCTCTCCCAAGGAATTATTGGGTCCCAAATTCAGAGCTGGAAAACCTCACATTACAATTTAAAAATATATTAAAAAAATATATATATGCATATACATACACACTAGTACAGTAGCTGATTTTTAAAAATTCTTGTTTTTCTTCATAATAAAATATGAACTATATAGTTATTATAATCATGGTTTACATATAACTTAGCATTCTTTTTATTAATATCACATTAAAAACACTTCACATTTATGTTTATCTTCCCAATTACCATTTTAATGGCTGCTTAATAATCCACTGAGCTGATGTACCACAATATGCAATACCATTCTCCTATTGTTGATTATTCATTTAACCTGTTTTCAACATGTCCCCTTATTGTAAATGATTTGTTATGACAAATTTTCAAGGATGTAAATTACTGTGTCAACAACAGGAGTATTTTTAAGCCTTCCGTTTTCCAAAGATTTTTCATGGTTAATATTGAAAGTTCGGGTATCTTTTAAGTGACTTGACCACAGTCATGTGAAAGTATTTTACAAATACTAAATGTATCAAATCAGCATGTTATATGCCTTAAACTTATCCAATGTTATATGCCAATAGGCATCCTGTGGGGGAGGGGCAAAGGTACCTGACCACAGCATGACTCAAATTTAATTATTTAACTCTCAAGCTTCTCATTAAAAATACAATTTGAAAGAACAAAGCCGAAAAGCACTGATGATTTATTTTTCCTAATCTCTAGAAATACATTTGTTCCCCAGACAAAAACAGAAGTTAATTTCAAGTTCTCATGCCCATCTTAATAATTTCCCAAAGAAACCTATATATATTACGAAGTTTAGTGAAGAATTAAGACTGAGCACAATAATGCATGACACATTTCAAACATCTCCGTTGTTTTACTCCAAGTTCCATGGAAGGAAAAAAAAAAGAGAGAGAGAGAGAGAAATGGTAATCACCCTGCTGCTCCATGTAAGACAGAAATAATGGAGTGGTTTATGGCCAGAGATCACTTTTTGTCAACAATGATCCTCTTTTTTTTCCCCCCCTCTTTTCTTGTAACAAATAATTTTTTGATATCCTGACATTATAATATCCTAAGTCTTCCTACCCCATTCTGACCTCTACCATCTGAGCCTGGAAAATCATGCCTCATGCATCATGTCTCTTTCCTCTTGAACAATATACTTTTTTCTCTTGATTAATGCAAGAACCAAGTAAATAATGATGTGAGAAATGCTGGAGTAGACAAAATTAGTGAGGCTGGGGAAGCATCAAAAAGGTAAACAATCAACTACTTAGAATTGTGGAGGGTGGCCCACACAGCTTAGAATTCATATTGGTTTCTGTGCGTTAAGTGGGGGTTGATCCCACAAGCAGTGTTAAGAGAGACGGACTCTCAAGTAGAGGTGCAGCTCACAGAAGCTTCAGTAGGTATAAATCCAGTTTATCCTTCAGCATTCTGTCCAGAGTGCCCCCTTTACAGATCTCTTGCTGATCCTCCAAGCAGGAAGCCACCTTTCCCTCTTAACACACAGACCCCTGAGCATATCCCTTTTGTGAGATGCTTTATTTTGGACATTTTTATATTATCTTTGATGGCAGGGGCATATCTCATTCATTTTTGTGTTCCACATGGCAACTGATACAATGTATTAAAGATAGTAGCTGCCCGTTAAATAGTTTTACTGAAACAACAGATGAATGAATATTTACCAAAGACTACAATTAAAGGGAGGCCAGGGATATGACCTTTCCATTATGCAGATTATGTATGCAGATACATGATTGGGTTTGCTGGTTACTGAAGGTAAAGCATTCTGACTCGTATAGCATTCAATGTCACATAAAAATTTGAAGTCTGTATACTTAAGAATTAAGAGAAAAAAGAAGAAAAAATAGAAAGAGTTTCAATAAAAGGAGTCAGTGAAGAGGAAGAACATGTAAGGATATATGTTGCATTAATTATCTATTGCTGCATAAAAAATAACCCTAAAACTTAGGGGCGTAAGATAATAAACCATATCTCACAGTTTCTGTGGGTCAGGAATCCAGGTGGGCTTACGTAGGTCCTCTGGAACACGGTTTCTCATGGGTCTGTAATCAAAAATGCAAAAACAAGCCTTCAGTAGTCTCAAGAGTCAAGTGGGAAAGAATTGCCTTCCAAGCTCACTCATGGTTGTTGGAAGGTCTCAGGTCTGGAAGAGCTGGAGACATCAACTCCTTGCCACATAGGCCTTCTCAAAGGCTCCAAGAGAGCAAAAAAGGACAAGCAAGATGGAAGTCCTATTCTTTTCATAACCTCATCTTACAAGTGACATCCCATAACTCTTTTACAGGTTATTTATTTAGAGCACAAGTTGGGGGAGAGGCAGAGGGAGAGGGAGAGAGAGAACCCCAAACAGACCTTGCTCTGAGCACACAGAGCCTGACATGGGGCTCCATCTCAGGACCCGGAGATCATGACCTGAGCCGAAACCAAGAGTTGGACGCTCAACCCATGGAGCCACCCAGGTGCCCCAACATCCCATAACTTTTATCATAATCTACTTATTAGAAGTGAGTCACTAGGGTCAGCTTACCCTCAAGGGGAGGGAGATAAACAAGGGCAAGAATAGCAGAGGTGAGGATCATTGTTGGAGCTATTTTAGAGGATGCCTATCACATGGGTCAACAAAGGAAAATGAAAAAGCTAATTATGAGATTGGTTAGAAAAATTAAGGAAAAAACAAAGGAGCTAGTGGAGAGAAACAACTAAAAGAAAACAAAAACAGCAAAGTAAAAATAGAATACGTGGGGAAGGGGATATGGAAAAGCAGGAGTCTTTACCCACACTTTCCAGTTTATGTCAAGCTATTTTTTTTTCCACCTGCTATTGCCCTAATGAGAGAAACAAATCTCTCTAGAGAAACTGCTTTCAGAGTAAACCTCCCAAGAGGGGCACACACCACCACAGAGGACACAAACTGCTGTTTACATTCTTCATCACGACTGGCTGTCTCTTTGGGCCTGAAACAACCTTTTAAAAAAGAAGTTTTGATCCTGTAGCCTGTGGAAGAACGTGCTTCAAAATTCTTGACCTTTTCCAGTGTTCCTAGGGGCCAAAAGTGTTTAGAGAAGTGAAAAATTCAATTTCTCCGCTTGGCTTGTCATTCAGACCTTGAAAAGAATAGAGAGACAGATAGACCATTGCAAATATCCCCATGGTTTGGCTCCAAGTCCCTAAGGGAAGGGAAAAATTGGGAAACAGAAACCATGCCCTGCTTCCCGCTGGACAGAAAGAATAATCTTTGGACAGGAATGGCTAGTTCCCCAACAGTCTCATTATCTTTTCAACAAATAAACTTTTAGTTATTCTAACATTGCATTATTATAAGTCATCTACATCTCTTTATATTTAAAGTTTTAAGCCATTTTGTATGTTTACCCCAAACCAAAAAGGATGAGAGCAATCCCAAAGCTCCATGCTGTTTCCGAGTCCCTCCCCAATCATTAGATGACTACATACCAAGGACAAAGCTAATTTTCCTGCCCACTCACAATTTTAAGTAAGCACCAAGAATTTTTTTTAAAGATTTTATTTATTTATTTGACAGAGAGAGCGCGCACACAAGCAGGGGGAGCAGGAGAGGGAGAAGCAGGCTCCCCACTGAGCAGGGAGCCCTATGTGGGGCTTGATCCCAGGACCCTGGGATCATGACCTGAGCTGAAGGCAGATGCTTAACAACTGAGCCACCCAGGCGCCCCAAACACTAAGAATTTAATAGACATCTGTATCATAAAGGCTGATGCTGGACTCTATCTCAAAACTTCCTATATCCGTACCAGTTTATGCCAATATTTTTAAAACCAAACATCAGCTTACACCTTTGGCAAATACAACTCCCACCATATGAAGTGTCTTCCCTACAGCTTTCTCTGCCTGGATAGCTATTATTTTCTCATTTAAGGATTAGCTTAGTATTAATTTCTTTCATAGAACCTTTCTTGCCCATACCCCACTCTTGATCAAACTGAGTTTCCTGAACCTCCATTACTGGAAGCCTGGGCATAGACCAATCAGCACTTACCACTGGGCTCTCTAATTATGTACTAAAAATAGAAGGTGTGCCTTTTATCTGTAAATTATTGGCATGCAGCTTATTGCCTTATGCATATGTGCTCATTACATATTTGCTGAGTAAATGCATACACAAAAACTAGATATATAACTAGGTTTTAAAGCTGCTATGCTAGAAAGTTCCCTTGTCTTTCCTGAGATTCCTTTGCAAAGAGCCAATACCTGGCAAATTGACAATGCACAGGTGCATTATAATACTTGGCCTTTGAGCTATTTATTAGAAGCAAGGAACTAGGTTTAGCTCACACTCAAGAGGAAGGAAATACACAAGTGCATGAATACCACTGGGCTGAGAATGAATATCTGATCCCATCTGAGGCAATTACATTATGTCCCATGGGAAATGCAAATACAGTCTCAGAGATCCTATCTACTCTCTATCGAATATTTGAATTGAGCAGTCATATGGAGTCCAAGCTGAGGCAGTCATTGTCACATCACATATAAATGGAACAGGGCAATACTTCTCTTCAGAAAGACCAGTGGGCAGGACTTCTGTGAACAGCCAATTTTGATGATTGCAGGTTTTCAATGCTCTCCATCTGTTTAGAATAGAGTGCCAGGCAGTGGAGATAAGAGAAATCCCTCTTACATCTCTCTATAGACAAAGTAGATGCAAACCTATGTGACCCCAGGCAAGGACCTAAGAGTTGTGCACATAAAACAGACCTTCAACTATAGGTCTGAGATATGGTATATTCAAAACCTAAGTGTGCAGAGAAGAGCATCAAGGGCAATGCACACACATCTTGAAAAAGAACTGAGGCTCAAAAGATCTTCCCTTGCCTATTCTGAGTAAACACAAAACAATCACATGGTATTTATGAAAAAAAAATATGTGTATAATAAGCTGATGATATCCTGAATGCTCAGAGGAAGGTAACATTTAGTTTGAGAGTTTAGGGAGGAAAATCTTATTTGTTGTGTGCTATGATTGATTTTGATATTGATACAGTTTTTAAAATGTTACCTATCTACATTATATATTAAAACTGCTTTAAACACATACATGCATGTATACTTATATGTGTGTATGTATGTATTGTATACATATGTATATGTTATGTGCATACATATGTATATATATACACACACACACACGTGTATATATAGAGAGAGTCAGACAGAGACACTCTTTTCCATTTGGCTCTATGCTAGGTATTTTGGAAGGTGTAAGAAGACTTGCCTTGGCTTCAGGAAAACCTCAGGGTGCATGGGAAAGCTTGGCACACTCACACAATTTTTAATGCAGTAGGAAAAATCAAGTAGAAAAATGTGTGGCTGGAAGGTTCCTGAGAGGTCAACTCGTCCTTCAAACCGACTTTCATGGGACAAAGAAGCCAACGCCCAGAAAGAGAAACTGAGGGGAAAATACCCATAAGAACATCAGGCTCTCCAAAAGAAACTCCTCTTCTTTCGTCACTAACCATGGCAATGTTAGGTAGGGTTTAAGGACTCTAGTTTTGTAAGCAGGACGCCACCTTTGAACACTGGCGGATTGTGCCATTTGCAAACTTTTGTATGTAAACATGGCCACCCTGTGAAATCTCTATGAACCTCCATTCTCTTGTCTTTACTTTCAAGTTTTCTGTAATGATTAATCAGTTAATATCCATAAAGCCTTTAGATGTTGGCACATAACACCTGCTCAATTAATGTTAGCTATTGCTCTTACTATTATCATCATTATTGTTGTTACAGCTCTTTGTGACCTTGGCCATATATTAAATACTCTGATTAAGATAGAAATGATTCCATAAATGGCTCATTGATATTACCTAGTCTGTGAAGTTCTCCTGGGCTTCCTCCCACATAATACTTTGTAAAGACCTTTGTTATAGGGTCAATGGTGTTTTTACACACCTGCAGCTTCATCAGATTATGTGCTCCTTAGAGTAAGGACTGTAATCTCTTCTCTGATTACTCTGGCATTAACCAGGGGCCTAACAAATGTTCTGAAATAGGTTTGTGAATGGACTCTGACACTGTGATGGTGTTAGGATTGGCCCAATGGTGTGCTGGGACAAAACATAAAAATAAAAAAGGAGCGCATGATAGCTGCAATATAGGGCTCATTTGTGAACTTCCAAACTGCACATTACATATCATCATCATCACCAACATCACCATCATTATCAACACCATCATCATCATCATCGTCATTGTTGTTGTCGTCACTGCTAGGATTTATTGAGAGCTTCGTAGATGGAAATACTAGACTCACATTATCATTATTAATTCATCACAACTTGGGTGTGAGGAATCATTATTCCCCCACTACAAATAAGAAAGCATAGTACCAGAGAGCTATCCGAGCTAGAATTAAAACCTATGAATTGTTTTCATTTCAAAATTGAGGTTCTCCACTATTATGCCATGTTGCCTCTAATCTATCTGTCCACTCAGTTATTCAGTCATTCATTTGTTCAACACGTCATAAACACTTCGTACGTGGCAGGCTGTCTTGCACACAAGTGAGTGGTTTTCAAACAGACAGTATGAGATCTCCCCTGGTGGGCTTTGCCCAGGTACACATTTTTCACCCACAGTCCTTACCCCTGCCTCTATCCATCCCATTCCCTATGTTCTCATTTTCCCATTTATGAATGGGAAAAAAAAGAAACCCAATAGCCCTGTTAATTCTCTTAGTGACAGAGCCAAGTTTTCTTGGCTCTGAAGGACTTGCCCTCCTGACTCAATGCACCATGTACCAAAGGTAATTAGGGCAACTTATTTAAAACTTACGATCTAATTAGTGGCTTTTAATGGTAGTTAATTACATAGAGAGCAACAAAGCAGTTACATTTCCAACCAAGCTTTCTCCCAGACTGAGACAGGAACAGGTATTTATTTGAAGTCATAAAGGAGAGGGGACACTACAGTTAACATCTAATTACACAGAATTGTCCCTGGTAATTATGAGCAATGTGATTTTATTTATCTGACAATTACAGGGGCTTTGCAAAATCTTTGACCTGGGAGATTTGGAAAGGGGTCAGAGAAGGAATTAAATACTACATGGTATCCAGGCATATTTTAAAAATTACCCAGTTGACTGGAAGTTGGAATGGCCAGGTAAGAAAAAAGGGAGGAATGCTCTTACTTCTATTGGAGAGGTAATACAAGATACACTGAAATGTGGAATATAAATAATGTAAGACTGAATTAATTAATGACAATTCTAATTCAAATACCAACTTCACCACTTGCTAACTTGGCAGAAAACTAATCACTCAGAGCCTCAGTTTTCTTTTTTTTTTTTTTTTTTTTTTTTTTTTTTTAGAGGGAGAGAGAACACTAGTGGGGGTAGGGGCAGAGGAAGAAGGAGAGAGAAAATCCCAAGCAGGCCCCACACTAAGTGTGGAGCCCAATATGGGGCTTGACCCCACAACTCTGAGGTCATGACCTGAGCTGAAACCAAGAATTGGCCGCTTAACCAACTGAGCCACCCAGGCACCCCAAGCCTCAGGTTACTAAAAATAATATTTGCTTTGCATATCTGTTGGAGACAAGAACTCATTTGTCCCTCAAATGTTTGCTACATGAGTGATTACACTGGTCCCAGAGTTAGAGAAAAATAAGACATTCTGTTTCCCCTCAGGAGTCTTCAAGTTTAGTAACAGAAATATGGAAATAAATAACATTAATAGCCCACTCAAAGTTCTGGAGTTAATATTCTGAGATCATGTGAAAGTTATTTAATATTATAATGTATTATTATAATGCTATTATAATCATTATGATGATTGTTGTAGAATTATACCATTATTAAAATTCAATTTAATAAACATTCATTGAGAATTTAATATATGCTGGATACTCCAGTTACCTGCCTGCCTGTGGAAGGCGATGCCTCCATGAAGACTTAGGTAGTATAAAGTAGAATCTCAGCCAAATTGTGAAGTGTGTTCTGGTAATTTCAACCTCTGTGCCTTATGTACAAGTTTTCTCACTTCCTAGGATATCCTTTCTAAAGCAGCCAGTGCTCTTCTTCACAGAGGATGGGTTTTGAAGTCAGACAGATCTGGATTCAAATTCAGATGCACCCCCTTAGAGTTCTGTAATATTAGGAAATTCAATTTCCTCACCTGTAAAATGTCAGCGATGCAGTGTCACTTCTTGGAAGGACCAAATGCCTCCAACTGATTCCATATCCATTCAACACTGTCTTAATTAAGGTTTTCCAATCTAGTTATCCTTAATAAAATATCAACTTCCATGATTATTGTAAATTCTAGGCCTGGAAGCAATACAGTTAATGAGAAAATAATTTCTGGGCTCAACCTGGATATGCTCTGTTGACAAAAGTGACCTCTTTTACAGCTTGACCTCCTTAGGTTGGGAATATACCATTATATCACTGACATACATGTTTGGCTCTTCTCTGTGGCACTGTCAGATTTTATTGGACTGCAATATTGAATTTTGGTTTTTTGATAAATGCAGTTAGTGTATGGAAAGAGCACAAAATAGGGGAATGGTTCCAAATTGAGATTCATGTGATTTGGGTTCCTACCCCAAATTGGTCATAATGTGTGAGCCAATAGATGTGTCATTGTTCCACGTTTCTATTTCTGCATTTCTAGAATGAAGTACTGGTGGGAAGACAGGGGGACTCCATGGTCCCTTTCATAATTAATAACTGATGGTTCTAAAAAAAAAAATTCATTTCCGCTTCCTTCACCCACCCCCACTCCCTTTCCAGAGAACTTGAAAATAGAGTTCTTCTTGCCACCCCAACCCTCAGAATAGTACACATCCTAAAAAGTTTTCTTGGAGAAAATATTGTATGTTAGAGGTGTTTTGCAGGAGGGGTATAAGCAATGAAGGTATACAATATTTCTTCTAAGTTTTAAATTTTATATTATTTTTACCTCATCAGTGAGATAATAAGACCAAGAAACATGCCACAAAGTTCCTCGATATCCTTCTTAGTGCGTTAGAGTTGTTGGCACATAATCTGTAGCAGTGAAATTGTGCCTTCAACTCACTATTAAATGTGGATACTAATAAGGAAGGGGCATAAAAGGCCCCTGTGACTATAAGGAATAAAGGGTTAAATGTGCGCACAGAAAATTTTGTTTTCTATTACTTTGTAATAATAGACCTCTGTAACCTGGATTTCTATAATTTCTTTTTACCTCTAAAATGTAAACTCATGACCAGGAGAAAACAAACAAACAAACAAACAAACAAACCCAGAAGCTGGCAAATGACTGTTCATTATTAAGTCTATGGGTAGGCGGGCGGCATGGTGGAAATGGGCATGCGTGCTGGCTCTAGGCCCAGCTCAGCCACTAAATCACTGAGGGATCTCCAGCAAGTCACTTAACCCCTGACTTGAGGAACTGGCCATGCCCTCACAGGGTGCTGGCCCAATGAGAACTTCAATTTATGTTCCCAGGCAAAGCCTCCTCCTCTTAAGAGGAATTCAAAGTGTTCATTCCAGATACCAGCTGTTCTTCATTTCTCCCTCCTTCTGCTCCTTCCCTGTCCCCATCCATTGATCTGTTTATTCAAAACATATTTATCATATATCATTCATGCGTTAGTCATTTTTCTAGACACCAGGGCCTTCACTGAATTAAAGTAGACAAAAATCCATGTTCTTAATGTATGTTATAGTCAGGTGGGGAAAGACAAAAAATGATCAAAATGTATGTTTTAGAACGCAACAGGCGTTAAGGGGAAAACTTAAGCAGGAAAAGGGGGATCAGGAGCATCCGGAACATAGCAATTCTAAACAAAATGGTCTGAGAAGGCCTCACTGGGGTGAATGAAGAACCCACAGAGGTGTGTGAGAGATGGGTAATTTAGGGGAAGAGCATTCCAGGTAAAGATGAGCGCAGGTGTAAGCCGTGAGATGTGTCTGGTGTGCTTGAGGGACAGCGAGCATGGCAGACCTGTTGTCTGAACAATGTGAGCGAGGGGAGAGAAGTTGCAGATGAGGTCAGAAGAGGAATCAGCAGCCAGACTATCCATGGCTTTGTAGGCAGTCAGCTTCTTGGAGCAGAAAAGGAAGCCAGTGGAAGGCTTTGGGAAGGGGTGTCGCATGATCTGATTTTTATTTTAATAGGATCATTCTGGCTGCTGTGAAAAAGGGCAGAGACACGGGTGGCTATTACAATATTTTGTCCTTATTCAGACTCGCTGTGTTGAGGACACAGACCAGGGTGGTTGCTGTGAAGGTGAGATGGTCAGATTTTAAATAAACTGTGAAGATTTTACTTTTACCTGATGTTAACTACAGAACTTGACTTCCTTCAGAGTCACTCAGCTCTGCTACAACAACTAAGTATTCAAGGTATGAAAATAACAGGAAATTCCCTTTCCCTTAGGCAAGATCAACCTTCAGATTATGGCTTTGAGCCTTCCAGCAGAACTGCTGTGTTTTCGGGATGCCTGGGTGGCTCAGTCTGTTAAGTGTCTGCCTTCGGCTTGAGTCATGATCCCAGGGTCCTGGGATGGAGTCTGGAATCGGGGTCCTTGCTCAGCGGGGAGTCTGCTTCTCCTTCTGCTTGTGTTTTCTCTCTCGTTCTCTCTGACAAATGGGTAAATAAAGTCATTGAAAAAAAGAACCGCTATGTTTTCTTTCATTCAACAGCTATATTTTTAATAACCTACCATAGTTCAGACATGAGAATCAGAGTTATGGCTAATGTTAAGAAACTTACAAAGTGATTATAATGAAATATTATATGTGAACTGCTATCTAACCTTAACTGCTTGGGACCCAGGTGATGTTGTTTTTTTCCTCACCACTCAGTAAAGCATTATGTCTGCAGAGTTACTGTCACCTGAAGCCATGCAGAGCCCTAATTTATATGATCCCGGAAGCAGCTTCACCTTCTATCATCTTGACTGTTGCCCCAGCTTCCTTGTTCCCTGAAAGCTCTTCTCTCATATCCAAACCTCATTTTACTCAATGAGGACATCCACTCAGAAACTGCATGGGGATGAATCAGAACCAATTCTGCAATGAAATTCCAGGGATATGAGATATAGAACCCCAGGGTTTTATGGTTTATCCGTACTAGAGGTACTTGAGGATAACCTTAAGTTCACCCAGTATTTGTGCCATTCTGTACTCTTTGTTATAAAGTGATGGGGACTGATTAACAAATACACACTAAGGTGTGGGTAGTATTGGAGCATTCCTGGTATATTTAAACTTCAAAGATGTCTATAACATCAGTGTTAAATCCAGAGGAATAATTCCAAAATCTCAGAACGTTAGGTGTCCTGGGATAGATTCTTTGGAGTAAGTGTATTGCAGGGACTCCCCTGATAAGGTTGTCTTGGGGATAGGAAGCAAGCTTGAACCATCTAGAACATCCCTTCCAGTTTCTAGAAAAACAAGAAGCAGAGGATATCCTGACCACAGTCACAGGAGTAATAAGTGTAAGAATCGGCATCTGACTCAGCTCTACTAATCTCAAAATATCCTTTCCTTGTCACGTGGTGCTGACATAGTCCAGTTGAGGATGGAACATAACAAAAGCATAGTCTATCAGATTTCCTCAATATCCTTTAGGGATGTCTTAGAGTAATGTGTTTGGCAAACATAACCAGGCATTTGTAGGTCATTCAGCTTATACCTACAAGTCATAATGGATTCTTCCTTCTACTTATTGTCAAAAACTCCAGCACTGCCTTACTTATTCACATCCAAGGACCAACTATCTGTTGGTCTCCTGCTTTCTCACCAGCATTTCTCCCCCTTGAATGTGGAATATCACTACCCTAAAACAAACCATGCTGGTAGCAATTCTACTACATTGCTTATCACGTTTCTGTTCCGTTTGTGCACTGAGTCATGGGAGGGAGTTATAAAGGCAGCATGTCAGGACAGGATGAGACCATTAAAGCCATCAATCATACCCTGCAAATGTCAATGCTAACTCCTAATGTGTTCAAATGATTTTCCCCGTGGTAAAATCTGAACTAAACCAAGGGATTCCTACTTTCACCTGTGAGGGAGTAACTGCTATAGGATATTCCCTCCTACTCTAAACTACCAGAAAACTGGATATAATATATGAAGCAGTTTTTTTTTTTTTTTCAGATATTGGACCAACAAGCTGTATAGATTATGACACCTGACAAACCAACAATGGGTGATCTATGATCATCAAGAATTGCTACCTAAAGGAAATTTTCAGGCCAATATGTAGACTAAGTCTAGTGGATTCACTGAGTAGAGGGGGCAGAAGTTCAGGGAGATGGAGATAACTAGAATTTTCAGGGGAGAATTTTAAGAGGAGAGAGCTAAGCAAAGCAAAACTCCAAAAATCCACAGAGAAGACTCTTGGAATCTGGGCTGAATATTGATCTGCTCATGTGCAGGATGAAATTTCATAAAGCCATATGACAAGAGCAACTGCCAAAAAAAAAAAAAAAAAAAAAAAAGAACCTGAGAGCTGCAAGCTTAAAAATTATCTAAGCTCATACAAGGCTAGGGATCATTTAATATCTCACCAGCTTAAAAAGGAGAGACTTTAGTGAATACAAAAGTCATTCAGTAAAGGACCCCAATAAGACCCCTGGCTCTGAAGTAAAGGCTACTCTAGATTTGGAGGAAAAAAAATTTAAGTGGGCTTCAAAATTATTGAGTTGATCCACAAATAAACTTCTGGACCAAACTATGTTCAACATTCTTTAAGAGAAACAACAGAATTCAGCCCTTGGCAATGTAAAATTCCAAATGTTTGGCAGAAAATCAAAACTTAGATACAAAAATAAGTAGGAAAAAGTG
Source organism: Phoca vitulina (assembly GCF_004348235.1). Taxonomy (NCBI): domain Eukaryota; kingdom Metazoa; phylum Chordata; class Mammalia; order Carnivora; family Phocidae; genus Phoca; species Phoca vitulina. Next base: position 17,902,810 of record NW_022589724.1, on the reverse strand, counting down.
ACATATAGCCAGAAGAAAATGGTCGACAATAATAACAAAAGACTCAAAGTGGCAAGAGATGATGAAAACAAAAGACAAAAATTCTTACTTAACTAGTATAAATTTTATAAATGTGCTCAAGGAATTAAAAGAATATATAGAGAATCATTACCTGACATGAAATATTCATCAATTTGGCTTAATACCATAAGACAAATTAGTGAATTAAAAGATACAGCAAGAAAAACTATCTAAACCAAAGAGCAAAGAGCTTGAAAAAAAAAAATAAAATAAAACAGAGCATCAGTAACCCATAAAATAATAACAAGCAAAGTAATTAAAATTCAGTAAGGAGAAGGAAAGAGTAAGGAGAAGAAAACTATGGAAGGAATAACTAGTTAATTTTTTAAAAATTTGGTGAAAATAATAAATACAGAGATCCAGAAATCTCAACAAACATCTCGAAGGAGAAAAACAAAGAGAACCACACCAAAGCATATCATATTAAAACTGTTGAAAACCAGTGAAGAGAAAAATATTTAAAACAACAAAGGCAAAAGAACACATTACTTATAGAACAAAAGTGAGAAAGACTGCCAACATTACGAAGGCAGAGGACAGCACAATGGTATCTTTAAAGCCCTGAAAGAAAACAAAAGTTCACCCAGAATTCTGTACATTATGGAAAACAAAGACTTCTTTTAGCAGAAGCTGAGAAAATTTGCCACCTACAAACACGCTCCAAAAGAATTGTTAAAGGTAGTTCCTTACACAGAAGAGAAAGGTATCAGATAGGAAATTGGACCAATAAAATGAAGTGAATAGAACAGAAATGGTAAATAACAAAGATATTTAGTGTTAACTTAAATACAATTAACTTTAAAGCAAAAATAATAGGGTGCCTGGGTGGCTCAGTTGGGTAAGTGACTGCCTTTGGCTCAGGTCATGATCCCAGGGTCCTGGGATCAAGTCCCACATTGGGCTCGGGAGCCTGCTTCTCCCTCTGCCTGCCACTCCCCCTGCTTGTGCTCTCTCTCTCTGTCAAATAAATAAATAAAATCTTTAAAAAAAAAAAAAAAGCAAAAATAATAATGTAGTATGAGGTTTAGAACATACATAAACTGTGTTCTCACCACTTCTCTGCAACATTTTGTCAGTGGTTAACCACTGCAGTAAAAAAAGAAAAACATTTTTAAAACTACCAGAACTAGGGGCGCCTAGGTGGCTCAGTTGGATAAGTGACTGCCTTCAGCTCAGGTCATGATCCCAGTGTCCTGGGATTGAGCCCTGCATCGGGCTCCGTGCTCAGCAGGGAGCCTGCTTCTCCCTCTCCCTCTGCCTGCTTATCTGCCTACTTGCGATCTCTCTCTCTCTGTCAAATAAATAAATAAAATCTTAAAAAACAAAACAAAACTACCAGAACTAGGGCACCTGGTGGCTCAGGCAGTTAAGCGTCCAACTCTTGGTTTCAGCTTAAGTCACGATCTCAGGGTCAAGGGATTGAGCCCCATGTTGGACTTCATGCTCAGTGCAGAGTCTGCTTGAGATTCTCTCTCCCTCCCCTTCTCCCCTTTTGTCCCTCCCTCCACTCAATTGCACACTCCGTGCTCACTCTCTCTAAAATAAATAAATAAAATCTTTTTAAAAAATCTACTAGAATTAAAGGATTTTAGCAAACAACAGGATACAAAATCAGCATCTAACCCCAAAAGTATTTCTATATACCAGTAAAAAAAAAAAATGAAATTGAAAAATATACCATATTGCAGTACCATATAAAATTTTTTAAAAATTGGGATCCATTTAATTAAACATGTATATATAAGACCCATACAATAAAAATGATAAAGGATTTCTGAGAGAATCTAAAGAGGACTTAAATAAATGGAGAGATATACAGTATTAATGGGTTGGAACACAATATTGTTGAGATATTAACAATCTCAAATTTATCTTTTGTCTTCATGCAAACTTGATTAAAATCTCAGCAGGCTTTTTTGTAGAAACTGACAAAACAATTTTAAAATTTATGTTGGAAATTAAAGACAAAGATAGGTAAAATCATCCTGAAAATTAAAAACAAAATTTCAAAACTTAACACTACCTGATTTCAAGACTTATCCTTAAATTACGGTAAGTAAAATGGTATGACAAGTCCACAAGACCAGATATAGAGATTGGAACAAAACAGAGACACACACATATGTGGTTAAGCGATTTTCAGAAAATTGCCAAAGCATTTAGGTAAAGAAAATATATTATTGTATGTATGCTTAAACTACTGGATATTCATATAGAAAAAAAAAAAATCTTAGACCCTTACCTCACACCATCTATCACAAACGAAACAAAACAAAACCTTGAAGGGGATCATAGATCTAAATAAAAAAGTTAAAATTATACACTGCTGGAAGAAAACATTTCCAAACTTATAGTAGTAAAATAGTTCCATAGATAAAACAAAAATATGCAAACCATAAAAACATTGATCAATCAGACTTTATCAAAATTTAAAATGTATCTCCTTCAAAAGACATCATTAAGAAGATAAAAAAGTGGTACATACACACAAAGGACTACTATCCAAAATATATGTAGAACTCTTACATTTTATAATATAAAACATGACCCAGTAAAAACTAAAAACCGAATTTGAACATACTCTTCACAAAAGTAAATATACAAATTACCAAGAGCATATGAAAAGATTTTTAATATTATCAGTCATCATGGAAATGCACATTGAAAAACATAATGAGACACCACCAGATACTCACTAAAATGGCTAAATTATAAAACACTGACAGTACCAAATTTTCTTAAGGATGGGGAGAAACTGGAGGTTTCACATGTTGCTAACAGGAACACAAAATGGTACATCCATTTTGGAAAACAACAATTTCTTATATAGCTAAACACCTACACAGACATAACCCAGCAACTTCTAGGTATTTACCTGAAAAAAAAAAAATAAAATATATGTCTTCACAAAACTTTTATGCAAATGTCCACAACATCTTTATTTCTAATAGCCTCATAGTGGAAATAATCCAAAGATCCACCAACAGATAAACACAGATTTTAGCACATATACACAAATTTTAGCATATTCTTCTCATAAAATACCACTCAGCAGAACACATTTGAGATTACACCCCATTGTTGTGTGCTCATTGATTTTTGCTGCTACGTGAAAAAAGCCTGACACAAAAGAGTATGTACTATAGGATCTATTCCAGAAAAGGCAAAACTCTCCTGACAGAAAGCAGATCAGATATGCTACAACTGAGAGAGGACACAAGGGACATTTTGGGGATGATGGAAATGTTTCATGTCATGGTTATGCTGGAGGTTACAGGAATGCATACATTTGTCAAAATTCATAGAATTGTGACTTTAAAACAGGCACATTTTGTTGTATGTAAAATAGGCTTCAATGAAGTTGAATGAACGACATCTGAACGAGATCGTGCTCGTGCCCCCTTTACAATCTATCTCCTGTTTCCCCTCTAACCCCATCCTCTGCTCTTCTCCAGACTCAAGTTCTGGCTATACCAACTTAAATTTCTTACACATGCCAGGAAGACTCTTGCCTTAAGGACTTTTTACTTGCCATTTCCTTTGCCAGAGGTATGTGGCTCTCTAATTACTTCCTTTAGACCTTTATTCAAATGTTATCTTGTGACTGAGGTCTTCCTCAAAAACCGTACTGAAAATGTCCAATTCCCTCAACTCAAAATATCCTAGCCCCTTTGTCCACTTAAATTTTCTTCATAGCCCTTATTGTATAACCTGCTAAATATTCTACTTATTCAGTTACTTATCTATCCACCCCACCAAAACTTAAGCTCCATGAGAGCAGAGATTATTAGTTTTGCTCACTACTGTCATCCCAGTTGCTAGAATCATGATTAACACAAAAGTACTCAGTCTTTTTTCTCCATTCTGTTATTATTTAACCATTTTTTACTACCTTCACATTTTCTTCTGGCATAAGATTTTATAATCCATATGAAAGAAAATTACAATGTCACTCACTGTAGAATGTTCTAGTGCTACCTCCAAGAGGCTAGTTTTAGAACTAAGGATAAAGTGGTGGGGATGTGAGGTGGTGGTGGTGGTAACATTTACTGGTATTATGTCAAAAAACTTAAAAATAATTCAGTATTTTATGATACCACAGAAATCCTTGTTCTTTTTTTTAAAAAGATTTTACTTATTTATTTGAGAGAGAGGGAGAGTGAGAGAGTACAAGCGGGGGGGGGGGGGTGCAGAGGGAGAGGAAGAAGCAGACTCCCCGCTGAGTAGGGAGCTTGACATGGGACTTGATCCCAGGGTCCTGGGATCATGACCTGAACCAAAGGTAGAGTCTTAACTGAGCCACCCAGGAGCCCTATAATAAAGTTCTTAAAGGAAATATCTCTGGATAAAATATTTTCAAATGGTAAGCAATGTAACACTTTATTTTTAGCTGGAGCTCTGACTACAAACATTCCAATAAGCAGAACTTAAACATATGGAACACTGTTTTCAGGTCAAAGCTTACTATTCCTCTATTTTGCCCTCCAAATTCAATCTCAGGTGTTTTATCTTACCAGTATGATTCCAAGCCTTGCAAAGATGGGGAGGGGTGCAGCAACAGAAAGAAAATGAACATTTTTGGATATTTTAATGACAGAGTCTTCATGCCCACTAGCCAGCATGGCCCAATCAATGACCTAAAGTCTGATTAATTATATTGCTATTTCTTCTCCTTAGGAAGAGCACAGACAGGGTGAAAATAAAGAATCAAAGATGAAAATAAAGAACCTGAGTGTCTCCCTTCCTCATAGGACTCTAGCTATAGTGACAAATAAAATAATTTCTCCTTGTAAGTGATTTTCTCAGAAGTTCCTACAGGTCCTCAGTCACTCAAAAAGCTGTATCCTAAAACTGGTAGTAGCCAATTAGCCAACACTCTAGAGATGGATGAAATGACCTTAATGTCATCAAGATGGGTGGCCATCTCTACATGATTGGGTGTTGCTGTGGACTGATTTGCTGCCATTTTTATGGCTCAGTACCACAAAGCAATTAACAGTGAATGAGTGAGCTTTCCCAACCTTTACTAGAAATGGTGGCTGTTTATCATTGTGTCAGAATCCTGGCAGATTCAAGAAATCTAAATTTAACAGGTGACTGCTTCCTCCATGGCTGATTGCAGTCAATGGATCTTCAGGGTACCAACTCCCATTCTGGTGATCCGGACCAATAGAACAAGCTGCTGAAAAGAAAAGGTATGGATGAGGCCCAGTTTAGAATCCATCATGCACATAAGTGCTACACAAGTCTTGTTCTCCTGCATAATGACTTTTTCAACTGATTTCAGCAGATTTTGACAACTGGTTCCAATTTAAGCTGTGGTGGCAGAAAAACAGGTAGATGGGGAGATACAGATGTAGATGTAGGTGTCAATATAAATATATTCAGTCATTAACCTATTTTTATATCATTTGATGGTTATGCTCTGGACTACTTAAAAAGAGCTTTACTTTTTTTAATTGCTTGAGGTCGAAATTAGACCAGTGAAGGCATGTCAGATAATATTTAAAATCCCAGTCTCTCTAAATTGGTCAGCATGGTCTTAGGTATACAATCATCCTCAAAAAATAACTATTTTCTCTCACTGCTGTGCTCATGGTGTAACAGATGGAACCTGGCACTGATACTTATCTATAGTCAAATGGTGAAGACTGATGATTGGGGTTAATTTTCAGTTGATGTAGGAGGGGATAATTCCCAGAAAATCTGAATAGCCTACCATTTCTCACAGAGACAAGAATGAGAAAAAGCCAACACATCCCTGTACTAGAAGTCTAATTTTGTTCTCATAATAAACCTACATAAGAGGTATTATTCTCCCCATTTAAAACATGAGAAAGGGGTGCCTGGGTGGCTCAGTCAGTTAAACATCTGCCTTCGGCCCAGGTCATGATCTCAGGGTCCTAGGATCAAGCCCCTCATTGGGCTCCCGGATCAGCAGGCAGTCTGCTTCTCCCTCTGCCTCTGCCCCACCCCCACTCGTGCTCTCTCCCTCTCAAATAAATAAAATCTTAAAAAAAAAAAGAATATAGTCAAGAATACGAAAAATGTGGTATATCCATACAATGGAGTAGTATTTAGGTGCTCACAAGAAACAAGGTACTCATACGCGCTACAACATGAATGAACCTTGAAAACATTATGCTATGTGACAGAAACCAGAAAGGAAAGGACACATACTATAGATCTAATGAAATATCCAGAATAGGCAAATTCATAGAGACAGAAAGTAGATTCATGATGGCCAGGGGCGAAAGGGAGGAGGAGTAAAGGAGTGTCTGCTTATAGGTATGAGATTTCTTTTAGGGGTAGTTAATGAAATGTTCTGGAATTACATAGCAATGATGATTTACCACCTGTGACCATACTAAAAAACGCTGAATCACTTTAGAATAGCAAACTTTTTGGAACATGAATTATATATATATATACATTTTTTTTTTTTTTTAAAGATTTTATTTATTTATTTGACAGAGACACAGTGAGAGAGGGAACACAAGCAGGGGGAGTGGGAGAGGGAGGAGCAGGCTTCCCGCGGAGCAGGGAGCCCGACGCGGGGCTCGATCCCAAGACCTCTGGGATCATTACCTGAGCCGAAGGCAGATGCTTAACGACTGAGCCACCCAGGCGCCCCGGAACATGAATTATATATTGCTCTAAGAAAAAAGAATATAGGGGCACCTGGTCGGTCAGTCAGAAGAGCTTGCAACTCTTGATCTCAGGGTCATGAGTTTGGGCCCCATACTGGGTGTAGAGATTACTTAAAAATAAATAAACCTAAAAAATTAAAAAAGAAAAAGAAAAAAGAACATAGTGAATACAGAGGGGAAAAAAAGAAACAAAAATAAAAATTACCATTTATTAAATATACACACCAGGAACTGTGAAAAGCTTTAAATATATGATTTCATCTAATTCTCATGACAATTCTAAGCATGTGTTATTATTATTATTACCCTCATTTTTTTTAAAGATTTTATTTATTTATTTGACAGAGAGAGGAAAGAGAGAGAAAGAGAATGAGCACAAGCAGGGAGAGTGGCAGGCAGAGGAAGAAGCAGGCTCCCCGCCAAGCAAGGAGCCCAACAGGGTCTCTATCTCAGGGCCCTGGGATCATGACCCGAGCCAAAGGAAGACGCTTAACTGACTGAGCCACCCAGGTGCCCCTATTATTACCCTCATTTTACAGATAAACAAAACAAGGCTTGGAGGGTTTAAAGGACTTGACCAATGTAATTTGGTAAGTGGTTGTGGCAGAGAATGAGGCCAGTTCTGCCTGACTCCACCCTCTGCCTTCCCTTGCTGGCCTGCAGATGAGTTTTAAGAAAAATAAAGGCCAAAGTAGATGATCCTGATAAACATTTAATGTCCTCTGCTTTCACAGCTCCCTTATGGCTAGAGATTGAATGTCTCACACCTGGGCAGCACTCCGCAGGCAGAGCTGGAAGGGACTGCAGACATGCTCACCAGCAGAGTGAGAGAGGAAGAGCCAGGGGCGAGGGTGCTGTACCATGCTAGGGGTGGCGTCACCAAGCGCAGCACCTCCCCTGTGCCTCAGACAGGCTTAACTTTGTGGGTGTTCCTCAACATGCCAAGGCTTGCTGGCACGCCTTCAGCTTCTCTGGGTGGAAATGCTCAGCAATGCTATAAATTCAAGTTTTATTAAGAAGAAGAATAATAATAACAAAAGTTTACAATTTTTTGAGAATTTATTACGTACTAGTAATTGTGTTTTGACCTTTCCGTAGACTAACCATAACAACTCTGTAGAGGAAGTACTTTCTTTAACACACTTTATATGTAATAATATTGATTATGAGGCTAATGGCTATTAAGCACTTAATGTATCATTGGAAACAATACAGTATATATGTCTTACATATATCATCTAACTTCAATGGTTCAGTGAAGTTTAGAAAACTGAGCCCAGTTAAAAATATGTCCAAATATACACAACTAATAGGAGTTAAAGCTGAGATTTATTTTTTTATTAAAATATAATGTATTATGGTTTCAGGGGTATAGGTCTGTGATTCATCAGTCTTATACAATTCACAGCGCTCACCATAGCACATACCCTCCCCAGTGTCCATCACCCAGCCACCCCATCCCTCCTACCCCCCACCACTCCAGCAACCCTCAGTTTGTTTCCTGGGATTAGGAGTCTCTTATGGTTTGTCTCCCTCTCTGGTTTCGTTTTGTTTCATTTTTCCCTCCCTTCCCCTATGATCCTCTATCTTGTTTCTCAATTCCTCATAACAGTGAGATTATATGATAATTGTCTTTCTCTGATTGACTTATTTCACTTAGCATAATACCCTCTAGTTCCATCCACGTCATTGCAAATGGCAAGATTTCATTTTTTTGATGGCTGCATAATATTCCATTGTATGTATATGTGTATATATATATATATATATATATATATATATATATATATCACATCTTCTTTATCCATTCATCTGTCGATGGACATCTGGGCTCTTTCCATAGTTTGGCTATTGTGGACATTGCTGCTACAAACATTGGGGTGTAGGTGCCCCTTTGAATCACTACATTTGTATCTTTGGGGTAAATACCCAGTAGTACAATTGCTGGGTCGTAGGGTAGCTCTATTTCCAACATTTTGAGGAACCTCCATACTATTTTCCAGAGTGGCTGCACCAGTAAAGCTGAGATTTAAAAGCCAGTTTGAATTTTCATAATTAAACCAACATGTAGAAAAAATAAAACCAATTCCACGATCAGAAAATTGAACATAACTAGCACCTCAGTTATTTTTGAACTTTACATAAATGGTTACTATACATAAGCTATCCCTTATATCTGGCTTTTTTCCTCTGTGTTAATTAATTAATTAATAATAATAATAATAATTATTATTATTATTTTAGAGATTCTTCCCTGTTGCATTTAGCACTACTTTGTTCATTGCCCCATAATATCCTATTATGTGAATACATCATACTTTATCCATTCTACTGCTGTTGGGTATTTTTGATGCATTGAGGTTTAAAATATTTCTGCTGCTATAAATATTATTTTATGTGTCTTTTGGGAGTACATAAATGTATATGGATTCATTGGACATAAATATATGGAATCACTGGCTCTGAATAATCTTGAGTACTGAATCTTTTGGTATAGTTGGAAGATGAAATGGTGGCAAAGCCCACTGGATTTGATGTCTGATGCCTACTAAGTTATGGGAACACTCAAGGACCAAACTTTCCAAGTAAAAAGAAAAAAAAAAATCCTTAATGGTGAAATGTCAGACACTAGGACGACCTGAGGAAGGTATATGTGGTCCTGCATTTTATTGCTCAAATCATATTCTATGGAGTTCAGCTACCTTCTGTCTGTTGAAAAGTCCAACTGGGAGAAGCAGCAGAGGGAAGAATGGATAGAAAGTGCTACTGGATACAAATTAAAGAACAACTGAATGTGGGGAGTAGAGATACATTGATAGAAAAAACCCCTGAAATTACAGAATTGTCAAGATTAAAATGTGCCTTAGAAAATATCTATTTTTATAGATTCTTAATTGATCCAATAGATTCTTATCTGATCCCTTCAAAATTTGTCTGAGAAAAGCATTTACAAACAACTGACATTTCCATTTCTGTATGCAATAATCTCATACAATGAGAATCTATCATCTATTTTCAACTCCATCTACACCAGCCTGTATTTTTCTGGTTACTTTCCAAAGTGTCACCTTGCTTCTTGGTCCCAGCAGCCAACCCCCAATAAATCAGAGGGAGGCTGTGACCTTCCCAACAGGACCCAAAAGCTTAGCTTCCATTCTCCAATCTGTTATTTCAGACCCAGGACCAGAGTGAGGAAAGCCAATCAAAATGCCTGTTTTTCTAACACTGGCCTGCTTTTGTTAATGCTCGCAAGCTGGGGGCAGTTAGAAGTGCTTCTTAGAAACAGTGAGCTGACATTCACTGGTCTCAGGAAACTGAGAGAGGGCACACTTTAAGATGATGACACAGACAAGTCTCTCTCACTAGTTTATGCTCAAATCCAGAAGGACCCAAAAGGAGATAAAGTCTTGGCAACGGCCAGCTCCTAATCCTAACTCACCTCATTCTTTATTCCTGGTGCCAGGATGAATGCCAGCTGGACATGCCCCAATTACTGCGGTTGATCAAATACAGAGAACTTTTAGGCCAGAGTTTTGTTTTTTCTTTCCCTAGACTGCTGTGGAGTCAGCTGCACTGCCTGTAAATGTGACCTGCAGCCCTTTATGTGCCAGATGTGAACAGATGTGCACTTAGCACGGCTTCTCTACGCCAACCTCCAACTAGTGGAGCAGCTGATTAGAAGAGACAAGACAGAAAGAAAAGCAAATGTGACTGTGAAACTGGCTAACACAGCAATATAGCCTTGCAAGCTAAGCAAAGGTTGAGGATTCAGGGAAAATAGGACCAGGCTTGAATAAGCAAGGTCAAGGGAAAACAAACAAAGATAGAATATAAAGGAGGATTGGAGAAGACTGGTACGCTTTTATTTACTCAATCTTTCTGGTCTTAAGAAGATCCTAGTAAACACAAGCTTTGCAACTTTAGTAATATGCACATGCACACACATACATTTATTCAAGTTCTGAGGCTATCTGGGAGATAGTGAATGTATTACTAAGACTGGATTGTAGGCTACTGGCAGGAGTTTTAAGACTTTAAAGGAGGTAACCTTTATCTCTGAGTGGCCTATGAAGGAGTTAGGGCTTCAGTTTTGGGCGGGTAGGCAAAAGAGAGTCATAGAAGGAGGTGTAACTCTGAAATAATGTAGTTTGACTGACAGTTCAGAAAGAGCTCTCTTTAAGAGTACTGGAAAGGTAGAGAATGTAGGTGGGAAGAGCAGCTAAATACCTCAGGAAAGGACTTAGCCTAAAGCAGTGTGAGACTCTTGACTGAGGCAGGGGAGATGGAGACCCAGGATGGTAGGAGCTAAATAAAAAAAAACTGCAGAGATTAGAGGATGAGGGGTGTGGGTTTTATCTGAGCGGGGAGGACTCAAGTAAGACAGCAGAATTCGTAGTTGGTTTCTGGGGACAGAGGGAGTAGACCTACCTTCAATAATGGCCTCACTCAGTGCCTGGTGCTGTGTTTTTTACCCTCATACCAACCCTATAAACTAGCCAATACGACTTTTTGCTTCTTTGTTTTGTTTTTGTTTCTTAACAGATGTGGCAACTAGACTGATCAAACCCTCCAGTTTTCCCAACACAAAGGGATTCCTGAGACATGAGCTTTCAGTGCTAAAATGGGGGATGCCCTGGGGGCAAATGGGGAAAAGCTGATCACTTTAGCACCTCACCGAAGACTGTTTAGATTGCTTTTCCAAATTTCCATGTCTGAGAGGAACAAAGCTGAGATTCGTTCTGTCTCTACAAAGCCCATACTTTTCTCCCCAAGTCAAAATGATTCTCAAGGTTAAAAATGGCAGTGTTACCCAGAACAGCAATGCAGAATGAAAAGTGCATCGGATTCAGATCAGAGAGGAGATGGGGGTAAAATGTTCTATTTTGGAAAATTGACATTCAAGTTTTCTAAAATAGAGGCTTTCATTATTAACTTTTTTTGGTCTTTTTCTCTCATACCTTCAATGTGCATCAGGCCCTCCTCCCTCATTTTGTTTAAAGGCTCGATGCAGAGTGGTTATTTTTGTGACTGGATAATTATCTATATTTTAAGCTTAGGATCCAGACTCGGAGTAAAGGTGTGATATGCATCTAATGAATAAATATCTGCCTGGTTAATGTGACCTGCTTGTGTCAGGTTGCCTTCCTCATTCTTTCTAAGAAGCAATGACAGGTCAAGTATTACGGTCAGGCTGCAATAGCTGGGTAGATATGGGGTGAAGATGAGACCCTCGGGCAAGGTACTATGAAGGGGATTCAGTGAGGGATTGATCAGGACAGTCTCACCACTTCCCTTGCCTTGAATCTTTGCTCATTTTCTTACGAGGTCGGATAAAGTGTGGCCCCCCACCAGTACTATCAGCCTCATTCGGGAGCTCGTAAAAAATTCAAATTCATGGCTCTAGACCAGACCTACTATATCCGAATCTTTAGGGCGGGTCTCCCAAATCTGTGTTTATAGGAGTTTTCTAGATGAATCTTATCACCACTAAAGATATTTAGCCCTATGGGTCATGAGACAAAATTAAAGATACTGTGCAGGATCTTGTGCACTATAAGGTCTCTGTGGCAGCCACTCAACTCAGCTGTCTTAGCACCAAATTAGCCCTAAACAACATGTAAAAGAGTGTGGTTGTGCTGATTTAAAATAAAACTGCTAATGGGCACTGAGATTTGAATTTCATGTAATTTTCACTTATTACAAAATACTATTCTTCTTTTGATTTATGTCAAAATTTTAAAATGCCAAAGCCATTGCTAGGTCTAATAGCACAAAAAAAATAGGCAGGTGGAATTTGGCCTAGGGTATAGTTTAAGGAATTCTACTTTCAAGAATCTAGATTAGGTGAGGGGAGATGACGACAGACACAATGTGAAACTTCCATTAGTCAATATCAAAATGTCCCAAGAATACTAATAAACTGCCAGACTCGTGTTGCTAAGGAAAATAGGAACTTCATAGCCATAATGTTTCTGAGTTGTCTCTCTTGAGCATTGGGACATTGTAAATACCACACATATCCATTAATAGAGGTTGGTTACATGAAGTACTGTATAACTATCCTGAGTCATTCAAAATGATTGAGGTAGGGACATTAGAACCCTAAAGTGGATATTGTATTATATTAAAAGACTAAAGTTATGTTTACTAATTATAATAATAATATTTTTTAATAATGAGTTGTTTTATAGAAATATATATAGAAATATTGGTTGAGTAAATTATATAAAGTCAGGAATAGAATTTGCTTCAAAATACAGTGGGAAGTGGGGGGTGTAAGTGAAAATAAGTTGATCATGACTTGACAATTGGAAAGTGCATGATGAGCATGTGGGGTTAGGATTGTATTTTTTATACCTCTTACATTTAAAATTGTTTTTAATAAAAATACTTTTATCCAAAAACAATAATGATTGAGGCAGATGTAGATGTGTTGATGTGGAACTACATGCATGCTCTGTTTTTGCTAAAATAAAAGCAGGGTGCAGAATAATATGTAGAAGATGATTTATTTATGTGTCTCCCTAATGGTTCTGCACTATACAGATTCATGACATTTCAGCCTGTGTCTCACAACCCCCCAGCTGTCTTTCTAAAACACAGCTTAGATCTTGCCTTGCCCGTGCTTGAAAAACTCTAAATGGCTCTTCTTTGCTAAGAGAATGAAATCCAAATTCCAAAGCATGGCATTCAAATTCCTTCACAATATGACCATAATGCATCTTCCCAGGTATTCCTCATTCCACTCTCCTTTTCCAATGCATCCTATACTTTATAGTGAATAAATTAAGTGCCTAGAATTTAAAGTCAGGAAGCCATACCATAACCAAATTCTGGACCTGATACTGGCTATGTGACCTTGGATAAATTCTTCTGCTTCTCTGAGCTTCCATAAATTCACTTATAAATGAGAATCATGACAATGTTTATCTCATATGCTGTTGTGGGAAACTAAGTGACATACACTTGGAAAATATTTAGTATTAACTCTGACACTGAGAATAATTCAATAAATGTTAGCTATTACTATTAATAAGTATATTTATCCATTTATTTCCTCTTAATTCAACATATTTATTTAGCTTTCATTAAATGCCAAGCAATATCTTAGGATGATACTATGTTATTCACCATTCTAGTGATGTGTCATGATCTTCCACAATGTCATTCCTTTGCTTGAGTCATTTTAGTTTTATGGATATCCTTTCCACTACTCTGTCTGGTAAATTCATATTTAACTTACTCTCATGACTGAGTTAATGCTGATCTCCCAACTCTACCATTGCCCCAGAATTACTCATAATTCCTTCCTCTGTACTATCTTAACACTGCAGCAACTTCTTTCAAGATACATCTCCAAAGGCTAGTGAAACAAAAGCAAAAATGAACTTTTGGGACTTCATCAAGATAAAAAGCTTCTGCACAGCAAAGGAAACAGTCAACAAAACAAAGAGGCAACCCACAGAATGGGAGAAGATATTTGCAAATGACACTACAGATAAAGGGCTGGTATCCAAGATCTATAAAGAACTTCTCAAACTCAACACCCAAAAAACAAATAATCAAGTCAAAAAATGGGCAGAAGACATGAACAGACACTTCTCTAAAGAAGACATACAAATGGCTAACAGACACAGGAAAAAACGTTCATCATCACTAGCCATCAGGGAAATTCAAATCAAAACCACATAGAGATACCACCTTATACCAGTGAGAATGGCAAAAACTGACAAGGCACAAAAAAAACAAATGCTGGAGAGGTTGTGGAGAAAGGGGAACCCTCTTACACTGTTGATGGGAATCCAAGTGGGAACAGCCACTTTGGAAAACAGTGTGGAGCTTCCTCAAAAAATTAAAAATAGGGCTACCCTATGACCCAGCAATTGCACTACTGGGTATTGACCCCAAAGACACAGATGTAGTGAAAAGAAGGGCCATATGCACTCCAATGTTCATAGCAGCAATGTCCGCAATAGCCGAACTGTGGAAAGAGCCGAGATGCCCTTCAACAGATGAATGGATAAAGAAGATGTGGTCCATATATACAATGGAATATTACTCAGCCATCAGAAAGGATGAATACCCACTTTTACATCAACATGGATGGGACTGGAGGAGATTATGCTAAGTGAAATAAGTCAAGCGGAGAAAGTCAATTATCATATGGTTTCACTTATTTGTGGGACATAAGGACTAGCATGGAGGACGTTAGGAGAAGGAAGGGAAAAATGAAGGGGGGTAAATTGGAAGGAGAGATGAACCATGAGAGACTACGGACTCTGAGAAACAAACTGAGGGTTTTAGAGGGGAGGGGGCGGGGGGGATGGGTTAGCCCGGTGATGGGTATTAAGGAGGGCACGTACTGCATGGAGCACTGCGGGTTGTACGAAAACAATGAATCATGGATCACTGCATTGAAAACTGGTGATGTATTGTATGGTGACTAACATAACATAATAAAATTAAATTAAAAAACAAACAAACAAAAAACACTGCACTCAATCCTTGACCTCACTAGTTGTAAGTAGACTTCTTGACTTTTGTCTACATATTGGTCTTTTTCCATAGACTGTGAGACCCTTTGAAGAAAAATCCATTTTTAATTCACCTTTGTACCTTCAGAGCCTAGAATCTGGCCTGTTTCAGAGGACATTTTAGGAATCCCTTGACGAGGGGCATGTATATCTTTCCTTTAATAGTGGGAAATGAGATATCAAGCAAATGGCTGTCATTATCATCAAATATTAAAACAAAGTATCTGAAATATAACAGAGACCAATCTCTTCATTTTTCTGATAGTTGAAATGAATCTCAGTGAGGTCCATTAGCAATGTTTTATGATGTTCAGCTCATTCATTCATTCATTCATTCATTCAAGAAATACGTACTTTGTTTCTATCACTCCATGCCTGACTGTACTAGAAAGTAAAGCAAGTACAGGATCCTTTCCATGGTACCATATTGTCTCTATGCCTATCGGTATACTTTCACAGAGGATATGTTTGGATATGAAGAAGACACATGGCTGACTGAATGCGGGCAGCATTGCCATAGAATGGGAGGATTAGGTGAGAAGAAATGGTGTCCAAGAAATCATACTTGGCTGAAGTCACATTTTGTTCTGAGGTCAAACATGTACATTAGTTTCTATCTTAGGGATTCCTGTATTCTATTCCCAGTTCCTTCTTGCTAGTAGTGATATTATCTTAACATCCCACTTTCTGCTTTGCTTTTGACAGTGAATGGACTAGACCAGTCAATGGTTCATAACTTTGTTAGGTCACAAGAACAATTTGGGATCTAATGAAAGTTCTGGACTTTCTCGCCAAAAGGGAAAACTGCATACATGCAACACACACACACACACACACACACACACACACACACACACATATGCATGCATAGAGACAGCATTCATGGAATCACTGTTTTCTAACCGAGGGCACATTAAGGACTCCTAGACTTGGGGGTCTCCAAGACACTTCTAACTATATATTTCTACCTTGTTGGTTTTGTTCAAAACATTCTTTCCTGCTATATCTTTCAGCCCTAGGGTGTGATCAAAAACTTCTACTCCAACATGTCACTCTGTCTCCCTCAGGTTAGGTCCATGAGGGAAAGTGCTTGGCAGGCAGATGCACAGCCAGCCATCACAGTCTGGGGGTGGTGGGGAGAGGAGAATGAAACGGGGATTCCAGTCATGGTGCAGTATATGTCTCCTGCCTGCCTTGCTGGGTTTCACTTATTGAATTAGGACAAATTGGAACTTTCATAAACTGAGATATAAATCATTATCTCGAGTTAGCAGATGCAGTCGCACCAGGGTAGAGCACTGTTAATAACTCTGCTGGATTAGGACTGATTGGAACAATTTGAAACTTGTTTCTCTCAGCTTGATCAGCCTCATTGTAACCACGGCAATTATCCCATTTCACTTTCAATGGCTCAGCACAGACATGTTGTTGCTTTATATCCATCCTTCTTAATGAAGCCAGCTCAGACTTTTGTTTGTTAGTCAAAGAGCTAGCCTATGTAAACAATAAATAACTCCACCCCTTGGGGTACAAGGTGGAGGCTTGTAAGGCTGAGATCTCCAATGGGCTAGACAAACACAAATTCATATGTTGGCGATTTCATAGATTTATTTATTAATTTCCCTCTTTCATATTTGAGCAGCTGCTATGTGCCAAACACTGATGTGTTAGTCTGTGGGATATATATAGAATTGGATTAAACTGTATTGTGTAGCACCTGTGTCTTTGCTACTTCTCCTGATGGGGTGTACAATTTTTGAGGGCAGGGAACATCCTTTAACAATGATAATGGCTATATGTATTGGTTGTCTATTATGTTCCAGGAACTACGCTAACCAATCTGCATCCAGGAAGTTTATGGCAAGGGATGTCAAAGAGTTGCAAAGGAGTTTATGAGAGGGAGCTCCATCTTTGTACTGAACTGATTAGTAAAGACATCATAGAGACAGAAGCATATAAGCAGAATCTAAAAGAATAGAGTGAATTTGCTAGGTGAAAGATGAGGAAGGAAATATATTTCACAAAGAGGGAAGGGCATGATCCAAAGACATTCTTCATCACTTTGTTGGAAACCCAGATAAAGTATTGGGTGTTACAGACAGGGTGGAGAACTGCTAAATAAGGACCACTTTTAAAATCTCATAAGCTTGTTACATTCAGTTAGCAATAATAATAATAATTTTTTTTTAAAAAATCTCATAAGCTTGGACTAGTTGTCAATGAAGTATAAATAAAAATTATACATATAATTAATATTTAACATATTAATGACCCTCAAGTGAGGTCCTAGACCTCTACTTTTATTAGTGTCCAATTCAACATAACAAAATTTTTGCTCAGTGCTCTAATAAACACAAAGGCAAATAAGACTCAATTGCTTAATGGGCTTCCTGTTTCAATTGAGGAGATGGAATAGGTTTCAGGTTGGAAATTTATATCAAAATGCAAACAGAGTGGTTAATAAGAAATAGATACATTTAGCAGAGAACTTTTCTTCTCTGCTCCTCACTCCCACACTTTACCTGGTTAATTCCTTCTGATGGGTGTTTCCACAGAGACACAGAAAAGCCACTCCTGTTATATGGCCTCTTTAAAGTCAGGTACTGATTTTGATTTAATATCATAGCATAGTGCCCTTTAAAACACTTTTTACAACCTATAGTATTTTATTTATAGGAATATATATATTTCATAATTCACTTTCCAAAGTAAGAAATAAAATTTCCCTAAAAACGTTGAAGTCCTCATGTGCTTCTGCTAAGTTTCATTTCTTACTCTCATTTTCAATCACACCCTGAGGTAAGCGCTCTCCTGAATTTGGTTTCTAGTATTCTTTGCTATACTTACAAATCCATAGTACGATAACAAAGTATATTAACATCATACCTCCTTTTCCCACTCACCTAAGTAGTTGAGAGGTAGTGATGTGGGCAGGTATAAATTTAGTCCATTTGCTTTTTTACTGCTGCATGGTATTCCATGTGGGCAAAGCTAGTTTCTCATGTAACTTTTTTGTATATTTGCCTCTCCCAGTACAGCCAAAGCTCCACAATAGTTTTAAGGTAGGTGATTTTCCTCTCTGTATTCTCGGTGCCCTGCACAGTACCTGGCAGGGTAGAGGTTGAGGACTATGTGCCAAATGAATGAACATGTCCATGAGGGAACAAGAAATTCATTCCAGGGAGGCTGGGTGGCTCAGTTGTAAAGCGTCTCCCTTCGGCTCAGGTAGTGATCCCAGAGTCCTGGGATCGAGCCCCGCGTCGGGCTCCCTGCTCAGCCGGGAGTCTGCTTCTCCCTCTCCCTCTGCTGCTCCCCCTGCTCGTGCTCATGTTCTCTCTTTCAAATAAATAAATAAAATCTTTAAAAAAAAAAGAAATTCATTCCACGTGGAAACTGTGGGGAGAGAAGACAGCATTCAGCCTTCAACATTCACAATATTTTTTTTTTTTGGTCTTTTGAGAATTGTATATAGGATAAAGCAAACCAGGAAGGAAGGAAATTAAGGGCATATGTGGGGATATAGTGGATAGTGACATATGTAAGACAGACAAACAAAAAATTGAGGTAGATAGAATCTATGGATCTCAGATGGTAAAGGCTTAGGGATAACATAAAGACAAGGCCTGGGATTTTCCTATCAGTTTGTTTTGGTGACGCCTGATGGTGCTATTCCATAGTTACTGACAATGAGAAAACTTTGACCATTGTTAAGAGCGAGGAAAATCTAAATGTCACAGAATAATGGCACCTCCCAATTGGAAGGAGTTTTCAGAATCCAAAATTTAATACTTAATCTATAATCTTAACACTTGAACCTCTGCTACTATGACTACTCCCTTATCCCATTCCCATATGGCCTATGAAGATTTGGCCAGTGACAGAGAGCTTAAAACCTTCTAAAACAACCTTCTTTAGCACTCTGGCTGTTAGGAATTTATTTTTTTGTAATGGAATGAACAACAACAATAATAATAACAACAGTGATGATCACTTTTAGGGTATATGCCATGTGTGAGGTACTGAGCTTTCTATGAACTTATGTATTTAATTCATATACTATCCCTATGAACACAAACAATAGAGTTTCAATAAATGTTGAGTGAAGGAATATCAGTATTACCACTATTTTACAAAGAAGGAAATAAGTACAGGAAAACCAACATTGGCAAACACAGTCACACAACAAAAGGCAGCATTGTTATCCAAATTCTGTCTTGGCTCAACAGGGATCTCCCAAAGAGAAGATGCCTGCCTCTATTTTCCTGGTGATTATACTTCTAGACATCAGTCCAATCCTAAAGTCCTTTCCATGTCAACACCTGTCATATTTGACCTTATAATGTGTCCTCTTTCTACTTATCCCAACATTCTTTGTTCCTCCAAAGGTTGCTCCTTAGCCATAGTGTCATCCCCATTATCTTTGTATAGGATTGAGAAATGAGCTAGGTCAGACTGAATTCAGTCAAGAATAATTAAGAGCTGAAATATTCCAACAAGTGTGGTCTATTTGGCACCTAGAGTTCTAATAACATATTTTATCTATTGCTGTTTTAGCAGTCCTGCAAAGACCCTTTCTGTTCTAAGTTTCTGCCCTGAAGTAATTGCTGATTGGCCCTGCCTGCTTAAGGTAAGAAGTCTACCTTTTTGGAAGCTGTGCCATTAAAGCAGGTCACAGGAAATGGCCATATGAGTCACTGAGTCCTGGGGGCATAGAGGATGTGATTAGGGGTCATTATGTCCAAGGTCATGGGCTAAGATCACATTCATGTATGGGTTGCCATGGAAATGTAGCTGAAGTGACCTGCCTCTTTGCCCCCACATGGCTCTCTCCCTGAGAAGCTGATTGAAGAGGAAGCTTTGGATGGTGCTCAAAAGAGTAAGGACCCATTAAATGACCTTTTATTTGGCAGCTGGGCCCCCAAGTGAAGGCTGCAATACAATGAACAGAGGAGGAATGATTGATGACAGTGGGAAACCTCACAGCATTATGGGATAGAGTGGTGATTACCCAGTAAAGTGGAGTATAGTAGACAGCAATTCAAAAAATGTCAATGTCTAGTATATTGAAATGGTGTTGATTCCTCACTGCCTAAATTCACTAGGATTATATCCAGAACAATTCATTTGTGTTAAGAAGTAGTGAAAAAGAGATTTGATGTTTAGCAGGAGAAAATAAAAGTTATATATTAGCTCCATTTGCTCTTTGAGCCACAAACTTTGAATCCCTTTTAGAAGAATCAAAAGAACATGGGTTTTAGAGCCAGAGGAACCTGAAGTTAAATCCAGTTTCATTAATGCCAATCTTACGATCAAATCTTTTCAACTCTAGGAAGCTCAGTTTCCTCGCCTGTAAAATAGGGATAATTGCATAAGCAATTGTTAAAATGGGTGTAGTGAAAAATTGAAGATGTTATTGGCAGAATTTTTTTCTGCTCATGGGAGTAAAAACACAAACAAAAACATAAATAAGTAAATTATATAGCCTGTTAGAAAGTCCAAAGTATCTTAGAAAAGAAGAAAATAAAGTGAGCATCATGACAAAGGAAAGATGGTTAGGTAGGGAGGGGTAATTATTTTAAAGAGAGTAGTCAGGATAGGCCTCATTGAGAAGGTAATGTTTGAGCAAAACCTTGAGGAAGATAAGGAAGTAGGCCATATGCATATCTCATGGAAGGGGATGGATGGATGATAGTGAGTGGAAGGAAAAGTCATAGGTCTTAAAAGTGGGGATGACAATGGTTCTGGTGTGGCCAGAACAGAACGACCTAAAGGTAGAGGAGATGAAGAAGGCAGAGTGATGTCCAATGGTCAGAACATGTATGGCTTGTCAGCCTTGATAAGGACAATGATTTTACTGAGTAAACTGGGAGCTAAGGCAGAGTTTTAAACATAAGAGTGACATGACCTTACCTATGTTTGAAAAGTATAAAAGCAGAATACAGACATTCTGAAGCATGCACAGACTCAGGGACAGAAGATCCCTTAATCTCTTCCTTGAAAAATTTCTGTATTACTTCTTACAACTGCACATGAATCTACAATTATCTCAAAGTAAAAAGTGAAAACAAATAGAAAAAAATGGATAAACAGGTTGACACCCCAGGCATCCCATCAAGGACAGAACCCCTCCACTGGGATAAACCACTGGGGTGGAATCCCAACTGGACAGGAAATGGACAAGAGAGACACAGGAAAGGACAAGGTCTAAGGCTGTGCTTTCCCAATGCTGTAGCCACTAACCACCGGTAGCTCCTGAGCACTCGAACTATGGCCCGTGGGTCTGAAATGTGATCTAGAGATAAAACACACACCCACCTTCAGAGACTTAGTAGGAAAAACAGACTGTAAAAAAAATTACATGAATAATTTTGTATTGGTTATATATTGTGATAATGATATCTTGAATAGATGGGGTTAAATAAAATATATTATCAAAGTTTTTAAAAACAAAAGGCTTCTGGAAGATGAAATCAGGTAAACAAAATGATAAATGATGACAAAGTAATTGAAAATGAGGAAGCCATGGGAACAGGTTCAGGGGTGAACTCAGATTCCTACTCAATATACAATTAAAATGAAACAACGGTGAAAATTGTGGTTTCAGGCCAGAATATGTAAATGTTGTAAACCTTACTAATAATAGCATATGAAAGAACAAGGACTGGAGACAGAAAAGGGGGCACCAGCTCCCTCATAGCAGGGAGTCCATAGATAGGTCTAAAATGGAAATGTATCACTTTATTTTTTTAAAGATTTTAACAACTTAAAATGTCTTCTTACTTTTCCCCTTAACTCTAGAGATATTTTTGATGCTAATATCTCCTTGAGGTGAAAAAAATATGTATTTGACATTTGTCATTTTTTCATGTTTATTTCAGTATGTTTTTCTTAGTGTTAAATTCAAGTAAAACTATGTTTGTCACTTTATTTTAAAATACCCTCTATAACAGCATCACATTTTTATTTATATGTTTTCCTACTAATCTATAAATTTCTATATAGTCCCTGGATAGGAATATATACACATGTGTCATCCTTAGAGAGTTATCTGAAGCAATAACCACCAAATAGTAATGACAGTTGTTGCTAGTGGTAGAATTTTAGGTAGTTTCTCACTTTCTACTCTACACATTTTTGCATTGCTTGCCTTTTTGGTAGTGATGATTTGATTGCTGAAGAAATCATTTTTCTGCAGACATAGATCAATTTTTAAAGGATCCTTCTGACTGCTGTATTGAGAGTTGACTCTACATGGGTAAGGGTTGGTGCAGAGAGACTAGGTAGGAGGGTTACAGAAGAAATGGAAATAACCAGGCATACACAAGCACATTTGATTAGTATCCTTACTGGAACTGGAGTGTGTTCTGTTAAAAAAAAAAAAAAAAATCAGGGAATTAAAAAATAATCAGCTTTGAGTATTTTTCTTCATGTAAAATTAAAAAAAAAATAGCTGGGTTAGAATATATATTTGAGGAAATGTCCAGAAAATTGAAGGATTCCAACAAGTTCTCATCTGAAACAACAAAAAAATAATACCCACCCCAAGACACTTTTGAGTAAATTTTCAAGGATGCAGGGAAAAATAAGAGCCCCTAACATCTTTCATAAAGAGAAGCATCATTCTTCTGCCCAACATATCTTCATCACCATATACAATGATCAAGGATCTGAATGGCAATGGCACCACAGAAATTAGGAGACTACAGGAGCATCCCATCAAAATTCTGAGGGGAAATTATTTCCAACAACACAAAAGATTTTAAATATAGATAATCCATCATCTTGGATCAGATAAAGACATTTTTAGACAGGCACAAGCTCAAAAATATACCTCCCATGCAAGAAGATATTGAAGATAGTCTCCAACAATACAAGAGCATAAGCCAAGAAAGAGAAGTTGTAGAATCTTTAACAGGAAACTGAATTCAGAAATGAGAATAAGGCAATTATAAAATTACAAAAGAGATTCCCAGACAATTCT
This sequence comes from Phoca vitulina, assembly GCF_004348235.1. Lineage (NCBI taxonomy): Eukaryota > Metazoa > Chordata > Mammalia > Carnivora > Phocidae > Phoca > Phoca vitulina. Next base: position 17,879,585 of record NW_022589724.1, on the reverse strand, counting down.
CTGAATTCCTGCTAGAGAAGAACTAAGTCCAGAATTGAGCAGGTCAAAGAATTCCAGAGGGAGATGTTTCTAAATACATACCTCCACACTACGGTGTTTGACTGTGGTAAGAGGTCTATAGTTAGTTTTGTTGGGAAATTTCAGAATAAAATAATACCTGAAAACTAAGTAAATGAAAATAAAAAGTAATTATCAATTACAGAGGAGAAAAGTTAGAAAAGAAAGAAAATGTAATCATAGTAAACTATATGACACAGTTGAGAACATTATCTACATAGTCAAATAATATAAAATATCTCCACATTGTAAGGCAGCTATATGCAGTAATGAATCTAAGGTATGTTTATTCAGGAGAGTAGGGAGGTGGGTTTTGGGAGTGTGATAATAGAGTTAAGTCTTCAACCTCCTCAATTAAATCAGTAGGTTTTACCAAAAGAAAAAGAAAAAATTAATAAAATGCCCCAAGAGCATATTATTTTTGAATTAATGTAAATATCCAAAGGAATACGTATGTATTCATTTCATATGTCTGTACAAATATATGTCTTTATGTGTCAGTGTGTATACCTGTGTGTTTATTTGTGTGTGTGTGTGTGTGTGTACATGTGTTAAGAAAGTGGTATGTTTGGGGCAGTTCTCAGGAGTAACTAGTGGCATGACACACAGATGGGTATTGATTTTTTAAAAAATACAGATGGAGCCAGGAAACAACCACCAAGAGATGAATACACTGGGTCTGGAGTATGATGTGACTGAGAGAATAAAGAGAACAAGAAGTACCACTGAGTTAGAGTAGTCAGGGTCTGCAGCCGATGAGATGGGGAAGAGATGGAGAGAGTCTCCTCCTTGTGCCCCACTCACTGTGTTCATCTCTACTCCTACGTCTTTGCTTATTGTGTATTCCTTTCCTTTCTTTCTTTTTTGAGAGACAGAGAGACAATGTGTGCATGCATGCATGGGTGTGTGTGGGGGGGGTAGGGGCAGAGGGAGAGGGAGAGAGAGAATCTTAAGCAGGCTCTATGCCCAGCATGGAGCCGGATTTGGGGCTCAATCTCATGGCCCTGAGATCAGACCTGAACTGAAATCAAGACTCGGATGCTTAACTGACTGAACCACCCTGGCACCCGGCTTATTATCTATCCCCATCTGTACGTCCACAGTTACCATCTCAGTGCATCTACCCCTTCTACAGCGCTCGTCTCAACAGATGACTGTCCTATAAAGTAGTTTTGACTCCTTAAGACCCCCAATTTTTCTTTCTCTGAACTTCTTTAACTCACTTTCTGCTTCTGTTACATGAGTGCTGCCTCCCCAGGCAGAGTTTGTTCTCATCTGCTTTACTTTTCCTTAGAACTCTTGTTATTACCCAAAATATATATCCATGGCCAGAACAGTGGTTTTCATTTCAAAGTACCTTCAGAGTACGGGGAATGTTTAAATGCACATAAAAATTTTGGAAAACTATAAACTAAAAACGTTAAAACAAGGTACTTTGGCAGATGGAAGTGGGATGAGAAGAGCTTTGATAACACTTTTATTTATAATCTACTTACGTATTTCTTATATATTTTAAATGGATATATTTTATTATTATAGTTTTAAAATGAGAAAAGGTGATTTTACTATGGAAAACAGAAAATATGCCATTAATGAAAATAAAGTACAGTTGAAGGAAATGAGGAATAGCACACTTGAGGAGGATAAAGAGTGTTTGGAGAGATCTGTGGTTTCTGAAGTGGATCTTGATAAGTGCAGTGAGCACACAAGGGAGAGAGGTCAAACAGGATACATCAAGGGGGATACTTGGGAAACAGAATTACAGAGGCAGGAAAAAGTAGACATGAAGCATTTAGAGGGAATTTGGAATGAAGTGGGGCCTCATGACCACTAGAGAGCCAAGTGGCCAAGTGGTAGTTGGTAGAGAAACTCCCCCTTGGCAGATATAGTAGTGTGGTTAAGACTTGGGATCTTCTTCTGCTTCTTCTTCTTTTTTTTTTTTTTTTTAAGATTTTATTTATTTGAGAGAGAGAGACAGAGAGACAGAAAGAGCGCAAGCGGGGGGCAGGGAGAAGCAGACTCCCAGCTGAGCACAGAGCCTAACGCAGGGCTCGATCCCAGGAAGCTGGGATCATGACCTGAGCTAAAGGCAAACGTTTAACCAACTGAGCCACCCAGGTGCCCCAGCTTGGAAAGGCAAATGCTTAACCAACTGAGCCACCCAGGCGCCCCAGCTTGGGATCTTCTGAATTGACTTCACCCCCTTCTCCATGCAAAGACTCATGGCGTCCCAGAAGTTGGTAGATACAGATTCTTGCTTTTAAAATGACTGCTTATAATGGAATCATGAAAACATTCATTTTCTTTCTATGTCTCCCTTTTCCACCCCACCTCTATCTTCCAAAATGACAAAAAAAATAGCTTGCTCTGCTTTTCGGTCATTTATGTTGTGAAAATAAGGAAACAAGAATCATTTACCAGGCAAATAAAGCCCATTTTCAGGAAAATTAAACATTTTATGAAACCATTATAGGAGAATGTGTCAAAGCACACAATTCTCTTCTTAAGTCTGAAATGACTATTTGTTGGAGGTAATGGTGACCTGATTGTTATATCTGCCACCTTGTGGATTGCTAGGGGAAACATAAGCAATAATCTGCATTATGATGTTCTTATTTCAAAGCTCCTTCACCTTTCTTACACATTCCTCCTGAATAAACAGAGCAGAGATTATGGCTCTCAAAAATACTGATTATTCAACCAAGGCACAGAGAGGTAAGACGGGCTGTTTAAAGCTGCGCTGTGCTGTAGTTGTGGGTGAACCCATGTCTGCACGGTGATTAAGGATATAGGCTTTGGATAGAAATGACTGAGGTTGACTCTGCCTTTACCATGAAGCTGTGTAAACTCAGCCGGTAAATTAACCTCCCTGAGCCTCATTTTTTCCCATCTGCAAACCTGAGGTTAATAAATTTCCCTGGCAACATCACTGTGAAGACTGTATGACTTTGTCATTACTATTGTGGTTATATGTTTGCTAAGCACCTATTCGGGAGCAGGTTGTGTGTTAAATACTTTATAATCATTATCTGATTTAATCCTAATAGCAACTAGTAGTGTAGAAATACCGGGCTATGGATGATCACACCAAAATGGGTTTGAGTCATGGCTCTAATGCCTCCTGGCTGGGTATCTTTGGGAAACTTATTTTATCTCTATAAGCCTCAAATTATATATGTTTTAAACAAAATAATAGTATTTATCCAATATGGCTTTGTGTGATTCAAATAAGAAAATGAGAGGTGCTTGGCTGGCTCAGTCAGTACAGCATGCAACTCCTGATCTCAGGGTTGTGGGTTTGAGCCCCATATTGGGTGTAGAGATTACTTAAAAAATAAAATCTTTTTTTTTTTTTAAAAGATTTTATTTATTTATTTGAGAGAGAGAGAGTAGGGGGAGGAGCAGAGGGAGAGGGACAAGCAAACTCCAGAGAACCCAATCCAGGGCTTGACCCCATGACCCTGAGATCATGACCTGAGCTGAAATCAAGAGTCAGATGCTCAATTGACTGAGCCACCCAGGCGCTCCTAAAAAATAAAATCTTAAAAAAAATAAGAAAATGAATATAAAGCCCTTAGCTCATAGTAAGTACCCAAAATCTATTTGCTGTTATTGTGAAGACAATGATTATTTGCCTAATTCCTATGGGCCCTTTGAGTAGAGAAGGTAAAATAATATTTATTATTACTATTATCATTATTAATTATATTAGTATATAATTATCACTATCATTTCAAATAAAGATTAATGACATCTGAAGAATTCCTATGGGAAAACAAATCTACAGTTTTAAAATCAGGAGAACTTATTTTTAGAGACGAGGGTGGGGGTTGATCTCAGTAAAGCACACAAGTGGAACTTCTAGGGTAATTTAATTATAGAGCTAGAGATACACACCCTATACAAATACACACGCAAATATAGTGCCAATGTGAATGATTTTACTATAAAAATTACTTAGGATTTGTATTAGTATCATATTTCAATTAAATGCCTTTTAATTCTCATAAATCATGTATATTAAGATCCACTTTTAGGTACTTTGTACAAATTCTGCGATCTGTTTCATAAATGAATTTAGGCAATATTTCTTGGGAATTTTTCTATGTGCTCGGAATATACAAGTGAACCCAAAATGATCCCTCCTCTCCTGCGGCTCACGTTCCATTTCCCTTCTTACACGACACCAGATCTATTAGATGACACTGGTTTTATAGTACGTTCTGAGACCTGTTAAATAAATTCCCCCTCTCCGGTATTCTTTTGGACAAACTCTTAGGCTCTCCTTTGCCATCTCTTCTACTTTATAGACTTTAAAATTGTATAATTTTATTCCAAAATCCCTGTTGGGTGTCCAAATGCACTTGCACAATTTTAAAAATATAAGTTAAAATATTAGTTATTACTTAAATTTAAATTTAAACTATTAATATGCTGATTTTATAGTTTTATGTAGATATTGTGATTTCTATGGTTAAAATGATTTTTAAATTATATACAATTTTTGTACCTGATGTTAATGGAAATTTCCTTCATTCTAAAATGTTTGGGTTTTTTTTAGATTTTTTTTTGCATTTTTTAAATTTTTTATTGTTATGTTAATCACCATACATTACATCATTAGTTTTTGATGTAGTGTTCCATGATTCATTGTTTGTGCATAACACCCAGTGCTCCATGCAGAACGTGCCCTCTTTAATACCCATCACCAGGCTAACCCATCCTCCCACCCCCCTCCCCTCTAGAACCCTCAGTTTGTTTTTCAGAGTCCATCGTCTCTCATGATTCGTCTCCCCCTCCGATTTCCCCCCCTTCATTCTTCCCCTCCTGCTATCTTCTTTTTTTTTTTTTCTTAACATATATTGCATTATTTGTTTCAGAGGTACAGATCTGTGATTCAACAGTCTTGCACAATTCACAGCACTCACCATATTAGGGGGGGCACCTTGGTGGCTCAGTCAGTTAAGCATCCCACTCTTGATTTCGGCTTGTGTCCTTCCTAATCTCCTAGCCATGAGATTGAGCCCCTGGGATGCTCTCTCTCTCCTTTGCCCCTCCCCACTCCACTCATGCTTTCTCTCTCTTTCTCTAAAATAAATAAGGAAATCTTAAAAAAATAATAAAATAAATAAAAGTTTTCTAGGGATGCCTGGGCGGCACAGTCAGTTAAGCATCCAACTCTTGATTTCAGCTGGAGTCTGATCTCGGGTTGTGAGATCGAGCCCTGCATCCAGCTACATGCTCAGTGCAGTCTGCTTGAGATTCTCTCCCTCTTCCTCTGCCCCTCCCCACATTCGTGCACACGCTCTCTCTCTTAAAAATAAATACATAAACAAATAAAATAAAATTGTTTTTATTGCTAGTGTAGTGAAAGAATATTGACCCTTGAATATCCTTCCTTGTATACAACCACCTTACCCAATTTTCTTACCAATTCTATTAATTTTGTTTTTGCTACTCTAATCTCTTATTGTTAACCAATTACCTTGACTTCTTTTCATACTGAATCTGCCAGAGTATTTAAGAAAATGTGAATAATGGCAATACTGGTTATTCTTGCTTAAAATATTACTGGAAATTAAATGGTCTTGTATTTTCCCCATAGGACCATATGTGCTATAGGGTTTTGATGTCAGTAAGTTCTTTTACTTTATGCTAACTTTATTTAGTAAAGTTTCTAATTATTATCAAATGCTTTTTCAGTATATGTTGACATAATCATATGGTTTTTACTCTTTTATTTGGTGGTATGGCAGATTGGCCAGTAGTCTGAACCACCTATGAATTTCTAGGAATAAATTTGTTATTCCCTTTTTAGTTTCATTGCTTGATTCTCTGTGTGTGTATGAATTAGCCCAGAATTTTCTTTTTTTTTTTAAAGATTTTATTTATTTATTTGAGAGAGAGAGAGAAAATGAGAGAGAGCATGGGGGGGGAGGGTCAGAGGGAGAAGCAGACTCCCCGCCGAGCAGGGAGCCTGATGTGGGACTCGATCCCGGACTCCAGGATCATGACCTGAGCCGAAGGCAGTCGCTTAACCAACTGAGCCACCCAGGCGCCCTAGCCCAGAATTTTCTAATTAGCATTAGACTAAAGCTCTGTAGCTTCATAAAATAAATTTAGATGATGTATTTTCTAGGGAGTAGCATATTTTAAATAATATTGAAATTATTTTAAGCGTTAGATAGACTCAGTTGTGAATCTATTTTTTCTGGTGCCTATTTTAATGGTAGCTACTTAATCATATGTTCTGTTTCTTTTAGTGGACTTCGTTTATTCATATTTTCTATTTCTTTGAGGTCAATTACAATGATTTACAGATTCCTAGAAAATCATCTTTTTGATCTAGGTTTTTGAAATGTTACTATAAAATGTATGCAGTGATCTCTTGATCACCTTTATATTTGTTTATACCACCTTAAAATTTCTTGATTTTTAATATATTTTGATCTCTCTGTTTAATTCTTAATTAATCCAACAAGCAGTTTATCTGCTTCACTTGCCTTTTCAGTGAACTGGTTTATGTACCCAAATATTCTTTTCTACAATTTTTGTGTTGTATTTCATTAATTTCAGGTTTTATCTTTATTAATTCCCTGTATAGAGTTTGTGATTTTATTGTTTTCTTTTTTTTTTTTCTTAATTGTTCTAAATGGGTACTTTCAGTTTTTTACTATCTTCTTTTAATGGTGAAGTCATCTCTGATTAGGACTTTGCTTGTATGCTTTATATTGCTTTCTAGATGGCTTATAAGTTGACTTTTGATTTCCTATTTGATACAAAGATATATAAATTTGACTTAATGTTCAAGTGGTTAAGATATTTTAGTAAATTTTTCAATAATTTATTTCTAATGTAATTGGATTATTATCAGAGAATGTGGCCTATGGTAACCATGCTATACTCCTTCCCTTAAACTTGAATGCATTCGGGTTCTTTTAAAATCTCTTTGTACCTATCACAGACCTGTACCCCTGAAACAAATAATACATTAAATGTTAATAAAAAAAAATATTTTTGCACCTGACTTTGTGCGTTGCATATATATGTATATGTGTGTGTGATATGGGTTTGCATAATTGCCTCCATTGGTGGGTGAATTCCTTGAGAGTAGGGATAGCGTTTTATCCTATCTCTGTCTCCAATTAGCCACATTGCTGGTACTCAAATCTCCTTTTGATTTGAATTTAATTGGACACAATGAACATACCTCTTAAGCAAAAGCTCTCAGACCCCAGTAGTGCAGGCAATGACTGCGTGAGGGTGGTATATTTAGGTGAAGGTGACTTTGAACTCAAATCCCACTCCATTGGCATTTCTAGCCCCTCCTTGCCCTCCACCCTCCACCTCCCTCTCCCTGTCCCTAGACCCAATAGTTTCTTTCCCCGGTTGCCAAAATGCCCACGGAACGCAGGGGCATATTCGAAAATGTTGTAAAATGTAGCCATGCAGTGTTTAACAAACAACATAACAAAGGCATCTGTCACAACACATCACCTTCTCTTCCTGGGAGACTTCCGCCTGCACGGTGGCACGCTCCCTGCCTTTTCTCTTCCTCTCTGCTCATTCCCTCTAATTACACGTGGCCTTCCCTATCCATTACACAATGAAAGAGGTCCTCATTTTGGCAGGAAAAGGGAGAAGATTGGCTAGGGAATAAATCCTGTCACAAGCAACGGTTCCTTCTCAGACTGAGAATTTTGGGCCATGTCACCTATATGAATCGATTTACAGGCATTGAAAGGCCGCTTCATGCCTAAATAAGCCCTCGGACTGACAGAAAACAAAAATATCTCTATTTTCTCACTCTTGTCACTAAAGCCCCAAATCTTTAGAACCACATTCCACGTCCTCATCAATCTGATTCATACCTACTTTCCCATCTAAATCTCCCTTTGCATTTTCTCAAAAAACAGAGCTGGCTTCTAACATCAGCATTTTATAGGCTCTTTACACCCCTAGTTTACCCTGCTTCGTCCTCTGGGATGCAAACTCAAGTAAAATAATAACATCAATAATACCAGCTGCTTATATTTTGTACGTACTGTGTGCCAGGAACCATGCCAAATGATTTTATGCATTTTTCTCATGGAATGCCTACAATGATCTTATTTTTCCCCATCTGTTAGATAAGGAAGCTGGAGTTTAAAAAGAGGTTAAATATAAAGTAAAATAAAAATAACACCATGCATCAACAAAGTGGATTGCAGAGATATGATTTATAATCTTTGTATGCTCCTACCTGTCGGGTCCATCTCTCAAACCTATGAAAACCCACGTCAGATGTTACCTTCCCTGCAAAGCCTGCTCAGATCCCCATCAATGGAATCATCCCTTCCTTGTCCATGCCCACCATCATTTTGTTAATTCTCCTCTCCTGGTAGATACAGCTGAGCCCACACGGCCCAGGGAAGAAAGGTATCCCTCATGGGACCACATTTGCTCTCTTTCATGGGAGTGACATTTCAGCAAGCAGCTCATTATTCTTCTGTTCCTGGAGGTGTATGTTTCAATTAAGATCTGCATTGTATTCAGGTAAGAGGAAGGCCAGATAAATCAACTTTCAGATTCCAATTACCTTTTAGCCAGTTTTGAAAGCTAACTGGTATATGGATTCCATCTTTCCTTACTCCTTGAAATATGTATTATTTTTCTTCCAATTACACTCACTGACAACCAATTGCATTATAGCCAGTGTTCTTAAAATAATGAGGGCTTAATGATACTGACAGCATTTGAGCCTTTTTAGAATATTGCTTTACGCTGTGAATTGTGCAAGACTGTTGAATCTCAGATCTGTACCTCTGAAACAAATAATGCAATATATGTTAAGAAAGAAAAAAAGAAGAAGAAGAATGTAGCAGGAGGGGAAGAATGAAGGGGGGGAAATCGGAGGGGGAGAAGAACCATGAGAGACGATGGACTCTGAAAAACAAACTGAGGGTTCTAGAGGGGAGGGGGTTGGGAGGATGGGTTAGCCTGGTGATGGGTATTGAGGAGGGCACGTTCTGCATGGAGCACTGGGTGTTATGCACAAACAATGAATCATGGAACACTATATCTAAAACTAATGATGTAATGTATGGGGATTAACATAACAATAAAAAAAATTTAATAAAAAAAAAAAGAATATTGCTTTAACTTCTTCTTTGTTATTCAATCCATTTATTAATTCATCAAATATTTACTGAACACCTATTATCTTCCAGGCACTGCCCTAGGTGTTGGAGACTCAGCAGTAAACAGTCTAGACATGGCCCCTGTTCAAAACAGCTTACTGTCTAATCATATTTGCAGCCTTGTTGGCAAGAAGAAAATGTAACAGATTAGAGAATAAAGCCAAGTATTCCTAAAAATAATAGTTTACATTCATTCAGCTTATTCTTTTGTTTTAACAATGTGTTTTACAAAGATTATTGTATATTTAGAAGATCAGTTCCATCACTCTCTGCCATTTTACAGGTTACTTCTTTTTTTAAAAAAAGATTTTATTTATTGGGGCGCCTGGCTGGCTCAGTTCATTAAGCATCTGCCTTCGACTCAGGTCATGATCTCAGGCTCCTGGGATCTAGCCTCACATTGGGCTCCCTGCTCAGTAGGAAGCCTGCTTCTCTCTCTCCCTCTGCTGCTCCCCCTGCTTGCACACACTCTCAGTCTCTCTCTCTGTCAAATAAATAAATAAAATCTTAAAAAAAAATTTATTTGACAGAGAGAGAGCAGGGAGAGGGAGAGAGAGAATCCCAAGCAGACTCCAAGCTGAGTGAGGAGCCCAATGTGTCGCTTGATCCCAGAACCCTGGGATCATGACCTGAGCTGAAATCAAGAATAGGATGTTTAACTGACTGAGCCACCCAGGCACCCCTACAGGTTACTTTTTGAGATACATCCTATTGTTATCTTTATCCTGCAGGTGAGAAAACAGAGGCTCTGGGGGATTAGGAAACTTGGCCAGGTTCACAGAGTTAGAAAATGGTAGAGCCGAGACTTGAGCTCAAATAGGGCTGACCAGGTTCCATGCTGCTAACTGCCACATTCATGCTAGAGCAGCACAGACTCCCTGAAGTATCTGGTGCTCTCTTTACACTGTGAGAACAAACCACTCACCACTACAGTGCCCAACCTCTCCCTCAAGAGAAACCTATTTACCATGCCTTCCATGCCAATACTAAAAAAAGAGTTAGATATTAGAAAAGAATTGAATTACAAATGCTGACCCAGCTCACAATGTTCTGCTTAGTTGAAGATGTAAAGCATGGACATTTGCAAAGCTAAGTATCACTACAAAATATACAAAATAAGTCCACCTGTATACATTACAAATGTTTAGGAAAGGGTGAAGTTGGAAGTATGGGAAGAGAATAACCAGGAGGGACTATGAGAGAAAATCAAGATGGTGAATACAGGCAAGGCTTGGTACGTGCAGGGCTTGGTATGATTTCAGTAAGAGAATATAAAAGGAGCATAGCAGAATGCACAGCTGGTGTGAAAAAATATTAGAGGGAGAGGAATTCAGGAGATTTTCAGGTTTCGGTAAGGAGGCCAGTTTAGCTATAGCCAGATCTCTATTATGGAGGACCAATGAGAAGCGCTACATGAACTATGGGAATTGAGTGGAATGAGCATTTGGCTGGAAGTTCTCTCCCTGGTCTTGAGCAAACATATAACTTGGAAAAAGAAGCATCCACAATTATATGAAAAAATAATCACTGATTAACAGAAACAACTGAAAACTCTTTCCTTAATATTTGGTCTTATTAAACATTTTAATATTCATCATTTAATCTGATAATTTCAGTAACCCCTTGATATAAATATTGTTGATTTCCCAGTGAACTAGGTATCATTTTAGGAATGAGATAATGAGAAATCAGAAACATTAAAAGACTTACTTAGTATCATCAACCTAGGAAGGAGCAGGACTTGAATCCAGGTCGGCTGGCTTCAGCTAGGAGCAACTAAAAGACCACTATTATGTTTCAGGGTAGGATGCAAGAAAGGGAAAGTCAAATTTGATTCTAAGCAAATCAGACAATGGTTTTTCCTGGTTGAAAAGCATGTGGACAGATATATATAGCATGCCTAGGCTCTGAAGCACTAAAGTCACAAAGTTCTGGGCTCCTTGTTAGCCTGATCGTCCCAATTTCCCCCACCACTTCAACCAGATAGTTTTAATAACTTCTATCACCAGGGCTATAAACAAACAAACAAAAAAAAATCAGAAAAAAACTGTATTACAGGATGTTATTAAAAATGAAATACCAGGGGCTCTGTGTTTAAAAACAAATTATTGCCATCTTGGGAATACTTCCATAGGATTGAATTCTTCAGTGTCTACTCCATGATCATTTTTTCTCCCCCCCAAGAAAGAGAAGGCAAAAAGGAAGAAAATCCAACCAACATATTTCAATAACAAAGTAGCCACACCAATTCCCCATGGTGCTGGTAAGCAGCAGAGAAGCAATCAGAAGGAAGGGGAAAAGTTCAGCAGGAACCAGTCTAAAAAATAGCAAGATGTAGTTTGACAAACACCAGTCTGCTACAGCCGCTGCCTTGAGTGGCCATTTCCCCCTCAGAGTGACACTTTTCAATTATGAGATGGTAGCTGAGAGCATTCTGGGCGTATCTGCAGCTGGCTGCTATTTCCTTGCCCAATTTTTTACGCATGCCAGGAAAATGAACCCTTGTTTCTACAGCCACTCTTTTCTAAACAGTAATAAGTAATAGTAAAAGGGTGGTATGGTATGGGGTATGTATGTGTATATATATAGTGTAATGGGAGTCTACTATATGCCAAAGTGATGGTCAGCAAAATTTCCTAGAGAAAAGATCTCTGATCTGATTCTGGCAGGGTTGATTAAGGTTAATGTTAGCTTTAAGATGAAATGAAAAACATTTCAGACAGAAGAAAAATGAATGCACATTTCTTGAAAGCTTCAATAAGTACTGCATATTCATGAACTAATAAGCAATTTGGTGTGACTAGTTCACAGTGTGCATGTTGGGAGTAAGAACAGAATTGGGAGGGAATTAGGAAAAGAGGAGTAGATATAACTGATCAACTATCCTTCTATAAACTATTGATACATGTTATGTGAAAAACAAATGAAACACAGCAATTAATCCAGTGCTGAGAACAGTTGCTTGCTCATAGAAAGTAAATATTTGTTAAACTGAATTTTGTTAACTCTGCAAGTCTTATAATATCAGACTCATACTAAAAATCCTGTTATGGAGATGGGCATTTAAGATATGTTCCTTGATTTCAAGAAGCTTATAATCTACTTGAAGAAAAATAAATAAAGTTGTACCCTTACAACAAAAAACTAAAGAATCCAAATTAATATCAAAATACAAAAAAAAAATGCTAGGATAAAACATATGTGCTGTAGAATAATGGAGGAGAGGGAGACCCCCTACTGGGTTGAGTTCCCATGGATGATATCTTAAAAAATATGGAGACCAGGAAGAACAAGTAGGAGTTAGAGAAGGTTTTCCAGGTATGAGGGATAAGAATGAATGAGGTATCAGCCTTGGATGAGTCTACCATGGAAAGGACAATTTGCAGAGATTGGCCTAATCAAATAGTGGGGTGATTCTTTGGATGTGATTAATCAGAATAAAATAGAAGAGAATACACTTGCTTCGGAAGGAAAAGCTTTGGATTTGAGCTTCTTATCTGCCACTTACTATGTGTCTTAGAGACCAATTATCTACCCCTTGGAATAGATACTGCTTTATCTGCCTTGCAACTCGCCCCTTCTTGGAAAGGTTGCTTCTTCTCACATTTAAACTAGATGCTTGCACAGAGACTGCCATACTCATATATGGTGGTTTTTTTTTCATATTTTCATACCTTTCTTTTTCTTTTACTCAAGTATAATTAATATACAGTGTTATATTAGTTGCAGGTGTACAATATGATTCAACAATTCTATACGTTTCTTAGTGCTCATCAACATAAATGTACTCTTAATCTCCTCTACATCATCACCCACCTCAACCCACCTCCTCCTGGCAACCACCAGGTTTTGTTTTTTCTGTATTTAATATTCTGGTTTCCTGTTTGTGTCTTTTTTTTTTTTTTTTGCTCATTTGTTTCTTAAATTCCACATATAAGTAAAATCATATGGTATTTCTCTTTCATTGATTGACTTATTTCACTTAGAATTATACCCTCTAGATCCATCCAAGTTGTTGCAAATGGCAAGATTTCATTCTTTTTTATGGCTGAATAATATTCTAGTGTGTGTGTGTGTGTGTGTGTGTGTGTGTGTGTGTGTGTGTTTAGTAGCATCTTCTTTATCCATTCATCTATCCATGGACACCTGGGCTGCTTCCATATCTTGGCTATTGTCAATAATGCTGCAATAAACAGAGTGCATTTGTCTTTTTGAATCAGGGCTTTCATTTTCTTTGGGTAAATGTCCAGTAGTGGAATTAATGAATCATATGGTAATTCTATTTTTAATTTCTTGAGGAACATCCATACCATTTTCCACAGTAGCTGCACCAATTTACATTCCTACCAACAGTGCACCAGTGCATACAAGTTCCTTTTTCTCCACATCTCCACCAGCATTTGTTATTTCTTCTGATTTTGATTTTAGCCATTTTATCAGGTGTGAGGTGATATATTGTGCAGTTTTAACTTGCATTTCCCTGATGATTAATGATGTTAAGCATCTTTTCACATGTCTGTCAGTCATCCATATGTCTTCTTTGGAAAAAAAGTGTCTATTCATGTCCCTGCTTATTTTTAATTAGATTATTTGTGGGATTTTTTGGTATTGAGGTGTGTAGTTCTTTACATATTTCAGATATTAACCCCTTATCAGATATATCATTTGCAAATATTTTCTCCCATTTAGTAAACTGCCTTTTTCTTTCGTTGTTTCCTTTGTAGTGCAAAAGCTTTTTATTTTCATTTAGTCTCAATAGTTTAATTTTATTTTTGTTTCCCTTGCTTCAGGAGACATACTTAGAAAGATATTTCTCTGCTGTTGTCAAAGAGAATATTTCCTATGTTTTCTTCTAGGAATTCTATGGTTTCATGTTTCACATTTAGCTCTTTAATCCATTTTGAGTTTATTTTGTGTATAATGTAAGAAAGGGGTCCACCTTCATTCTTTTGCATGTAGTCTTACAGTTTTCCCAACAGCATTTGTGGAAGAGACTGTCTTTTCCCCATGTATATTCTTGTCTCCTTATCATAGATTAACCGACCATAAAAAGGTGGATTTTTTTTCTGGACTCTCTATTCTGTTCTGTTGATCTATGTGTCTATTCCTGTGCCAGTACTGTATTGTTTTGATTACTACAGTTCTGTAGTATATCTTGAAATCTGGGATTGTGGTACCTTCAAGCATTGCCTTTTTCAAGATTGCCTTGGCTATTTGGGGTCTTTTGTGGTTCTATACAAATTTTAAGATTATTTGTTCCAGTCCTGTGAAAATGTTGTTGGTATTTTGATAAAGATTGCATTAAATCTGTAGACTGCATTGGGTAGTAGACACGTTTTAACAATATTGGTTCTTCTACTTCATGAGTGTAGAATATCTTTCATTTGTTTGTGTCATCTTCAATTTCTTTCAGTGTTTTATACTTTTTGCAGTACAAATTGTTCACCTCCTTGGTTAAGTTTATTCCTAGGTATTTTATTCTTTTTGGTGCAATTGTAAATGGGATTGTTTTTTCTTAAATTTTCTTTCTGCTACTTCATTATTAGTGTATAGAAATGCAACAGATTTCTGTATATTAATTTTGTATCCTGAGACTTTACTGAATTTAATTAGCAGTTCTAATAGTTTTTTGGAGTATCACATCATTGGCAAATAGTGAAAATTTTACTTTTTTCTTACCACTTTGGATGCATTTTATTCCTTTTTCTTGTCCAACTGCTGTAGCTAGGACTTCCAGTATTATGCTGAATAAAAGTTGTCTTGTTCCTGATCTTGGAGGAAAAGCTCTCATTTTTTCCTCATTAAGGATGATATTTGTTGTGAGTTCTTATAAATGGCCTTTATTATGTTGACG
The DNA here is from genome assembly GCF_004348235.1 of Phoca vitulina. Classification (NCBI taxonomy): domain Eukaryota; kingdom Metazoa; phylum Chordata; class Mammalia; order Carnivora; family Phocidae; genus Phoca; species Phoca vitulina. Next base: position 17,864,495 of record NW_022589724.1, on the reverse strand, counting down.
TATGTTCCCTCTCAACCTACTTTGTGAGATTTTGTATCATGAATGAATGTTGTACTTTTCAAATACTTTTTCTGCATCTACTGAGATGATCATATGGTTTTTGTCCTTTCTCTTATTAATGTGATAAATCATATTGATTGATTTGTGAATACTGAGCCATACTTGCATCCCTGCAATAGATCCCACTTGATCATGGTGAATGATTTTTTAAAATGTATTTTTGGATTCAGTTTCCTAATATTGTGTTGAGGATTTTTGCATCTAAGTTCATCAGAAATACTGGTTTGTAGGTTTTTTTTTTTTTTTTTTTTTTTTTGTGGGGTTTTTTGGTAGTGTCTTGGTATCAGGGTAATGCTGGTCTTACAGAATGAATTTGGAAGCTTTCCTTCCTCTTCTATTTTTTGGGATAGTTTGAGAAGAATAGGTATTAAATCTTCTTTAAATGTTTGGTAGAATTCACCTGGGAAGCCATCTGATCCTGCACTTATGTATGTTGGGAGTTTTTTGATTACTGATTCAATTTCATTGCTAGTAATTGGCCTGTTCAGATTTCTTATTTCTTCCTGATTCAGTTTTAGAAGGTTACATGTTTCTGAGAATTTATCCATTTCTTCTAAGTTGTACAATTTGTTGGCATATAATTTTTCATAATATTCCCTTATATTCCTTTGTATTTCTCTGGTGCCAGTTGTTATTTCTTCTGTTTCATTTCTGATTTTATTTATTTGAGTCCTCTTCCTTCTTTTTTTGATGTGTCTGGTCTATCAATTCTGTTGATTTTTTCAAAGAACCAGCTCCTGGTTTCACTGATCTGTTCTATTTTTATTTAGTTTCTATTTCACTTACTTCTATTCTAATTGTTATTATTTCCTTTCTTTTACTGGCTTTGGGCTTTGTTTCTTCTTTGTTCTAGGTCCTTTAGATATACGGGTTAGGTTGCTTATTTGCGATTTTTCTTGATTCTTGAGTTGGCCTTTACTGTTCTAGTCTTCCTTCTTATAACAGCTTTTTCTGCATCTCAAAGATTTTGGAACATTGTTTTTCTCATTTTTATTTGTCTCCATGTATTTTTTATTTCTTCTTTGATTTCTTGGCTGTCCCATTCACTGTTTAGTAGCATGTTATTTAGCCTCCATGTATTTGTGGCCTTTCCATATTTTTTTCTTGTGATTGATATCCCGTTTCACACCATTGTGCTTGGAAGAGAGGTATGATATAATCTTTTTAAATTTATTGAGACTTGTTTTGTGGCCTAACATGATCTATGCTAGAAAAAGTTCCATGTGCTCTTGAAAAAAAAAATGTGTATTCCACTGTTTTTGGATGGAATGTTCTGAATATATCTGTTAGGTCCATCTGATCCAACGTGCCATTGAAAGTCACTGTTTCCTTCTTGATTTTTTTGTTTGTCTAGATGATCTATCCACTGATGTAAATGGGGTGTTAAAATCCCCTACTACTATTCTATTACTGTCAATTTCTTTTTTGTGTGTGTGTCTGTTAATAGTTGCTTTATGTATTTAGGTGCTCCAATATTGGATGCATAGATATTTACAATTGTTATATCCTCTCATTGAATCGTTACCTTTATCATTATGCAATGTTCTTCTTTGTCTCTTGTTACAGTCTTTGTTTTAAAGTTTGTTTTGTCCAAATTAGGATTTGTATCCCAGCTTACTTTTTGCTTCCATTTGCAAGATAAATGTGTTTCCATCCCTACATTTTCAATCTGCATGTGTCTTTAGGCCTGAAGTAAGTCTCTTGTAGGCAGCATATTGATGACCCTTGCTTTTTTTATACATTTGGTTACCCTTTGTCTTTTGATTGGAGCACTTAGTCTATTTACATTCAAAGTAATTACTGATAGGTATGCACTCATTGCCATTTTGTTACTTATTTTATGGTTGTTTTTGTAGTTTCTTCTCTATTGCTTCCTTCTTCTCTTGCCCTCTTCCCTTGCAGTTTGATGAATTTCTTTAGTGATATACTTGGATTACTTTCTCTTTAAATTTTGTGTATCTATTATAGGTTTTTTATTTGTGGTTATCATTAGGCTCATACATAACATCTTATGTATATAGCAGTCCATGTTAAGTAGAGGTCACTTAAATTTGAACCCTTCTAAAACTACTAAATTTTTATTCTTCCTCCCCCAGTTTTATGTATGTGATATTATACTTTATGTCCTTTTATTTTGTGAATCCTCTGACTTTTATAGTTTTACTGCTTTGGTGCTTTAACCTACATATTGATTTTATGAGTGATTAATCTACTACTTTTATTATGTTTGTATTTACCTGTCATTTTTTTTCCTTTCATAATTTTCTTCCTTTCATTACGGCCCTTTCTTTCCACTCAAAGAATTCCTTCTAACATTTCTTGTAAAGCTCGTTTAGCAAGGAAGAACTCCTTTAATTTTTGTTTGGGAACCTCTTTAACTCTTCTATTCTGAATGATAGTCTTCCTGGGTAGAGTATTCTTTATTGCAGGGTTTTTTTTGTTTTGTTTTTTTGTTTTTTTCTCAGCACATTGAATACATAACGACATTTCCTTGGGCCTGCAAAGTTTTTGCTGAAAAATTACCTGATAGCCATATGGGGTTTCCCTTATATGTAACTACTTTCTTATGCTGCTTTTAAAATTCTCTATCACTACTTTTTTGCTATTTTAATTGTTATGTGTCTTGGTGTGGACCTCCTTGGGGGCTCTTTATGCCTCCTAGATCTGGATGTATGTTTCCTTCCCTGCATTAGGGAAGTTTTCAGCTATTATTTCTTTAAATAAATTTTCTGCCCCCTTTCCTCTCTATTTTCTTTCTGGAATCCCTATCCTGCAAATGTTATTACACTTGATGATGTTGCTAAGTTCCCTTAACCTATTCTCATTTTTTTTTTCCTTTTTGCTTTGTTAGCTTTTGATAGTTTTGTTGCTATCCATTATCCTGTCTTCCAGCTTACTGATCTGTTCTTCTGCCTACTCTTATCTACTATTGATTCTCTCTAGTGTATTTTTAATTTCAGTTATTGAGTTCTTCATCTCTGATTGGTTCTTCTTTTTATTCTCTAGCTCTTTACTGAAGGTCTCACTGAAATCCCCTGCTCTTTTCTCAAATTCAGTATCTTTTTTCTAAAGATTTTATCTATTTTTTTATTATTTATTTGAGAGAGAGAGAGCACGAGTTGGGGGAGGAGTAGAGGGGGAGGGAGAGGGACAAGCAGACCCAGTGCTGAGCACTGAACCCAATGCCAGGCTCGATCCCAGGACCCTAAGATCATACCTGAGCTGAAACCAAGAGTCATACGCTTAACTGACTGAGCCACCCAGGTGCCCATCAGTAAGTATCTTTTTTTTTTTAAAGATTTTATTTATTTGAGAGAGAGAGAGAGAGCATGAGCGGAGGGTGGGGGGGCAAGGGGCAGAGGGAGAGGAAGAGGGAGAAGCAGACTCCCCAATGAGCAGGGAGCCTGACAAGAGGCTCAATCCCAGGACCCTGAGATCATGACCTGAGCTGAAGGCAGATGCATAACTGACTGAGCCACCCAGTAAGTATCTTTATGATGATTACTTTGAATTCTTTATTAAGCATATTGCTTATTTCCATTTCATTTACTTCTTTTGCTATGGTTTTGTCCTGTTCTTTCATTTGGGACATATTTCTCTATCTCCTCATTTTGTATAACTCTGTGTTTCTTTCTATATATTAGGAAAGTCAGTTATGTCTCCTGATATAGAAAATAGTGGCCTTATGAAGAAGAGGTCCTGTGGTGCCCTGTACCGGAATGTCCCCCGTTCATCAGAGCCAGGTGCTTCAGGGATGTCTCCTATGTGGGTTGCATGTACCCTACTATTGTGTCTGAGCCTCTTTTGCCTTCAGTCCAGTCAGCTGCAATGGCTCCTTCTGCCTGTTGTGGGCTGGGTTTGGTACTTGTGCTGTTAAGGGGCCAGTTTGGTGCTGCCATGGGCTTGTAGTTGGCTGTGTCTGATGACGAACCAGATGCCTACTCCTAGTCCATCTATTGGGGCTTCAAAAGCAGTGACCTACCTTGGCTCTTGAAAGGCTTTTGTTGGTGGGCAGGGTCAGCAGTTAGACCAGATGCCTACCGCCAAGGCTACAGATACACTGGTTGGCAGAGCACACTCTCTGCACTCAAAGTTCTAAGGTCTGGCTGCTGGAACTGCAAGTGTACTGGTGTGTGTGGTTATCGTCTCCTCTCCCTAGGGCTGGAGTGTCTTTGGAGTGGTGCTGGTCCCTGTTGGGGTTACTTATAGGATGTGATGTGGAAGAAGCCCTTTTGTAGGGTTTCCTGCTAAGTGGGATGGGTTGGATGGGGCAAGTCTGCAGGAGAATGCAGGTGGTGTTAGCAAGGTAGATGGAGAGTGTTCATGCTAAATCCGCCAGTGTCCAGCTATCAAAGTTGAATGGTGGAGGGGAAAGGGAGAAATGGCACCCACTAGAAATTTTGTTCTCAGAGAAGTCTCCTAAAGATCTGTGTTCCTCCAGCATGTGTTCTGAGATTAGTAAATAAATCTGCATGTACTCCCCAGGCACTTTTCAAACTGCTGCTTTTATGCTCTATCATGGCAGGGCTGTTTATTATGCTGTCCAAGGGGTGGAGCTCAATTTCCTACTGTCCTCTACCTCTCCCAGAACTAAGCCTACTAATCTTTAAAGTACCTGGACTTAAGCCCCACTGGTTGTAAAAACTCATGAAGTTAAGCCCCATTGGTTTTCAAAGCCAAATATTATGAGGACTTGTCTTCCCAGTACAGATACCTGCTGCTTAGCATGCCTGGGGTGGGGTCTACTGCTCTCCTTTTTCCATGTGTTGGTATCCCCCTTGTTTTTAGTTAGTCTTGCAGGGAGTTTGGCTCCTGACCATGCCTCTGCCCTTCTTACCCTTTTGAATGCAGCCTCCTCCCTACAATTAACTGTGGAAAGCCTGTTCGGTTAGTCTAAGGTCATTTTCTGGGTTAGCTGCACTGATGTGGCTGTTATCCAGGTGAGTCCATGGGACAAAGTGAGCTCAGGATCCTCCCACCCTGCCATCTTCCTAGAAGTCTCATACTCTTAAAAGTTTTATCCCACCCTTCAACCATTGGCCACATTGATTAGTATAGAAATGAGCACCTTTCCCAAATTGGGCTAACCAGAATTCTTTCCAGGGAATTTATATTTCAATTGCATTAAGGAAAGAGTTTGCTTTTTGTGAGGTGAGCTACAAGATGTAAAACTAGAGAGCTGTCAGCACTTATGTTTTTACAATATTGAGGTAGTTGTTCTGCAATGACAGAGAATAAATATAATATGCAGAAAGAAGCCACAGCAACAGGTGGAGACAGACCTAGTGGGAGTGAAGTCCCTGAGTTTTGTTGACTCTGACACCCAGATTTATCTATTTCTTTTGTTTGATTCTGTGAAATCCTTCCAATAAATCCTCCATTTTGCCTAAGTTAGCACAAATTGAGCTTCTTTCTGTCTCTGTAACCAAAATAATCTCAACTAACACATTTCTAAAGAATGTCCTCATTCCTAAGACAGAAGCAGCAATCCTTCATCTAAATAGGCTTTTGAAAATTGAATGAGTGTGCATAAGAGTAGCACACTAAACACAAATAAGTTTCTGTTGTTATTATTATTGAAGAAAAGAGTAGGTAGTTTGGTCCAGGAGCATGCACATTTGGTTTTGAACCAGTAACCTTTTTCCAAAATAATCTCAAAGCACAGATGTGTGTGTGTGTGTGTGTGTGTGTGCGCATGTGTATGTGTGCGTGTGTGTGTGTGTATGTAAAACAGGAAGCTGAACAGCAATATAAATATTAGCTTGCTGACAGTAATCCTCAATGCAGAACTCTCTTATAAACAGTGATAGCATAGCACTCAGTTTCAAGTCCAAAATAAGATCTGCCCCTTCCCCAAGTATAATTTTTTCTAGCACTGGTAATCACCCAAGGAAAAGAACATCTTGGTATGTGAATAAAAGGAAATGGAAAACTGTAACTAAACATTAGATACTCAGGTCTTGGCCATAGAAAGGTCAGAGTAGACTGCTAGTGATCTTGCCCACTAGTAAGCAAGATTCTACCATTCACACTCCAAAGATTTGTCCCCATCCTGTTACTCTGCTCTCCCATAAAAAGGGGCAAGGACAGACTCTGGTTCAGGTCACTGCAGTGCTCACCTGCCAAAATTCTTGTCAAGACCTATTTTCTGTCGTCTCCCAGGTGACCTTGTATCTGTTGACTTTTACATTCCAGTTTCTTCATTTGATACCTTAAGAATAATGATGGCTCACCTTCCTAATCTCTTAGAGAATTAAGAGATAAATCATTTACTTACTAGTGAGATTAATTATTTAGCACGTAGTAGGTACTTAATATAAATTTGTCTTCCTCTAGATAGCATGACCCTAAGGGATGGCTCAACCTTTACTAAAATGACTTCTTCCGAATTGGTTTTGTTTCATTTTAGGTCACAAAAAATTAGACTTGGATATAGGATTTTTAGTTTTCCCTCAACTCTTCCATTGGTCTAAAATACCTGCAACTATAAGCAACAGATAATACCATCTCTTTGTTAACTTTAGTGCTCTGGGCTGAGACAGAGAAAATTATGTAACCAAGAGATATAGTTCAGACTGTAATTATGATTATTATTAACTATAATAATAGATCATAATAGCATTTGCTAACAACACCACTAGAACTCTGCCTAGGCCTCATTAATCTGGACCTTACTAATATGCAATATGTACTTATTTGACAATGCTTAGACAAAAGTTCTCCCCCACATGATCCCTGAGTTTAATTTTTAATGCGGTTCAAAAATATTTGGTAAAAGCATGATTGTCTAGCACAGAGCTAGGCTTAAACGTAATAATTAAAGAGTCTCTAGGCTACAAAGTCAGGCTTACCTGGATTTAAATCCTGTAACTGTCACATTTATATTTGTGTGAATTTGGCTAATTTTTTGTCATTAGTAAAATAGATACAGTGATGACTGAGTTATTATAATTCTCAGAAGGGCTGTAATACAAGTATGCAATGAACACTCAATACATCATAACTATCATTTTTATCATTCTTGTCAATAATGATGATGATGAGTAAGTCAGGAAGTATGTATTTAACATAGATACAGAAGGGAATAATTATGATATCATAGAGTAAAATACTGTAGAAATATTTATATAGTGTTATGAGATCATAAATGACTTTCCAATTAATTCTATATGAAGAAGTCAGGGAGAGGAGTTGCTATCTGAGCAGTCTTGAAGGAGTATTCTTTCTCTGATGTGTAAGGAGACAAAGTGATACAAGGCATAAAAAAGAATACTCATAATTCTGGAAAATATAACAATATGGTGTCATGAAGACAAGGATTATCATAAAGATAAAATTCTAAAGATAGGCAAAAGGAAGAACTTATTGAAAACATTAACAAAATAAACACTTTTTTCCCTCCCAGGGTCAAAGCATTTAAGATGCTTTTAAAAACCCTAACAAAATAATTTTAAAACCTGTGAGCTGTGATAATCATACATCTGGTCTACTTATGAAAGTTATTTTAAGCCTTGGTAGCACTGCTAGCAATGAATTTATGCTATAGTCTCCATATGAAATAAAACAAATACATTTATTTGAAAAGACTCATCAGTTTTTCTTTTTTTTTTTCAATATGAGATGAGGGATACGTTATACCCTGTTAACTGAGATAGAAGAGAGCAATCCATGTAACTACTGCTTTGTTGTTGTTTTAATTACTATTATTTTAACATGTTTCTCAGTTTTACTGAGGTATAACTGACAAATAAAATTGTAAGATATTTAAAGTGTACAACATGATGATTTGATGTACATTTACCTTGTGAAAGGACCCTCCCCATTGAGTTAATTAACACATCCATCACCTCACATATCTCTTTCTCTCACACACATTGTGCTAAGAGAGTAGAACTTAAATGTTCTCTCTCCTTCCCTCTCCCTCTCGAAAGAGAGGAATTTCAATTGTATAACTCAGTGTTATGAACTATAGCCACCATATTATACATTAGATCTCAGACTTTATTCACCTTGGAACTAAAATTTTAGATGACTTATTTCTTTAGAGGACTTTCCTCCCATTCATCTGGGTCAGTAGGATTTGACACTGAAACCACTGTAAAGAACAGACAAATTATGAATCACTTTGAGTAAGTTATTTAACTACTCTACCTCAGTGTTCTCAGCTTTACAATGGAGATCATAGTATATATCTAATCAGCCTCACAGAAATGAACAGGGGCTGGTCTGAATCATTGTTTATGTGACCACACACTTTTATATGACTTCTTTGAGAGCAGATTCCTTATCAAAATCTCCCTCACATCCCTAGAGACTGGTATATAATTGGTGGTTCATAAATGTCAAACAGAATAAATGGAAGTAGGTCTGTAGTAGAAACAGCATACTGTGCTATATGAATATAAGTTATTATTATGTTGAAAAACATCATCAAGGTGGCCTCCTTTCTAGAACATTGAAAAACAATGCTACAAATATCCATAAAGAACAAAGAAATATTGGAAAGAATCCAGTATTTCCCACCAGCATAAAGTGTGTATATTAGATAGCAAATGGCCATTTCCTTCTACATTGTCTCTAAGAATGATTCAATCCCCAAGGCACAGAATGTTTCTATGGCCATCTGCAGTTCCAAACAAAACTGAAGAATTGTGTCTGGACTGCTGCTAGTACATCTATGGGCAAAATCAACTATTAAATGATCCCTGACTCCACAGAGTGAGACTCCAACTGTCTCAAACAAGGGAACTTAACATAACAACCAAATCTCCTCCATTGTTGCAGTAAGAGAAAACACCAAAAATGACAACAGAATGACACCATACTCACACCTTGAATGAGAAAACATTTGTTGGGAACGGATAAGAGGAAAACACCTTCAATGAGTACCTGCCATGTTCCAGGAACTAACTAACACACATCACCACATTGCCAGGATAAGCCCAAAAGCAAGGCATCCTTATGCCCATTTCAAAGATGAGAATAGTAGGTTAAAGACAGGTTAAGTAACTGTTTAAAGTCTTACACAGAGTAAGTGGCAGAGGTAATATTTCAATCACCACCTTCTTACTCCAATTCCCTTTTCCTCTTCCTTCAACAGCTTTTCCAAAACACCTTTCTCATAACTTAAAATTTACATGAAAAGAGTTGCTGGATAAAATAAGTTTAGGAAACTATGTTAATGCAAGTTAGACAGCTTTAATTATGATAATCTGCATTGAGAGTTTCCAAGACAGAAATATAGAAAGTATAACCTCATAATACATATTTCAACTGTACCTTCTTTCTTTTCTTCTTTTTAAAAAATCCCCACAGACGTTTACAGCCACCTGTATTTATTCATTTATTCAGTCATCCAAAAATATTTATCAAATGGCTATTATGTAATCTAAACTTTGGTATAAAAAATGGATAAGATTTTCATCATAAACAATTGAGTCAGTCAATCAATAGTAAAAATTTACAATCTGCTGGATATTGTCAAGACAGCATTGGGTTTATTCTGATTTTGCCACCAGGAGTATACATGGGTGGAAAACAATCAAACAAGCAATTATCATTATGTATAATATGTACTATTTACTCATCCAATGAATATTTATTGAGCATTTACTCTATGTCAAGCATTGGACTAGACTATCAGAACACAGTGGTCAATACATCAGCGATATCCCTTGCCTTCATGGAATTTACACTCTGGTGGGTAGACAGGGAAAAAAATTACAAAATGTATGTTTTAAAGGGATAAAAAAAAAAAGAAGAAAAAGAAAGGATAAGGAGTAGGTAAATGGGAGGGATATAGTCATAAAGGCCTTAAAGAGAAGGTAAAAATTAAACTTATTCCTAAGTGATGAGAAGGAGCTAGCCATATCCAACACGAGTTCAGAGAGGTAGGAGGTAGACAGGATCCAGTTTACATAATCTTGAAAATTTTGATGAGGAATTTGGGCTTTCTTTGGTGTTCAAAAAGAAGACACTAAGATATTTTAAGCAGGGAATGTAACAGAGTCTGACTCACATTTTCAGATAATCATTCCTGCTGTTGAAGAATGGAGTGTAGGTGCCCAGGAATGAAGCAGAGGGTACACTGAGAGGCAAAACAATGAAAAGAAAATGACTGCCTGTGTTAGGATGGCCTAGTGGAAGTGGAACAAAGTGGATGAATTCAGGACATATTTTTAAATAAGGCAAGATAACTTGATGAAGTATTGTATTGGGGAACAGGATGGGATAGTGAGGGAAAAGGAAATATCAAGATTAACTCCCAGGCTTCTGACTTGAGCATAGCTGGGAATATTATATACAGAGATAGGAAAGAAGGTTAAGGTAGTACAAATAGAAGTTATGAAAGCCCTTAGCTGGGTTATCTGAATGCCTGCATAATTCATTCATTCAACTGTCAATGAAGACTTTGCAGTGGAAGTAATATTTAAGTTACATTGGAAGAATGAGTAGGAGTCAGCCAAGAGATGGTACAACTTACCAGTCTGGGCAGGGTGCCCCTGACAGTTGTAAGATCCTGTGTCTTGGCCTGACTGTGAAGAATATGTTGATTTAAAAAATGTGAAGGAGGCTCAGTGTGGCCCCTAGAGCATTAAGTAAAAAGATGGGAGGCCGAAGGAGTCTGGGATAGAGGTAAGAGTAGGAAGGGAGATGAACAATGAGGGTGGTATACTGGACAGGAGCCAATTCAAAAACCTGACACCAAGTGTGAATTTTATCCTAAGGACAAGGGGAAGACATTAAAGTTTAAGTGCAGGAATGGCAGGATTCATCCAAACTTTTAGAAGAATCCCTCTAAATACGTCAAGAAAAATGAATTAAAGTGAGCACAAGAATAAGACTAAGTGTTCCAAATGTGTTCAAAATGGTGCACTTTGGGAAATACTGACCCATATAAGAGAAAACAAAATTTAAGATTGGCCAAATGTCAACACACTTCATGGAAAGACAGTTCTGGGACCAATATTGAGGAAACGATGAAGGGTGAAATCCTTCAGTGAAAGGTAAACACAGGATATGAATATCTATAACTAGTCTTGCCATTCTACAGATTGGACTGGTCTGCTTGGATTGTCGTGGGATAAAGGACTGACTCCAGGAATTTATCAGGGCTCTCATCTTTCAATGGCTTCAGCTATTCTTCTCCATTATGAAAATTCATAATCTTCTACCTTATTTTTTTAAAGGGAAGGAAAGGTTGTATTTCTACCACCTATATCTCTGGTTGACGGTTGCTTTGGGGTGATTTTCTAAAAGAAGTTAAGATAGCATAACAAGTTCACAATGTTTTTTCTAGATAAACTGTGTCTGAAATCCCTGTCAGATGGCTGATTCTGGCCTTCTTCCTCCAATATGTCAAGATGTGTTCTGGAATATGAATATTTTAGATGAGATTGTTTGATTTCAATTTGTGTATTTCTATGAAAATGTAAAATCTTTTATACCCCTTTGTTACCCAAAGATAATTAACTAAGGTTCATTTTAACAAGCTATGAGCTCATTTCCAATAACATCAGCCCTACTTTATATATCCAACAGGCCCACAGAATAGAAGGGAGGCCTTATAAGAACATAATGAAAAGTCTAGCAGCCCCTCCTCTCTATACAGGGGGATGAGAATGGTTGTGAGCTAGAGGCAAGAATTGTGAGTACATTTAATGGTGACATACCATTTTTAGATCCAATTATGCAAATTCATCCTGGAATACTGTGAGTGAGGGTTGGGTGATCATTTTCCCCACTACCACCCACACACATACACACCCTGGGATTTATAGCAATTATGTCAATTGTCCTATTTATGGTACTTGACACGTTTAATGTAAGAAAGGGACAATGCATTCCATTACTTCTTATTACAATGCAGCATGGTGATGAATGGTATAATAGTGATGATAATTAAAATGTGTTGTGCATACTTAAACATGAGATTCAAGGTTTGAAAAAGTGCCTATTATCCCAGCCCTTTTTCTCTATCCTGTCTTGTAAAGAAAGACTCAATATCTTCCTCTTCTTGTCTGCAATTACTTAGGTTGTTCAGAAGAACACTCATATTACCTGGAGTTGATTCCCCTTTGTGCAATTCTTTCTCTTTGCTACTCTATGTGGGACCTCTGAGTGCCCTAAAAATCTCTATCTTTAGTTCTTGCTGCTGACAGTTCTTTAAGCAGAGGCCCCTGCATTCTAGAATCTTCAAAAGTCATTAGACTTAAATTGTCATAGAAACACTGGGGAATAACGTTAAGGTTCTGAATGTTAATTTGTTTTCTTCTTATTTTAATATACTTGTTCTTGTTCTGTGACCAAGGCCTCTTCAATGTAAATCAGCTGCCCTGAATTTCTGTAGAAGCCAGAATAGACTGGGGAAATCTGGTGAATCACTCAAACTATCTCAACCCTCATCTCCTAAACCAAACGGGGATGATGTTAACTGCCTTGATTTACACACAAGACTATGGTAGAGACAAATAAATTAAGAAATTAATCTATGTGAATATATATTATAAAACATAAAATACTACACATACATTATTATACAGGCTTCGGGTGAAAGCATAGGAAGACTCATGTCAATATGGTACTTGAGAGTTAACAAGGCTTTTTCGCATAAAGTAATTTTTTGAACTTTACAACAGTAAATGTATCAAATTTTATATACTTTATAAAAGAGGAGGGGCGCCTGGGTGGCTCAGTTGGTTGAGCGGCTGCCTTCGGCTCAGGTCATGATCCTGGGGTCCTGGGATCGAGCCCCACGTCCGGCTCCCTGCTCAGCGGAGAGCCTGCTTCTCCCTCTCCCTCTGCCTGCCACTCTGCCTACTTGTGCTCTCTCTCTGTCAAATAAATAAATAAAATCTTTTAAAAAATAAAAAATAAAAGAGGAAATTTAAGTCTAATAAGCCCAAAGCCATCATGCTATTAAATGACTAATTTGCTATGTAGGTCTAGTATTTCTAAGTTTGAACAAAGGAGGTGGCCACAAATTCTTATTTCTCTTCTGGGCAAAAGAGATTAAGAAATAGGAAACTGAAAGAGAGAAGAATCATATCAAAAGAAGTAGTATAGTGCAATAGTTAAAAGCAGAGTCAGACTTTAACTTCGGCCTTCCTGTTGCCTGGCATGATATCACTAATGCTGGCTCAGTGCCCTCCTATTCTTTTACATGATTTTTTCTACATTTTCTTTTCTGCCCCAGTCTCCAAAGCTCTCTGAATCCATGCTCAGTCTCTACCAATGATTTTGCATCTTATTTCACTGAGAAAATGACAGCAATCAGAAGAGAATTTCCATAAGCTCCCACCTCCCTATCAAGCATGTGTCCATATTCTCTGACCCTCCATCTAAATTAATATTTAAACCTTGACATTATTCCTCAGTGTTTCCTCTGCTGTCTATGCTCCTGTCTCAAGCCAACTCCTCCACTCATCCACTAGCCCCCATCCTTCCTCACCTACTCGAGAACATCATATTCAAAAATCATCCCTTCCCTTTGTGTAATAGCATTCCTTTTTCTTCTTTACTAGGTCGTTCTTATCACTACACATACATGCTTGGGTAAAACAATCGAAGAAGAAGAAAAAAATCTCTTGACTCCTTAAATCCTTTTCCTTTCTGCCCTATTCCTCTGCTTCCTTTTACTGCAAAACCACCTAAAAAGTCTTATCTACACCCTGTCTCCAATCCTTTTCTCCTAATATCTTTTGAGGTGTTCCAGTTACTCATGACCACTAAAACTGCTCTTATCAAGGTCAGCAATGATATCCACATTGTGAAGTTCAACAGTCAATTCTCATGGAAGGGACTTTTGTCTGTTCTGTTCAATGCTATATTCCAAGCTCCTAGAGGAAAGCCTGGTATATGGACAGTGCTCCACAAACACTTAGTGAATGAATAAATGTATATAAAGCAGACCTGGGTTTTAAACCAGATTGCCCCACCTTCTTGTTATATGCCATTGCGAGTCCCCTAATCCTCTCTAAGCCTCCATTTCATCATTGAAACAGGGATAATAATAATGACCTCTCAGGAATATTAAGGAAAATGAAATAATGAATGTATATTAGTGGCAAATAGAAAATGCTTTGTTGTTACAGGTCTGTTTCAAATGGTGCATTATTCATTATTTGTAGCAAGGCTGATTAATAAAGTGGGAGGTTCCTGAGAATGTTTCAAATGCTTAAAAAATTTGCTCTGAGGGTAGAACAACAAATTACATAATAGTTTTATTGGTTTGTTTGCAGCTGGAATTTCTTGATGAGGCTGGGACCTCCCAAACATAACTCTTGAACATATTGAGCAAGCAAGCGTCTCCAAGGTAAGACAATGGGAAGCTCACTGCATCATTATCTTGTGTGATTGCTAAATCTAGAAAAATAAAACACATTGCCCATTAAGACTTCCTAAGGGTGCAATGTGGAAGAGAAGTGTGTAATTCATTCCAAATGGGTGATGACTGCTAACTGAGGTCTTGCTCATTTAACAGCCTAGAAAGCCTGTTCTGTCAGCAATCCATGTCATCAATGGATTTCAGTGAAATTCCCTGGTCTTTAATTAGTGGAGCTGATGACCTTTCAGAGGTCAACTTGTGTAACCAAGGCTCTTGATTGGCAATCTTATTGTTTCTATAAAGGCAGCATAAAATATCAATGCTCAGTTTTGTCAAACCCTAACTTATTCACACTCTTCCTTAACAATATTTTCTTGTTTGTTATTTCATAATGATACTAATGGGACTGATCTGTTTATTTAAATGATGGCTGTTGTCTTCTTTTAGGGCTATTAGTGCCCAGGAGTGAAGGTTACAGATGAATAAGTAGTACACTGAATCTTGGAGGATGTGGGAACTTTGGGGACCGTCCTTTCTCTTAACATTTTTGACACCATCAGAAATGTCAAGGCAAGAATGCTTAAATCAAAGCTATGAGAAGCCCCTACTTTGTTACAAGCAGGTCAAAAATAAAACAATATTTCTTTTATTGGCTCATCATACAAACATGTTCACATGCACATACGCATGTACACTTAAAGCATCAATGTACTTATATTGGATCCTATTTTCTGCATGCAAGAATGTGCACATGTGCACACAGGCACAGACAAGTCAAAACATGTATGCAATACCCATTCACCAAGATAAATATGCTCACATACAGCAAGTAAATCATACATATTCATACCTGAGCATAGATACCCATAAAACATGCATAAATGCATACAGAAACGCACACAGTTCACATATACTACCCGCACATAGTTAAACGTGTGTGTGCAAAGACATTTACCTATATTGTGAAAGAAAATACCAATTTCATAACTATTCCACTACCAATTTCTAGTGGGATGGGTACTTTGAAATGGACAGTTCTTTTATTTTTCTCTTCTGGGCACATTGATAGATTTGGAATATGCAACGGTGGCAAGATTTCTTGTTAACATAGCATTATATTTCTAGCATATTACCTTGTTTAAAGTAAACAATCAATAAATATTTGATGAGTGAGAGAGTGAATGAGTGGGTGAATAAATGAATGGCTATGAGCAGGAAAGAGTGAATTACTCTGCATAATAGAGGGCAACCTTCTGCAGCACCATGTTCAATGTGGGAGAGATGATGTGAGGAGAGATGGGTGAAGAAGCAGCAAGCAAACAAGAGGAACAGCTTCAGTGCAAAGAGGGAATGCAAGCGTTGGCCAGATTCCCACGTAGCTATTAAAAGAATAAATCTGTTTTAATTGTGGGGCCCACAACCATTGGTCATTTCCTTTTCATGATATCATATTTAAAGATGTCACCAACCCCAATCTTTTCATTTATATTGATTTGTAGGGAGAAAAAGCAGAAAAGCACTTATGGAATTCCCTTGATCCCTATGACCACATCCATCATTTATCTATTTCTGTGTAACAAATGGCCCCTTCACTTAGTGACTTAGAACAACAGAGATTTCTTATTTCTCAAAATTCAAAGGGCTGGCTGGACTGGTTTCACCTGATTTACTCATGAGTCATACACAGTTGGGCTAGAAGGTCCAAGATGGGTACACTTTGATGTCTCACAACTGATGTAAGCTCTTGGCCAGGGCTCATTGGTTCTCTTCATTTTGGCCTCTCCTTCTTCAGTATGCTAGTCTAGCTTTCCTGCATGGTGGCCTCAGAGAAACTTTCTAAAAGTGAAAACACAGCAGTTGAAGGTGTCTTGAAGCCTAAGCTCTGGAACCTGCCCAATTATACATCTGTCATTTCCTATTAGTCAAGGTGCATCACAAAAGTGGGGAAGGAGGGTCTTCTGATAGAGGAGCTGCAAGGACTTTTTGGCCCTTTCAAAACCACATGCCAAATTTACCTCATAATTATACTTTCCTTCTGCCATCTGGAAATTCCTGAACCTCCTCGAGTGAGTTCCTAGCCATCTTCATGACAGGCACATGTTCCAAGGCCAATTGATAGGAGCGGGGCACTGTGGCCCACAAACACCTTCTCAGTCTTCTAAGAGAGGATGGAAGTTTGACTGATTCTCTTTGCCTGGTAGTGATCTGACAGCCAAGAGATCCAGGTATGCCTACTGTGAAACGGGGTATTTGTCACTGGGACAAGTGTCCATTAGAAACTGGACCAAAGCCATGGATTCATTTGTCATAATTTCCAAAGGAGCCTTCACTGGTAATGAGTTCTAGGCTCTAGAGGCCAAGGTCAGTGTAATTAAAAGGCCTCTGTGACATAGAAAAACCCACTGGGTGACTCTGTGTGTGTGTGTGCATGTATGTGTGTGCACGTGTGTGTTTTACTAGGAAAAATATAGAAATTACTTCAATTCACTTTAGATGCTTTTGTACATATTTGTATGCTTTTACATTTTTGTAATCTGAACATATATTTATTTTATGCTCTCATTCTCTTAATTAGCACAACTTATTTCCCTTAATGTTATGTATAAACATATATCTCCTTCTTTTGAACTTCCCTTGTGAAATATGTAAGCTGCTTATAAGGTATTCCTAACATCCTGTGTACATTATTATTGCTATCTATGCATGTCTCACATCTCCTAATTCATCATCAATGTTGCTTCTATCATCATTGCTATCATTATCGTCATCATCATCATCGAGGGCATTCACTGAGCAGCCACCATTAACTATACACCATACACTTTACAAACACTACTTCCAACAATCACAAAATTCTAGAGAGATAGTTACTGCCCCATATGTTTAATGAAGGAGAAAGCAAAGTCTCAGATAAATTTACTAACTTGCCTAAAGTTCTGTCGCTAGCAGGTAATGGAGGAAAGATTTACTTTCACAGCCTATATTATGATTATAAGCAGATGATAAGCAGATAGGATCCATCTTAGAATAATGTTCATATATTCCATTAGAGTTAGCAGAGTCCATGCATGTCAGATGCACTAATACATACTTTTAGAAGAACATATTTTATACAAGATGTTCACATTTGGGCATGTATGTTAGGGGTTTTGCTAATAAAGTATGCAATCACATTTTATTACTATATGATATCGCATAATATAGTATAGCATTATAACACACTTTGCTTGACCATTTCCCTACTGCTGAGAATGTCTGCTCCTTCCATATTTTATCCTATTATGAACATACTGGCTTCAGTTCAAAGAGAGAAGAGCAGAATAGTTAAGATCAAATGGACCTGGGTTGAATTCTGTTGATTTGGAGAAAGTCACTCCTCCATCCTAGTCCTTAACCTTTTTGATGTAAGATAGAAAGCATAACAGTACCAATCTCTTAGGGGGTTACAAGTATTGAGCAAGAATTAATGCTAACTGAAGATAATTAAAACAAGAATTAATGCTTAAAACAAATATTACCAAGCACCCAGTGTACACTAGTCCAGATTATTGGGGGTAAGCAGAAAACAAAGCAAGGTCCCTGATCACATGGAGCTTACATTCTGGTGGGAGACACATGAAGTAAGCATAAAATATAAATATAATATCCAGTCAAAGTCTTTGCAAGCAAAACTCTGGTTCTCTATTTCAGATTACTTCACACCTTACTTGTTCTTCAGATTTTAGTTATAATGGAACTTCCCCAAGGAGGGTCATTTTAAAACCTCAGATCAGTCAAATCCCTTTTAGTTTAGGTTCTTTAAAAAACAATTATGTTGTAGTATTACACTTAACTTCTTTTTTTATTTATTTTTATTTTTTAAATTTTATTATGTTATGTTAGTCACCATATAATACATCATTAGTTTTTGATGTGGTGATCCACGATCCATTGTTTTCGTATAACCCGCAGTGCTCCATGTAGTATGTGCCCTTCTTAATACCCATCACCAGGCTAACCAATCCCCCCTCCCCTCTAAAACCCTGTTTGTTTCTCAGAGTCCATAGTCTCTCATGGTTCATCTCTCCCTCTGATTTCTGCCCCCTCTTCATTTTTCCCTTCCTTCTCCTAATGTCCTCCATGCTATTCCTTATGTTCAACAAATAAGTGAAACCATATGATAATTGACTTTCTCTGCTTGACTTATTTCACTTAGCATAATCTCCTCCAGTCCCATCCATGTTGATGTAAAAGTTGGGTATTCATCCTTTCTGATGGCTGAGTAATATTCCATTGTATATATGGACCACATCTTCTTTATCCATTCATCTGTTGAAGGGCATCTCGCTCTTTCCACAGTTTGGCTATTGCAGACATTGCTGCTATGAACGTTCGGGTGCATATGGCCCTTCTTTTCACTACATCTGTGTCTTTGGGGTAAATACCCAGGAGTACAATTGCTGGGTCATAGGGTAGCTCTATTTTTAAATTTTTGAGGAACCTCCACACTGTTTTCCAAAGTGGCTGTACCAACTTGCATTCCCACCAACAGTGTAAGAGGGTTCCCCTTTCTCCACAACCTCTCCAACATTTGTTGTTTCTTTCCCTGTCCATTTTTGCCATTCTAGCTGGTATAAGGTGGTATCTAAATGTGGTTTTGATTTGAATTTCCCTGATGGCTAATGATGATGAACATTTTTTCATGTGTCTGTTAGCCATTTGTATGTCTTCTTCAGAGAAGTGTCTTTTCATATCTTCTGCCCATTTTTTGACTTGATTATTTGTTTTTTTGGGTGTTGAGTTTGAGAAGTTCTTTATAGATCTTGGATACCAGCCCTTATCTACAGTGTCATTTGCAAATATCTTCTCCCATTCTGTGGGTTGCCTCTTTGTTTTGTTGACTGTTTCCTTTACTGTGCAGAAGCTTTTTATCTTGATGAAGTCCCAAAAGTTCATTTTTGCTTTTGTTTCACTAGCTTTTGGAGATGTATCTTGAAAGAAGTTGCTGTGGCCAATGTCAGAGGTTACTGCCTATGTTCTCCTCTAGGATCTTGATGGATTCCTGTCTCACATTGAGGTCATTCATCCACTTTGAGTTTATCTTTGTGTATGGTGTTAGAGAATGGTCAAGTTTCATTCTTCTGCATGTGGCTGTCCAATTTCCCAGCACCATTTATTGAAGAGACTGTCTTTTTTCCACTGCATGTTTTTTCCTGCTTTGTCAAAGATTATTTGACCATAGAGTTGAGGGTCCATATCTGGGTTCTCTATTCTGTTCCATTGGTCTATATGTCTGTTTTTGTGCCAGTACCATGCTGTCTTGGTGATCACAGCTTTGTCATATAGATTGAAATGAGGCAATGTGATGCCCCCAGCTTTGTTTTTCTTTTTCAACACTTCCTTGGCGATTCAGGGTCTTTTCTGATTCCATACAAATTTTAGGATTGTTTGTTCCAGCACTTTGAAAACACTTAACTTCTGTGATTATTTATTTCATTTATTTTTCTTCCTCCTCTAGAATGTATAACATATAAGGGCAAAAGCCATGACTGTTCTGCTCATATTGTATCTCTGGCCTTTGTGTGGTGCCTAGTAGAGACTAGATACACTAATAAGCATTTAGTGAGTAAATTAAGTTGATGGACGATGAAATGAGTAAGGTCAGGTTTTCTTACGAGAATAAACTTCCCAATTTTTTCTCCTAGAACTCTTCTACTATAAGACCCCATAAAACCCAATTCTTCAGATGTTCACAATTACCTTAATGCAACCCTAGCAAGTAGGCAAAATCAAAGAGTGCCAAGAGCAGCATAGAAGAATCTAGAATATTTTTTTCTTCTTTTAAGTTTTCACTTAAATTCCAATTAGTGAAATATTAGTTTCAGGTGTACAACACAGTGATTCAACACTTCCATACATCACCCAGTGCTCATCCCAAGTGCACTCCTTGATCCCCATCACCTATTTCCCCCATCCCCCTACCCAACTTCCCTCTGGTAACCATCAGTTTGTTTTCTGTAGTTAAGAGTCTGTTTCTTGGTTTGCTCCTCTCTCTTTATTCCCCCCTTTGCTCATTTGTTTTGTTTCTTAAATCCCACATATGAGTGAGATCATATGGTATTTGTCTTTCTGTGACTGCTTTATACCACTTAGCATAATATTCTCTAGCTCCATCCATGTTGTTGCAAATGGCAAGATTTCATTCTTTTTTATGGCTGAGTAATATTCCATTGGATATACACCACATCTTCCTTACTCATTCATCAGTTGATGGACACTTGGGCTATTTCCATAATTTGTCTCTTGTATATAATGCTGCTGTAAACATCAGGGTGCACGTATCCCTTTGAATTAGTATTTTTATAGTTTTTGGGTAAAGTAGTGTGATTGCTGTATTATAGGATAGTTCTATTTTTGACTTTTTGAGTAACCTCCATACTGTTTTCCACAGGGAAGGAAACAATCAACATAACTAAAAGGCAACCTTGAGAATGGGAGAAGGTATTTGCAAATGACATATCTGATAAAAGATTAGTATCCATAATATATAAAGAACTTATAAAACTCAACACCCAAAAAACGAATAACCCAACTAAAAAATGGGCAGAAGACATGAATAGACATTTTTCCAAAGAAGATATATGGATGGCCAACAGACACATGAAAAGATGCTCAACATCATTGATGATGGAAATACAAAGCAAAACTACAATGAGATATCACCTCGCACCTGTCAGAATGGCTAAAATCAACAACACAAGAAATAACAGGTGTTGGCGAGGATGTGGAGAAAGGGGAACCCTCTTGCACTGTTGGTGGGAATGCAAACTGGTGCAGCCACTGTGGAAAATAGTATGAAACTTCCTCAAAAAGTTAAAATTAGATTTTTAAGCAGCACCAAAAAGACTTGAACACATCTAGAGAGGGTTTCACATCATCATTTGTTTTTCAATTAAACACCTACAGAGATTAGCTCTCTGCTGTCCTGAGAGGGAATTCATTAACACAGTAATGATTTATGATTTCCTCGACAGCATTTAACTGACTTTCATCCAGCAGCTGGAGATGCTTATCATACAACTGGTCACTCACATTAATGAAAAATGGATTCGTGACAACAGCCACACGCACACTTGACTTTGGATAGCAACTGGTATGTTTCAGTCCCAGGGAGAAGAAACAGGTTGAGCAAGTGAGGAGAGAGAGAACTATTTAATTAGTATTATAGTAAGAATGAACTTGGATTAAAATTCCCATCAGTGGGCTCTGTGGACTTGGGCTTGGGCATTCAAGCAGAAAGAAATGTTTCATGGCTTTTATGTATGAATGTGTATATATAACTACATGCCTCAGGGTCTCTATATGTATGGGGTCTAGGATATGTACAAGTATATGAATATGGTATATATCGCTATGTACATGGATATATAGCTGTGCATGTGTGTATGTATATGTATCTGTGTAAATATGTTTAATTTATGCATGAACATATGGTGTGTGTAGATAATTATGGCTATATTTTGATTTTTTACCCTGTCTTTCATTCAAAGAGGAAGAAATCAGAGGAGCTCAGATAGGAAGAGAATAGGCTTCCTATTCATAACCAGACAGTACTTTGCCATTTTAAATGGTTTAGTTTATGTCTAATAGCAACCAAAAAAATAAAGAGAAAAAATTTAAAGTTGATACTTTATCTCCTGCTGTCTGTGAACCTTCAAGAAAATCAAGTACATGATTTGAGAGAAATGTGCTGCCACTTAAATATGCCCACAACCCTGCTTCCTATCGCAACGCACATTTGCAGAATAAAAAGCTCTTGAGCAACATTCCTTTATATTATTGATTAGAGTATATTTTTTAATTAAAGGCCAATAAATATGCTGCTACGGGGACTTTGGAAAATAAAACACAACAGCATAGTCACAGAGACATAGAATGTTAAATACTAGAAAATGAGGGACTCAGGCTACTCCCTGCCCATTGGTCCTGCTCAGCAGAATGCAAATCAGAATGCTTCCTAATCTAAGGCATTGCTCTTAATTTTACTTCTAGATGTGTGTGCCTTTGCAGCTCCAGATGCATTTGCAAAATTAAAAGCATAATTTATCTCCAAAAAGCAATATTCTATCACCTAGTGACTTAGTCCTGAGGAAAAACTGATTCCTACACAATGTTCATTCACTGTTCTCAGGAAAAGCAGTGGGGTAATAATCTCCAATATCCAGTATGGGTTATGGAGATATAAGTCAGTTCCTTTCCCTCCTTCAAACAAATATAGGTAAGTCAAACCAGACTTGCCTCTTCCCCTATCCTTCTCCCCATATCATTGCTCAAATGGTTCAAAATACATGAACTGCCAGGAAAAATAGTGAGGTCCCTGTTAGCAGAAGACCCCAAGGACTGGTGTTTTTCCAGATACATCAGATAGTGCCCTTTTTAGCTATCAGCTCCAAAATGGGAAAGAAAATCACAGATAAATTTTAATCTAAATAGCATCAAAGAGGATCTATGCTTGAAACCAAATATAGTTCTGAGGACTCCCAGGTACAGCACTAAAGTGATAAGCCGAGAACATAACATCCTAGGAAGAGGTGGGTATAAAGGCAAGACCAGAACTGAGAGTAGAGGCTGTGAGACAGTCAGTAGGTAGACACAGAAAGTTTTGAGTTGATAATATTTCACTTTGGCTGGGTCTCTTCCGAATTCTCCTCACCGTCACTCCAGAACCCCTGCAGTACGTGATGATGTACTGAATAAGGTATTGCAGTCATTGAGATAGCATCAGGTGTATTTACATGTATGTATTTGTTGCTTTATTTTACTATTTTATAGTAATAAGGGTTCTTAGGAATCACTAAGGAGAGGTATTTGTCCAAGGTCATAAAATGAGCTGAGAAACATAGTGATTTGAAGGGGCAACCTGCACCTAAATGTTTATAGCAGCAATGTCCACAAAAGCCAAAATACGGAAAGAGCCCAGATGTCTATCGACAGATGAATGGATAAGGAAGATATGGCATATATACATATATATATGAATATTATTCAGCCATCAAAAAAAAAAATGAAATCTTGCCATTTGCAATGATGTGGATGGAACTAGAGGGTATTATGCTAAGTGAAATAAGTCAGTCAGAGAAAGACAAATATTATATGATTTCACTCATGTGGAATTTAAGAAACAAAACAGAGGATCATAGGGGAAGGGAAAGAAAAATAAGACAAAAACAGAGAGGGAGAGAAACTCTAAGAGACTCTTAACTCCAGGAAACAAACTGAGGGTTGCTGGAGGGGAGGTGGGTGGTGGGATGGGGTAACTGGGTGATGGGCATTAAGGAGGGCACGTGATATAATGAGCAGTGGGTGTTATATGCAACTGATGGATCACTAAATTCTACCTCTGAAACTAATAATACATTATATGTTAATTAAATTGAATTTTAAAAAATGAGCTAAGAAACAGCCAGGCTTGGAAGAAGATTAAGTGGATTCATGTCTAGTCACCCTATCTTGTGTACTTCCTATTAAATAAGGAACCACTCTCATGGTGAGGGGCTATGAATTAAAGGGGACAATAGGCAAGTGATTATGCATTAGGGAATTATGGATGAGGGCTGACCTATATTTTAACTCTAAAGTTTCTTAGAGCTGATAGTTTTATAGCATCAGTTGAGAATCAGTTCAGATAAAAGTGATCACAGCTGTTGTTTTAGGATAGTAGGATAATCTTCATTTAATATAAAAATAAGTCCCTTTATTGATGTCAGTATATTACTTTTAAAATAATAATAAAAAAAATCAATGCTGTTGGAGCATTCCCAGAGTAGAGGAACCAACTGGGAAACAAATTATTGAGATTATTTTATGAGCTTGGGCTTTTTAAAAAATTTATTATTCACTTTAGTTGCTTTTGTTTTAAAGTTAATATCAGACTTTCTTTTCTTAGCACCATGTATATTTCCATAGTTCCCAAAGGTTCTGAAAACTAATAGACAACGAGGGGACAAAGCTTTTCACTGCCAGCTTCTTATACAGACAGCAAAATTCCAATAGCAAAGAGTACCTACTTTGACTTACTTGGGAAGAAACATTTATAAAATCTTCAGTTTAGGAAGGGATATCTTGCATGCCCTGATTAGGTGAATGCACTCTAGTCAATTACAGGCTATGATAGGTGGGTATTATTTCTCAGGACATATCATATGAATCCTTACCTCCTCTCTCAAAACTTAAAAATGCAGCTCATGCTTGGTCTCTGTCCAAGAGACATAATATGAGTTGTTTTATTTGTTTGTTCATTTGTTTAAATTAACACTGGACACCGAATGCCTGCTTTCTCCCCTAATTTCCCTCAACTCACTTTAGTTCAGTATTACAAAGGCAGGGTTTTTGTGCACATGGGTTTCAGGGCTTCTACACCAATAGACTAACTAAGCATAATGAGCCAGACTTGAAACTTGAATGAGAGAGTGAACTGGCAGATTCTGTAAGTCAGCAGGGCTAGAAGTCATGTCCAAGAAGGTCATCCAAAAGAGAAAGAAAGGCAGGCTGACAAGGTCCAGAGTCAGTGAGATGTAGCAGCAGGGAGATATGCTCAAGCAAGGATACTGGTAGGGAACTCAGGCAGAGAGTGGGATTAAAAATCAGGTGACAAAGCAAGGTCAGCCTTGGCTGCAAATGTAAAAATATAATGTTTATCATTTCTTTAGCCATACAGGAGGGAAACCATGATCTAATGGTGTGTGAGTGTGTGTGTGTGTGTGTGTGTGTGTGTGTGACCTACCATGACTTTCAACTTAGGTGTTATGTGCTCCATGACCTTCAGTGGACAGGGTACATGCTCAGAAGTTTTGACCTAGGACCCATAAAGACCCACTTGTTAACAATGGATGTTGAATATGGAATTTCTGATATAATAGATAGGACAGTGGATGTTACTGTGGCTAAAACTTTAGGCACAGGAATATGGCTTCTCTGTCTCGTTCAAATCTCAGCACTGCCAACTATTAATTGTATGAACATGAGAATGTTATTTAGCCTTTATGGGGTTCAGTTCCTTTATAGCTAAAATAAGGATCACATAAATAGAATAGGATCAATTGCTATAATAAATTGACAGAGGTTAAACACATAGTATAAGTTTTTTGTTTTGTGAGGTTTTTTTTTCCCCCCTCATTTACACTGCACATCAAAAGTATGTTGTTTCTGTCACCTGACACCTTTCTTCCATATAGTGATTCAGCTATGCAGGATCCCTACAGCTCATGGCCCCACCACATACTAGGGCCTTATGATCATTTGCAACAACCCAGCTGAAGGGGAGAAAGAACATCGAGGAGATTTTCCTTCTTCTGAAAAGTCTTACTTTTACTTACATTCCATTGATAATAGCTAGTCCCATGACTATATCTAGATGTAAAGGTGTCGGGGGAATGTAAAATCTGATGAAATCATTGTTTCCAAGGGATGGTTCTATTCCATAGTAGGTTGAATAATGGCTACCCAGAGATATCAAGCCCTAATCCCTGAAGCCTATCAATTTTACTTCATAAAGACAAGGAGACTTTGCACATCCTATTAAAAAAAGATTTTGACATGGGGAGTTTATCCTGGATTATCTACTAGACCCTAAAGAGACAGCAGATGGAGATTTGATATGAACAGAAAAGGACGTGGCAATATAATCAGGGGGAAGAGACTGGAGTGCTGTGACCACAAGTCAAGAAATGCCAGCTAAGAGGGATGGGTCTAAGGGCAGCCTGACACCTTCCCTATGTTCCCACTCAGAACCCTGTGCTCTGTATATGAGATGCTGACAAGCTCAGAAATTGCATTGCATACAAAGAGATCAGAGCATAGACAATACGATCCTTTTCCCGCTGTATGGGGCACATGTAAACTTTTCTTGGAACTGCTTAGCTATGCATGTATCAATAGCTCTCAGGCACAACCCCAGCCTTCTTTATTTCAGACTCCACAGGGTGAGGGTAAGGGTCCTTCTCCTGCTGCAGGAAGCAAGATGAAACCTGTGCTGCAGAATGGATCCGCTAGCCACACGCAACTAACATACGGGAAGGGCTGGATCTTCTGTGCTCTCTCTCCCCTCTGGAGCCTGGTGCGCATCTTGCCTTTTTTCCGCAACCTCAAATCACGCATCGGTCTTGTCCCTGGGTGGTACTTACATATCTTTTGACCTTGGCTGACTTGTGTCATAGTCTATCCAGCAACACAGCCTAATAACCTAGTGAAACACCAGGTGCCACCAGAAGCTAAAAGAGGCAAGGAACATATTCTTCCCTAGAGCTTCCAGAGCAAGCATAGCCCTGACAACACCTTGATTTCCATTCAGTGAAACTGATTTCAGACTTCTGGCCTCCAGTACTGTGAGAAAATAAACTTCCCTCACTTTAAGTCACCCAGTTTGTGGCCATTTGTTATAGCAGCTGCAGGAAACACATATATACTCTCTGCAAGAGGAGAACATATTTGGTTGGATAGCCAGGTTATTTAGGCCACAAAAATGTTAATCTCTACCTCAAAGGATTATGGCAGGATTAAATGAGAATTCGTGTAAATAACTGAGGAAGGTAAGAATTCAATTTGCAGGTAATCTGTAAATAAACTTCTGAAGTTTGAAACTGATTTAAATACAGGTAAGAGTGGCTCATCATGCACTTACTTACATTCTGATGTACTTCTGTATACAAGAGGAAAGGGTAGAATTACAGTTCTTTAATTGGCCAATGCTCAGGAGAGCCTATAGCATATGGGCATGCCATCAATAACGGTGGCAGGGGGTGGGGGTGCAGTGAGCATTGCTGATCTAAATGGAATATGTGCAATCAGTATAAATTAAGCAAGCCACTTACTGGGAAAATGTTTTATGAGTTTTAAAGTGACGCATTTCATCTTCATCTCCTTTTCCCTCTTTTCTCCTCCTTCTTTTAGCCAATATATTATTAGTCTAATGACTCCATGAAGACATACACAGCTTGGGAAGATGGGAGAAATGTATAGGCACTGCAGGAAGGGAGGGTAAGAGGTTAAAATTCCCTGGTCACCTCTCTTCCTCATTTGTAATTCCTAAAGTAGGAAACTAGAGAATACATTGAAAATAATATCCTCAGGTGAGGATCTGTATTATGTGTGCATTCCATTTATCTCTTCTTATCTTTTCACTTGTGGACTCTCAAGACTTATTCAAATCAGGATGCCTGGGTGGCTCAGTTGGTTAAGCGTCTGCCTTCGGCACAAGTCATGATCCCAGGGTCCTGGGATCAAGTCCCGCATCGGGCTCTTTGCTCAGCAGAGAGCCTGCTTCTCCCTCTGCCTGCCGCTCCCCCTGCTTGTGCTCTCTCTCTCTGACAAATAAATAAAATCTTAAAAAAAAAAAAGACTTATTCAAATCATTAAATCTACTGTGCTATCAGAAACCCTCTGGGAATGTTTACCTAAATATATATATATTTTTTTAACTCAGACTAATTTTCTCTTGCAGTAGTGATGTGTGTATGTAATCAGTGACTGAAGTCTGTGACATTTAGCAGAGGGACTTCAAGTCTTATAGCATAATGATGTTTAGCTCCTCCTTCCTTCATCTTCAAAGGCTCTCCAGTTCTATCTAAATATAAATAACTATGTAATCTACCCAAATAAAATCTGTCTAAATACAAACACTAATACAAAAATATATGATACACCTACCAGTAAATTATATTTTAGCTAGAGATAATGAAAATGTTGGCTTATTTTTAAGTTTTGAAGACCCTCCCTCCACCTCACCCACATTTAATAACCAGAAATTTACACATTCAATTTACAATAGTAATCATATTATAGGTACAATCCTAGCTGTAAATCCTTTACCATGAGTTGGGTTCTAAGATAAACGTTTTAGCTGCGTTATCTCATTTCTTAACTCTCCCAACCTGTCACAGGGATAGCTGTTATTACCACTATTTTAGACATGGTGAAACAAATACCCAGAGAGTTTAAGTGATTTGTCCAGGATCAGATAGCTGGAAATGTCAGAGTCAATATTTCAATTATGAACTTCCTGATCTCAGAGCCCATGTTCTTAACCATAACAAAGGATGCATAGCAAGAACAGATAATCTATGGTAAACCCCCTTCTTGTTTATTTACCAAAAAATGTGCTAGACAGGGGTTACAGCACATATTTAATGCCATGAACATTTTTAGAGAAAGTTCCCAAGTAAGACTTCAGGATTTAAAAATCTTATTTATTTAAAAAAATTTTTTTTTCACATAATACCTAATTTAATTCTACCTCCCAACATAATACATACTAAAAAAAAAAACAAAACAAAGAGAAGTGCTCACACCAATAACACACTTACTCACCCCTAGATAAGAAGATCTTTTCCAGTAGAAATGTGAATTGCATTGATATAGACATAAGTAAGTTCTTTGTTTCAAAAATGCACCATTTTACAAAAAAAAAGTTAGGTAAAAATTAATCTTTGTTTTTCCTAAAACAGCTGACAACTAGGATGTCCCAAAGGCCTAGCACATTTTCACAAGGCTGCAAACTGACTGCACTGCCAGGTTCATGAAGCACCTGTTTCATGGCATTTTATCCCAGATAACCAAATAGGAATTCTGTTGTTCCTATCCCTTACTTTGATTATCCTTCAGGAAATCTCTCAAAATGAAGAGATCATAACTTGGCCAAAAGATCAGCAGTTATGTATATCTACCTCTAACCTCTTCCCCTAAATAGCCGTACAATCTGTTGTCATTCATTCATTCATATATAGTAATCATCTAATGCAGATTATAATATGGAAGATTCAAGAACTCTTTTTTAAAGCGTTCATAGTATATCAGAAACCCAGGCTTCACTGCTTCCTTCCAGCATGATCTTGGACAAATTACTTAATTTCTTCAATCCTCAGTTACCTTATTGACTTTGGGTAACAGAACTATTCTTCACTAAGTGGATTCTCTGTGAATGATGATTATTGCAAGAAGACTCTGGTAAAGTTAACTTTTCTTTGTCTCCGTTTCCTCATTTGTTAAAACTATTGTATTTAGGGGGAGACTAAATGAGTTGATATGTGAAAATGGTGCCTGGCACATAGTGAACATTTATTAAGTTATTATAATTTATTATTACTATTATTAAAAAGTAAAGTTTACATGTATGCATGCATCATTGATGTTTAAAATAAGGAGTACTTCATGAGGTGAGTCAAGAAAGATTTCTTAAAGGAAATTCAACTGAATTGTCTGGAAATTTCCAAGGGGGTGAGCTTTTCTTCAATATGTTAAGATTATATGGAACTAGAAAAGCCTGCGTGACCATAGATGTGAGTGATCACACAATATTATGGAGTTAATAGCCACAATTCAGAAGCAATTTTTCCTGGGTTCATGCAGTTTTTATTTCTTTTTTTCCCTTCTTTTCCATCTTGGGGTTTAGGAGGGACAATCCCTCATGGGGTTCTAGTCAGCTGTCCACACTGAAATATGATTTTTTTCCATTTAAGTTTTGAGTTGTTGATGGGCAAAAAATTTCCTAAACTTTTTTAGCTTGAAAAAGGACTCTTTGGTCACTCTCTCATAGTTCAGAGAAAAAGTTGTATAGAATGTACATGCGTATGCATGTGTGTGTGTGTGTGTGTGTGTAACACTTATATGGAGGTTATGTTTATGCTTTTGCTGGCAAAGTTTTTGAAAAATTTCACACAAAGCACATATGATCCTTTTATGTTGTGTCACTGTTTATAAATTAGTTAATGTTGTTACATTTGTGTGTGCATGTACACAATGTGTGTCTACTTTTATGTGTAATTCAAACTTATGTGCTCTTTTTTCTAAGAGCTTTATGTGAATTTCAATGTATTTACTTCCTATTTCTGCCTCAACTTTCTGCTAAAAAAAAATGTCTTGCATATAGAAGAAAGCTAATAGATACTTGCTGAACACCAAGTCACGAAGAAGGCTTCCTGGACACATGTTGCTTGAGATAGTGAAGAAAAGAGACTGACGGACTTAGCAGGCATTGAGTTCAAGTCAGGAACCTACTACATTCCTGTCAACAAGTTAAATGGTGCAGGTAGAGGGGATGGGTACAAATGTCTGAGTTCCAGTAATTCTTCTGGGTGGTAGGACCAGGTGAGGTGGACTTCTCATGATTTGCAGGATGAGCCTGAGGTGGGAGAGTAGAATTAAGGTAAGCTTTGCTAATATACTGTAATCTGTACTAGGAGTCAAAGAATGACCAAAAAGTCAGATAAAAGGGACAAAGGTTAGATGGGAGTTAAAAAATATATGAGTTACAGGGCAAGTTCAATCACCAAGATTTGTAACCTGGTAAGCTGCTTCACCCTCTTTAGGATGTATGCATCTGTAAAACTAGGGGTTTACTTTATAACATCTACCTTGAGCATGAGTTTCTCCTGCCTTCTCACAGTGTAAGCTGAAATCACTTAATATAGAAGCTGTTTATTGTTTTGGTTGTCTGCTACTACATCCCCAAATTGTATGGCTGAAAAATAACCACAGTTTTTGGAATGAATGGACTCAGCCAGGCAGTTCTTCTGCTCTGTGTAATGCTGGCTAGTGATACAGTTGTCTTGGGATTTGTTGGGTTCAAACTCTGAGATGGTTTAATCACATGGCTGATGTCTGATGCTGTCTGTTGGCTGGGAGCTCAGCTGAGGCTGTCAACCAGAGCATTTTTATATAGCCAGTCTCTCCTTACGGCTTGGGCTTCTCAGAGCATGACAGCTAGGTTCTAAGATGGAGGGTCCAAACGTAAGTGTTCCAACAGGGAGGAAGTGAAGGCTCCTGTCACCTTAAAGTCTAGGTATTGAATGGCAGGCACAGTATCTCCTCTGCCACATTTTAGAAGTTGAGTAGTCACAGACTTAGCCAGATTCAAGAGAGACTGGGGAGAGAGACAAAGAAGTTGTGCACATCTTTAAGCCACCCATATTCTGCTTTATGCCTATAAATTACTTATATTCGCTTCACTTGCAAAACACACTCCCTCTCTCTTCCAGACCTCTGTCTCATTCTGTAATATGGTATATGTAATATGATATGTCTCCAAGAGCAGGATCTTGTCATCTAATTGAGGTCCAGACTTTTGGGATGTGGCTCCTCTCCATATGAAACCCAATGAACTAAAGAGACAAATCTGATCCCCAGTACCCCACAAAGAATGAGTTGAGGTGAGGCAGGGACAGGAGAACCACAGTTCACACTTCCATCTAGTGTTATACTAGTAAATGTTTACCAACTACTCTTCAGGGACAGGACGAGTGCTGATGTATAGTGTTTGCTGATTTCTATGGTGTCAATATTGCCACCATGGCCAATTTCAATGTGTCAATATGCTGTCACCTAGCTTGAAAAATTCTTGATAATTTAACTATTGGCTCTTTCCCATCACTGTGTTCCATCCAAGAAAAGTGAGCTAGGAAATAGGAGGCATGTCAGTGGTTAATAGTAATTCTGAAATCAAGCTGGGTACATGTTGGCAATTATTTTATTAGTGTGGTTCTCCATGGCTCTTAGCTATATTTTCTAGGCTATTGGTTCTGCCTTTTATGTGACCTTTCCCTTTCTATAATAAATGCCCTATGTTTGCATCTAATTAGCACCTTTACCCTTCTTCCTGCACATAAATATGTTTGAGATCCAAAAATCTCTTTTCATTTTACACTGTCTCTGTCCCTTTAATTTCAAGCTTATAAAAAACCCCTTTAAAACTGTGTTATGTTGGGGTGCCTGGGTGGTGCAGTCAGTTGAGCATCCAACTCTTGGTTTCAGCTCAGGTCGTGATCTCAGAGTTCTGAGATCAAGCCCCACATCAGGCTCTGTGCTGAGCACAAAGTCTCCTGAAATTTTTCTCTCCCTCTCCTTCTGTCTCCCCCTCTCCCTCTCTCTCTCTCTTTCCCCCCCCTCAAATAAATTGTGTATGCTTCCTGTGTGTCAATTTATAATTCCCTCCATAAGCCAAAGTCTACATTAACCCATTATCCAAAAATCTGAACCCAGAAATCATTGAGACTGGCCCCTTCTTACCTTGGGTTGGGAGTCAGAATACTGTGGAACAACACCATTAAGATTCTTAGAACCCTTCATTTCTAACAGAAATGGTCTAAGATAAGGGACCTTCAAAGTATTAGAAGACTCATTGCCTGGCTGAGAGGTACTGCCTTCCACCTTTCTAAGATCTTAAAAAGTCTAAAAGATGCACCCTTGAGACTTGACAATTAAGACCACATAGTGCCCTGAGTTTAATCTTTGCCCTAAGAACATTTTTTCTCTACTTTGAGAGTCCTTTTCTGAGAGTGAAAAGGGACAGGGTGAGGGTGTGGGGGGTGGGAATCACTTATTTTTGAACCTAGCAAGTCCTAGTTAAATATGATTTTCTAGATTCTACCTGAAAACTCAATAATCCTTTCTGTAATTCATCTCTCTAAATCTGGACATTATCACATGTAGTTGAACAAAATTAGTGGCCCCTTTAACATTATTCTGCCTGTAAATACTCTCAGCTAAATCCACAAGGTCATTAAGTATATGTCCTACTTTATGTTACCTTAGCTGATAGTGTCGCCCAGTTTTCACTACTAATGACATGAATAACCATTTTCTCAGACTCAAATATAAATTTTCCCCCTACCCTTCCAATCTTCCTTAAGGGTTTCCCTGAAGCACTGTGACATTCTACCTAACACTTAGTTCCAAAGCCAGTGCCAGATACTTAGATATTTTTTTTTAAAAACAGCATCACACCTCCAGTTACTAATTTGTTTTGGTTATCTGTTCCTGAATAACAAGCTACCCCAAAACTTACTGGCTTAAAACAGGAACAATTTTATTATCTTTCATTATTATTTGGATTGCTTGGGATCAGCTGAGTGGTTTTCTGTTTCTGTTTCATGTGATGGTGACTGAGGTTATGGCCATCTAGAAGTTTGATTTGACCAGAATTCTAAAGATGGCTCACTCCACTCACATGGCTGGCACTTGATACCGGATGTTGACTATGAGTCATTTGGGCTGTTGAGGCAATGCGTGGCCACTCTCTGTGTCTTGGGCTTCTCAGACCATGGCAGCTGGCTTGCAGGAGAAAGCATGCCAAGTAGAAGTGTTTTAAAAGGTATGAAGCAAACATTTCCTGCCCTCTTAAAAGGTATGCCTATAATTGGTACAGCATCACTTCTTCCTCATTCTTGTGGTAAGTAGTCATGGGGCAAGATAATTGCAAGGAAGAATAAATTCCAATTCTCAAGGGAAGTAGGACTCCACCAGACAGAGACATTATCCTTTTTTCACAAGACAAAATATTTCAGGCAGGCAGAGAGAATAACTTTGTTTCCATCATTTATGATGAGTGTGCTTAGGTTATACATGGCTGACTGTAAGTTGTTCTTCCTCACTTTTTGATTGTTATACCATCAAAGTGGGAAAATCTCTCATTCTGGAGAGAGAGTATGCCTAATAAAACCCCCACATTAGATGACCAGGGACTACTGTCCTAGTGTATTCTCTGATCACCCTCCTTTATGGTGCCCACGTTGGATAAGAATTGCCTCCTCCACCATTCACTACTGTCACTCCTACAGCTAGCTCGCTTCATCTGCATACAGGAGATAGTATCTCAGATTCAGGATGTCTCAATGTTAGACCTGGCTCCGCTATTTTCTAGGTGACCTTGGGCAAATCCGTAAACCCTCATCAATTTTCTCATTTATGATGTTTTGATAAAAACAAAACAAAATGCTTCTTTATAATGAGACAAGGAATTGTGCTTTCTAAAGGGTGTTACATTTGTGTGAAGGATGACTACCCACTCACTAGGAACCTTTCTGCTGAACCCTCTGGGGGTATAGCTTGTGCTTGCATGGAATGTTGCTCTGGCTGGTTGAAGTCAGCCAGCTGACACTGTATCATTGAAAAAGAGGCCTCTGTCCACAGCCACTACACGCTAGTACTACCGCCTTTGGGAAGAAGGCCATACACCAGTGGGGTCCCCATCTGCTTCAGGCAGCGAGCCAGCCAGCTCCAACCTGTCAACCAACCATCTCCTGGCCCAGTTGGTCACTTCATATTACACCCTAAACCCCAGTAATTTCAATCTGTTTTTTTGATTGTTTAGATACTTGGCTACAGGATACCAAATCATCAGTTTGACTAATTTGAGAACTGGATTCACCAGGTACTCTGGACCTACAGAGTCATGTGGTTTGTATAGAGAACCCTGGGTTCTCCCTTGGGCTCTTTGGGAAGATAACAAAAGATCTTTGTATTATGTGCCATTGTTGTTTGAAATTCTTCACACCACCACATCTGCTGGAACCTGGGAAATAGAATTAACTTTACATACAGAAAGAGTTACTCTATTCCCAAGTTAAAAATGCCATCCTTTGATCCCACATTTTTCTTTCCCTAGCCTTGTCACTTCACTTGAAGTTATCGAAAAAGGTACATGTTGTAAATTGCAGGCCAGGACAAAATTCCTGATTTGACCCAAGATGGTAAATCATCATTAGCTAGCAATATGGTTGAATGAATTATTAATTAAGCAGTGGCTTTCTAGTGGAGTCCTGAAGGAACAGAACAGAAAATATGTGATAGTATCATAAAGGATGGGATAAAGGAATATGACAGTTTTTACACCACTGAAAGAACAAAACAGTTAAATACAAAGAGAGATAAGGACACTAGCCACTGGGTAAAAGAGGAAAACACGAGCCAGTGAAGCAAAAGGCAGATGAGAACAGGTATTTATTCCATACAGCTATATGGAAGGACTTCCACTAAGGAGATACAGTATGTAGGGTGTGAGCTATCTGGTATTACTTGAGAAATAGCAGTAGCCGAATGCTCCAGATTGTTCATAGCTAATTGCTGTGTTTGCTAACATCTCATACCTTCCTCAGGCCATCTGATTGTAGTAGGTTGCAAAAAATACCCACAATACTTTGGATCATCTTCCATTAAGAACTGAAATTGATTTCCCTGCCCTTTGAATCTGGGCTGCCCTTGTGACTGGCTTTCACCAACAGAATGTGGAGGAAGAGATGGTGTGGTACTTAGAAGCCTAGGTTTTATGAAGTCTTACAGCTTTTGCTCCGGTTGCTCTTACAACCTGTTATCACTGTGCAAATAAGCCCAGGCCAACCTGCTGGAAAATGAGAGGCATGGAACCCAAGTGCCCCTGACACCCCCACCTGACAACCAGTCAAGGCCTGGGGACAAAGCTGCCTATCTAACCAGCACTCACCACAGATGCATGGGTGAACCCAGCCAGGAACAGCAGAAGAGCCACCAACTGGGTTCAGCCTAAACTTCCAAACCACAGAATCATGAGCTAATTAAGTGCATGCTGTTTTAAGGCACTAAGTTACAGAGTAGTTTATTAGGCACCAACTGCTAACTGTCTGACACAACAAAAATAAATCTCATTTTGAAGTTATTCATAATGTGTGGGGGTCATCTGATCTTTCTTCCAGGAAAACATGAGCTTTGTTTTCAACTTCTGAGATGTATGGGAATGTAGAGCAAAAGTTGGGTATAGTCCCAAAGCTTGATGTGCCTAGGCTAAGCTCATTACTTGCTCAGGGCTTTGGTTTTGTGCACTCAAAGACAAGAGGTTTTGAAAAGAGGATTATAAGGAGGTGATAACTGGCAATAATGTTACCACCTTGTGCAAGGAACATTCATATCTTGAAGCACATGAGCTAAGGCTATTTTCACTACCCAAAGTAGTGAAAATAATGAGGAGATGATCAGATGCTGAGGCACTAATGATATAACAATGGTAGTAGTTACAAAAATAATAAAATAAGCTTTCGTTGTTGAGTGTGTTCTATATTTGGGGTACCATAATAAGGATTTCAACAGCACATTCTCATTTTACTATCACAGTAACAATGCATCTTTACAGGTGAAGAAACTAAGTCTCTGAAAGTCAAAGTGATTTTTCCAGGGTCATAATAGTTGGAAATGGAAGAGTTAGGACTTGAATCCAACTTTCTAAGGCTCTCAAAATCTTGTCCTTAACTAGTTACTTACTCAACAAATAATAAATGAGTACCTACAGTAAGTCAGGTACTCTTCCAAGAGGAGAAACAGTAAGTGAGACTCGATGTCTTTGATTTCATAATGTTTATATCTAATCAGGGGAAGTGACAAATAACCAATAAGCAAATAAATAATTTAAGTAGTGATAAGTGCTTTGAAGAAAATAAAAATGATGATATGATAGACAAAGGTTAGATTGGGTGGTTGTGGATGTCACTGACATATCAAGAACAGGGAAGAACAGCCATGAAATATATGAGGGGAAAAGATTTTAGTAAAAGGGAAGAGTTAACACAGACCATAGGACTATAGTAACATTGGACTATTTGAGGGACAGAGGGCAGGGCTGAAACACAATGAGGTAAGCAAAGAATGAGTAAGACACGCTGAAAAGATAATCAGTGGCTTGATATTTTAAGGGGTCTCATAATTGATTTCCAGATAATGGTAAGCAGTTTAGATTTTACCCTAATTACAAAGGAAACAATTGGAAGATTTTAAGTAGGTATGCTATATAATCAGGTGTATATTTAGAAAAGATCACATTGGCTTCCGTGTGGAGAATGAATTTTATGGGATGAGGGTGTAAAAAGTAAGACCAATAAGGAGAATTAAAATAGATCCCAAGAAACGATGATGGGTTAAGGCAGTAATAGTGGAGATAAAAAAAAAATGAATTAATTTGGAATATTACGTTAAATATTAAGTTGACAGATTGATGGGATCCAAACGGGAGAAAAAATCAAGGGTGACTTTTAAATTTTAGGGTCAGAGGGTCACATACTAAAATAAGAAAACAAGGGTAAGAGCTGGTTGTGAATTGGGCAAAGGCTTAAAATTTTTGTTTTGTTTTGTTTTGTTTTTTTGATAATTCATGGTATTTCATATCCAAGGAAAATATTTAGAAAGATCTTTTATATGGGAGTGTGGTGGTTGAAATCAGTACTAGAGATAAAAAGATGGTGGTTACTCACAAACAGATGATAATTAAAGCCATGGGGCTATACTACTGGAGAAGCTCACCGAGGGAAGGAGTTCAGAGATGGCCAGATTGATCCATAAACCATACCAAAAATTAGAGATCAGTCTAAGAAAGAGTGACCAACAAAGGTAACTAAGAAAGAGAAGCTAGTGAGGTAGGATGAAAACCAGGAGAATATGTTGTATAAGAATCCAAGAGGGAAAAAAAAGTCTTTACAAAAGAGAAAATGGTCAACTGTACTGAATCGTTCTGAGAGTCTGAATAAGACAAACAGAAGTGACCATTTAATGGAGCAACTTGGAAATAACTGATGAACATAGCATTTCAGAGGGTTGTTGGTGATAAAAGCCTAACTAGGAATGAATTTAGGAGAGAATGGAGGGGGAAATACAGAGATTAATACTGTGTTCCCTGTCCTATGTTGGCAGGGAAAGAATGTATTTTGGAGAATATGGTCTTTCACTAGCCATCCAACTAGAGTTGTCTTGGTTAGAAATGTCATACAGAAATGGATAAAAGAAATATATAATAGTAGTGAATCTCTGAGATGGAGAAACTGCAGTGATCTTCAAATTTTATTAAATCGATTTTATATAATCTTGTTATAGACCAAGCTCCCACTCTAAATAATACACAAGTTTTAGAAAACTATGTAACTCTTACATCTGGAGGGGACCAACTGATATGTAAACAAGTACCTGGAATACAAATTAACCTCTAGGATAGGATAAGTAGCTTTTAAAAGGAACAGTTTTGTGGGGAAAGTCAATATTTATAAGACTTGAAAAGAAAAAGATAAGTCATACTTGGATAAGTGAGAGAGAAAGAGGAGTGGGAGTGTCATCCATTAGGCTAAAGCATAAGTCGGTAATGCTTAAAGAGGTATCTTAAAGTCAACACATGGAAGATCTAGGTTCTGTGGAATTTATGATGATGTAAATGGGGAGCCAGGAAAGAGTATTTAAAAGAGAATATTCCGTTATTAGTATGTGCGAGAGGATTTGGAGGAGAGTGGAGGTGGGCAGACCTTTGGTAGGAGGCCACTGAAATAAACCAGATGACAGGTAATGATGTATAAACTAGGGCACTAGAAATAGGAATGGAGAATGGGAAGGAGTTTCAAAGATGTTTTATTGGGGGGAAAAGCTCATTGCTGTGGGCTCCCAGCATTCCAGCCCTGTGGTCAAGTCCACGGTGGGTCAGATTATCACTTGACAGTGCATGAATTAGTGATCTGGGGATTACTGCTGGCTGAAATGGATGAATGATGCAGAGGTGGGGGTAGAGAGCTATAATGAGAGACAGATGTAGGGAGAGCTCATTGAGAGTCCTCTGCGGCAGGCAAATTACTGCATGTGATTGGTTTACTCATGAGGATGCTCTTGGCTCTCACTGAAGCCATCACAGAGGATTTTGCTTACCTTGGCCATCTGCTCCAGCCCAGAATATCCTCTCTTTTACCAACCAGATTCTCAGGATGTTTTCCCAAGCATTAACAGAAGGAGAACTAGGAAGGAGAAAAACAAAGAGCTATCTCCTCCTCAAATTGTTCTCAGACTTAGTTCTTTATCGAGGGTGGTGGTGCATTCAGGTACTCAAAATTAGCAGCACTTGCTTCCAGCATGTAAAAGGCATTGCTGTTCTGAGTGAAGTTGGGGTAAAAGCCTAAAATATCAGTCTTCTTGGCTGGCCCTCCTAGGTCCTCCTAAGAGCCTTTGTTGGATTGTGGGGGAGTGTAGTTAGAAACCCAATGCATTGATCCATCACCTTCATTTCTCATGCTGGGAAACTGAAAGTCAGACAGATGAAGTGACTTGTACAAGGCCTCATAGATCTTCAGTGGCATAATGATGCCTAAAATCAAGTCAGGATCCTGTGGTGTTTTTTTTGTTTTTTTGTTTTTTTTTTTCCATAATGAACTTATTCTATCCAGAAACAAAGGCTATCTCTCTGCTTTCTTGTGATTTCTTGCCCATTGTATTAAGCATGTGCTTTTATTCGGATGTTTTGACATCTGGAGCCTTACCGACCTTGGATAAGTTGCTCCTCTCAGGGTTATCCAATTGTCTTGTTAGAAAGCCAAAAACTCATCTATGACCATGCCTTCCACATGCAAACTTCAGAGCACCCCTGTCTCCATATACACATCCTCTGACTCTTACCTACCAAGCCAATATTCCTCTGCCTTAATTATCCCAAATCCAGGTACCAGACAATTCAGGACAGCCCCTATACTGCAGAGCCTCCTGAAAGTGTTAAGACTAGCCAACTCTAAACCCGCTTACCCAATCTCACCTGTTCTTTCCCATGGAAACCACAATAAAGTCTCTTGCTTTTGTTTTTTCCACCACTGCCTCTATCTCCTGACCAACCCTGGAGCTTCCCTATGTGGCCCTGCAGAGTGTGGCATGCCCCCACCTCTTGGGAACTGTAAGTAACAAAATATCTTTTCAATGACAGTCATCTGCTGATCTGTTGGTCTCACAATACCTGAATAATAATAAAACCCACATTTTAAAATGCCCATGCCTCTATCTCTGCTCTTCTCTGTCTTGTATATCTATCCCACCACAGTGTGAGCCCCTAAGAAGAGGGAGAATATTCTGTCCTACTTTGTAGCCTCTGTCTCCCTGGCACAAAGACTAAACACCTAATACGTATTATGCTGAAATCATGCATGTGAATTTGTAAGTGGTGATTAGAAATGTACTACATGCAAAAACCACTAGGCATGATCACTGTTCTCAATGAGCTCATTGCCAAGCCTTTACTAGGAAAAATATGACATGCAGCCAGGTAACGGATATAAAAATTTAGGATGTATTATGTCAAAATAAAGGCTCAGATAAGATTCATTCACATTTACCAGGAAATAAAATTACCAGAAGAAGGTGGACCTTAAGAAGCAGAAGGAGGTGTTAATATGCACAGAAGAGTATGAGGCATTTCAGCTGGCAAGTATGACATAAATAAAGTCATAAATGTAGAGAAACAATGGAACATTTAATTACTCTGTTTCAAACACTTCAATTTTGCAACATTGTCTTTAGGAATATATCTAAATGCATTAGTATGACTTAGAAGATGCTCTTCTGCTTTCTTCACCTGACCAACTGTCCTTCACTTACTCCTCTGAAAGGCCTCTCATATTCTCCAAGTCTAAACTTCTCCATCTTCTTCAGCAGCCTTTCAGTCCCATATCTCTCAACAATAAAATTTACAATATTGCATAATAATGTCCAACTGTCTATAGTTCTCATTAGACCCCAAGCTCTAGGAAGGGCATGTGTTGTGGGGGAAGGGTACTAGTCTTGCATTATTCATTGCTGTATCTACATCTTTACCATATATTGAATATTCTCTAAGTACTGACTGATTACCTGATTGGTGAAAAATGAAGAAGAGAGTATTCTCAGCGTGGCTAGAGCCAGGACAGTATGGATCAGCTGTGAGGTGATCATATAATCTATCACCCCACCTGTGATACTCTTAAGTCTGAAAGGGGGTGCATTACTAACTCTACTACAATAATGGGAGTAAATGAGACTTTCCTGGCAAACCGGGGTTTTAAATTACAACTTGTCTCAACTATTTTCTGCACTCACCCTCGTTTAATGCAAAATTCCACAGGAGACAAAAGAGGCATCCTTAGAGATAACTCTTCAGAGCTCAATCACATGGTTCCTCCACTGTCTTCATTATCTACCCTGTGAAAAGTTTGGAAGACTTCAACCTTGAATAGAAAAAGTTGCCAGAGAGTCTAAGGTGAAGTGAAATTAATAATATTAAAACCATCAGCAAAACAAAAGGCAACCTACTGAATGGGAGAAGATATTTACAAATGATACGTCCAATAAGGGGTTAAAATATAAAATATATAACGAACTCATACAACTCAACATCAACACACACACACTCCAATTAAAAATGGGCAGAGGACCTGAATAGACATATTTCCAAAGAAGACATACAGATGGCCAACAGACACATGAAAAGATGCTCAACATCACTGATCATCAGAGAAATACAAATCAAAACCACAATGAGATACCACTTCACACCTGTTAGAGGGGCTACTATCAAAAAGACAAGAAAGAACAAGTGTTGACAAGGATGTAGAGAAAAAGAAGCCATCATGCACTGTTGGTGGGAATTTAAATTGGTGCAGACACAATGGAAAACAGTATGGAGGTTCCTCAAAACGTTAAAAATAGAACTCCTATGAACCAGCAATCACACTACTGGGTATTTACCCAAAAAATACAAAAACACTAATTCAAAGGGATACATGCAGTCCTATGTATATAGCAGCATTATTTACAATAGCAAAGACATGGAAGCAGCCCAAGTGTCCATAGATTAATGAATGGATAAAGATGTGGTATGTATATATGTATATGTATAAATAAATAATGGAATATTACTCAGACATAAAAAAGAATTAAATCTGAAGGAGCAAGATGGCAGAGGAGTAGGTGACCTAAATTTCATCTGGTCCCAGGAATTCAGCTAGATACGGATCAAACCATTCTGAACCCCTAAGAACTCAACAGGAGGTCAAAAAAAAAGAATAGCAGCAACTCTCTGAACAGAAAAGCGACCACTTTCTGGAAGGTAGGACATGCGGAGAAGTGAATCCGAGGTGATATTTGGGAGGATAGACGGCGGGGGAGGGGGCCTCCGTCGGCCGCTTCTGGCAAGTGATAGAGCAGCGGAGCACAAAATCGGAACTTTTAGAAGTCGGCTCCGCTGAGGTACCTTGCTCCGGTGGCTAAACGGGGGGTGGAACCCTCATGGGACAGTGTGGTCTCAGGATCCTCGGGGTCACAGAAAGACCGGGAGTGCCTGAGTGTGGCAGAGCTCCCAGGTATCCGAGCGGGGAAGCCAGCTG
This sequence comes from Phoca vitulina, assembly GCF_004348235.1. Lineage (NCBI taxonomy): Eukaryota > Metazoa > Chordata > Mammalia > Carnivora > Phocidae > Phoca > Phoca vitulina. Next base: position 17,822,189 of record NW_022589724.1, on the reverse strand, counting down.
CAGAGACGGAGCTGAGGCGTGGGCTCTCAGCTCGGGGTTGCCATAAACCGTGATCCGCAGCACACTCAGGCCACTGCTCCTCCAGCAGGGACCCAACAAGTGGCAGATCTGGGGAGACTCACCTTCCTCCCCCGGGAGGAGAGGCACAGGAGCGCACCGCAGGGATCTGCTGGGTTTGGGGACTCCACACCGAGTTGGGTGCCAGAGATAGAAACGCTGGGTCACAGGCTGGGTGAGCACAGAGTGCGGCCAGAGACCGGGGAGATGGGAGTGATTGACTGCTTTTCCCTGGGGGCTCACTGAGGAGTGGGGCCCTGAGTTCTCGACTCCTCCAGGGTGAGGATTGGGAGACCGCCATTTTCACTCTCGTCCTCCAAAGCTGAAGGGAAAGCTTGCAGGGAACAAAAGCTCCCAAGACCAAACCCAAGCAGATTACTTAACCCAGCCCCAAGCAAGGGCGGGGCAATTCTGCCTCTGGCAAAGACATTTGGGAACCACAGCAACAGACCCCTCCCCCAGGAGATCGGCAAGAACAGCCAGCCAAGACCAAGTTTACCGATCAATGAGAACAGCAGAACTCCAGTGCTAGGGGAATACTGCACATAGAATTCATGGCTTTTTTCCCATGATTCTTTAGTCTTTCAAATTTAATTTTTTTTAACTGTCTTTTTTTTTTTAATTTTTCTTTTTCCTTTTTTCAACGAACATCTTATCAATCCCTTTTTTTAAAAATCTTTTTTTATTTTTCATTTTTAGAGTCATATTCTATCCCTTCATAGTAGTTACCCTTATTTTTGGTATATATATATAAGCTGTTCTCTCTTTAAAAATTTGGGATATAGTTTCTTCTAACAGACCAAAATATACCCTAAATCTCTAGTGTATGGCTTTGTTCTAGTCTCCTGCCTGATCACATTATCTCCCCCTTTTTTTTTTAATTTCTCTTCTTTCTTTGTCCAACCAACTTCTTATCTTACCAATTCCTTTTATAAAATCTTTTATAATTTTCATCTCCAGAGTCATATTCCATCCCTTCATCGTATTTACCCTTATTTTTGTACATATGTAAGCTTTTCTTTCTTTAAAATTTTGGGAGGCAGTTTCTTCTAACAGACCAAAATACGCCCAAAATCTAGTGTGTAGCACTGATCTATTCACTGGCCTGATCATATTTGATCATATTCTTTTTCTTTTTTTTTATCTTTTTCTTTTCCTTTTTTTTTCTTTTTTCTTCCTTTCTCTTTCTTTTCCGCCAGTTTCAGGTCTCTTCTGATTTGTTTAGTGTATATTTTTCTGGGGTCATTGTTACCCTGTTAGCATTTTATTCTCTCATTCATCTGTTCTCCTCTGGACAAAACGACAAGATGGAAAAAATCACCTCAAAAAAAAGAACAAGAGGCAGTACCGACTGTCAGGGATCTAATCAATATGTACATTAGTAAGATGTCAGAACTAGAGTTCAGAATGACAATTATAAAGATACTAGCTGGGCTTGAAAAAAGCATGGAAGATACAAGAGAAACCCTTTCTGGAGAAATAAAAGAACTAAAATTTAACCAAGTTGAAATCAAAAAGGCTATTAATGAGGTGCAATAAAAAATGGAGGCTCTAACGCTAGGATAAATGAGGCAGAAGAGAGATTTACTGATATAGAGGACCAAATGATGGAAAATAAAGAAGCTGAGAAAAAAAGAGATAAATAACTATTGGATCACGAGGGCAGAATATGAGAGATAAGTGATACCATAAGACGAAACAGTATTAGAATAATTGGGATCCCAGAAGAAGAAAGACAGAGAGGGGCAGAAGGTATACTGGAGCAAATTATAGCAGAGAACTTCCCAAATTTGGGGAAGGAAACAGGCATCAAAATCCAGGAGGCACAGAGAATCCCCTTCAAAATCAATAAAAATAGGTCAACACCCCGACATTTAATAGTAAAACTTACGAGTCTCAGAGACAAAGAGAAAATCCTGAAAGCAGCTCGGGAGAAGAGATATGTAACCCACAATGGTAGAAACATTAGATTGGCAACAGACCTATCCACAGAGACCTGGCAGGCCAGAAAGGACTGGCAGGACATATTCAGAGCACTAAATGAGAAAAATATGCAGCCAAGAATACTATATCCAGCTAGGCTGTCATTGAAAATTGAAGGAGAGATAAAAAGCTTCCAGGACAAACAAAAACTAAAGGAATTTGCAAACACGAAACCAGCCCTACAAGAAATATTGAAAGGGGTCCTCTAAGCAAAGACAGAGCCTAAAAGTAACATAGACCAGAAAGGAACACAGACAATATACAGTACCAGTCACCTTACAGGCAATAAAATGGCACTACATTCATATCTTTCAATATTTACCCTGAATGTAAATGGGCTAAATGCCCCAATCAAAAGACACAGGGTATGAGATTGGATAAAAAAAGAAGACCCATCAATATGCTGTTGCAAGAGACTCATTTTAGACCCAAAGACACCTCCAGATTGAAAGTGAGGGGGTGGAAAACCATTTACCATGATAATGGACACCAAAAGAAAGCTGGGGTGGCAATCCTTACATTAGACAAATTAGATTTTAAACCAAAGACTATAATAATAGATGAGGAAGGACACTATATCCTACTTAAAGGGTCTATCCAACAAGAAGATCTAACAATTGTAAATATCTATGCCCCTAACATGGGAGCAGCCAATTATATAAGGCAATTAATAATGAAAGCAAAGAAACACATCGACAACAATACAATAATAGTGAGGGACTTTAACACCCCCTTCACTGAAATGGAGAGATCATCTAAGCAAAAGATCAACAAGGAAATAAAGACTTTAAATGACACACTGGACCAAATGGACTTCACAGATATATTCAGAACATTCCGTCCCAAAGCAACAGAATACACATTCTTTCTTAGTGCCCATGGAACATTCTCCAGAAGAGATCACATCCTAGGTCACAAATCAGGTCTCAACCGGTACCAAAAGATTGGGATCATTCCCTGCCTATTTTCAGACCACAATGCTTTGAAACTAGAACTCAATCATAAGAGGAAAGTCGGAAAGGACTCAAATACATGGAGGCTAAAGACTATCCTACTAAAGAATGAATGGGTCAACCAGGAAATTAAAGAAGAATTTAAAAAATTCATGGAAACAAATGAAAATGAAAACACAACTCTTCAAAATCTTTGGGATGCAGCAAAGGCAGTCCTAAAAGGAAAGTATATAGCAATACAAGCCTTTCTCAAGAAACAAGAAAGGTCTCAAGTACACAACCTAACCCTACACCTAAAGGAACTGGAGAGAGAACAGGAAATAAAGCCTAAACCCAGCAGGAGAAGAGAAAAATAACGATCAGAGCAGAAATCAATGAAATAGAAACCAAAGAACAGTAGAACAGATCAACGAAACGAGGAGCTGGTTCTTTGAAAGAATTAACAAGATTGATAAACCCCTGGCCAGACTTATCAAAAAGAAAAGAGAAAGGACCCAAATCAACAAAATCATGAATGAAAGAGGAGAGATCACAACCAACACCAAAGAAACACAAACAATTATAAGAACATATTATGAGCAACTCTATGGCAGTAAATTAGATAATCTGGAAGAAATGGATGCATTCCTAGAGATGTATCCACTACCAAAACTGAACCAGGAAGAAACAGAAAACCTGAACAGACCTATAACCACTAAGGAAATTGAAGCAGTCATCAAAAATCTCCCAACAAACAAAAGCCCAGGGCCAGATGGCTTCCCAGGGGAATTCTACCAAACATTTCAAGAAGAATTAATACCTATTCTTCTGAAACTGTTCCAAAAAATAGAAATGGAAGGAGAACTTCCAAACTCATTTTATGAGGCCACCATTACCTTGATCCCAGAACCAGACAAATACCCCATCAAAAAGGAGAATTAAGACCAATATCCTTGATGAACATGGGTGCAAAAATTCTCACCAAAATACTAGCCAATCAGACCCAACAGTATATTAAAATGATTATTCACCACGACCAAGTAGGATTTATCCCTGGGCTGCAAGGTTGATTCAACATCCTCAAATCAATCAATGTGATACAATACATTACTAAAAGAAAGAACAAGAACTATATGATCCTCTCAATAGATGCAGGAAAAGCATTTGACAAAGTACAGCTTCCTTTCTTGATCAAAACTCTTCAGAGTATAGGGATAGAGGGTACATACCTCAGTATCATGAAAGCCATCTATGAAAAACCCACAGGGAATAGCATTCTCAATGGGGAAAAACAGAGCTTTCCCCCTAAGGTCAGGAACATGGCAGGGATGTCCACTATCACCACTGCTATTAAACATAGTACTAGAAGTCCTAGCCACAGCAATCAGACAACAAAAAGAAATAAAAGGCATCTGAATCGGCAAAGAAGTCAAACTCTCACTCTTTGCAGACGATATGATACTTTATGTGGAAAACCCAAAAGACTCCACCCCAAAACTGCTAGAACTCATACACGAATTCAGTAAAGTGGCAGGATATAAAATCAATGCACAGAAATCAGTCCCATTCCTATACACCAACAACAAGACAGAAGAAAGAGAAATTAAGGAGTCGATCCCATTTACAATTGCACCCAAAACCGTAAGATAACCTAGGAATAAATCTAACCAAAGAGGCAAAGAATCTGTACTCAGAAAACTATAAAATACTCATGAAAGAAATTGAGGAAGACACAAAGAAATGGAAAAACGTTCCATGCTCATGGATTGGAAGAACGAATATTGTGAAGATGTCAATGCTACCTAGAGCAATCGATACATTCAATGCAATCCCTATCAAAATACCATCCACTTTTTTCAAAGAAATGGAACGAATAATCTTAAAATTTGTATGGAACCAGAAAAGACCCTGAATAGCCAGAGGAATGTTGGAAAAGAAAAGCAAAGCTGGTGGCATCACAATTTCGGACTTCAAGCTCTATTGCAAAGCTGTAATCAACAAGACAGTATAAAACACAAAAACAGACACATAGATCAACGGAACAGAATAGAGAGCCCCAGAATGGACCCTCAACTCTATGGTCAACTAATCTTCGACAAAGCAGGAAAGAATGTCCAGTGGAAAAAAGACAGTCTCTTCAACAAATGGTGTTGGGAAAATTGGACAGCCACATGCAGAAGAATGAAACTGGACCATTTCCTTACACCACACACAAAAATAGACTCCAAATGGTTGAAAGACCTCAATGTGAGACAGGAGTCCATCAAAATCCTAGAGGAGAATACAGGCAGCAACCTCTTCGACCTCAGCCACAGGAACTTCTTCCTAGAAAGATCGCCAAAGGCAAGGGAAGCAAGGGCAAAAATGAACTATTGGGACTTCATCCAGATCAAAACTTTTGCACAGCAAAGGAAACAGTCAACAAAACCAAAAGGCAGCCGACAGAATGGGAGGACATATTTGCAAATGATATATCAGATAAAGGGCTAGTATCCAAAATCTATAAAGAACTTATCAAACTCAACACCCAAAGAACAAATAATCCAATCAAGAAAAGGGCAGAAGACATGAACAGACATTTTTCCAAAGAAGACATCCAAATGGCCAACAGACACATGAAAAAGTGTTCAACATCACTCGGCATAAGGGAAATCCAAATCAAAACTTCAATGATATACCACCTCATACCAGTCAGAATGCCTAAAATTAACAAATCAGGAAACAACAGATGTTGGCAGGGATGCGGAGAAAGGGGAACCCTCCTACACTGTGGTGGGAATGCAAGTTGGTGCAGCCACTCTGGAAAACAGTATGGAGGTTCCTCAAAAAGTTGAAAATAGAGCTATCCTACGATCCAGCAATTGCACTACTGGGTATTTACCCCAAAGATACAAATGTGGGATCCGAAGGGGTACGTGCACCCCGATGTTTGTAGCAGCAATGTCCACAATAGCCAAACTGTGGAAAGAGCCAAGATGTCCATCGACAAATGAATGGATAAAGAAGATGTGGTATAATGAGAGACAATGGACTCTGAAAAACAAACTGAGGGTTCAGGAGGGGAGGGGGGTGGAGGGATGGGTTAGCCTGGTGATGGGTATTAAGGAGGGCACGTTCTGCATGGAGCACTGGGTGTTATGCACAAACAATGAATCATGGAACACTGTATCTAAAACTAATGATGTAAAGTATGGGGATTAACATAACAATAAAAAAAATTTAAAAAAAAAGAAGATATAGTGTGTGTGTGTGTGTGTATACACACCTATACATACCACAGAATACTACTCAGCCATAAAAAAGAATGAAATCTTGCCATTTACAAC